>NC_043959.1:17922763-18270263 GCF_902148855.1 Sphaeramia orbicularis | reverse complement strand
TTTATTTTCAAATAACTCAAAGAGGGTTAGGGCAGGGCTCAGGCAAAACAACAAAAAATCTTCTTCTAAGTCAAAACTAAATTTCCCATTTAAAACAAATTCAAGAAATAAAATACATTAAACTAACCTAAACTCCCTAAACCAAAAACAGGAGAAAAGGTGGAAACAAAAGAGCCGCCCTCCCATCCCAGAAACTTGGACCGTGTCACAAACAAAATGCTTTAAAATAAATACATATAAACATAAATAAACATAAAATATAACCCAAAGTCATACATTTGTGTATTTGTAGATCCACCGTCATCTGTAAATGATAAACTGAGACATAATGTTGTTAAAATTTCACTTAGTTTTCTTAAGAAATTTCTGTTTTTTCATGTTATTCACATTATTTAAAGGATAGTTTGTAGATGTAAACATTTTCATCGCATAATTTTACTTTTTTCGCTCTAAAACATAGAGGAAAGTTTGAAGTTGACTTTATTTACATATTAAATTGTTATTATTTCACTGGTCCGGCCCACTTCAGATCAAATTTGGCTGAATGTGGCCCCTGAACTAACATGAGTTTGACAGCCCTGATTTAAACTCAGGTCAGTTAATCAGCTCTAGGGTTGGGGTTTTTTGTGGACTGGATCACTGGTTGGAACTGGATTTGATTCCTCATTCCTCATTAGTCCTAGTGTCTGCTGTGCCGAGGTAACCCCCCAACACCAGAAGGCATGGAAGTACTCACCCATCGAACATACATGTAAATAACTCAGGTAAAATACAGTTTTGTTGTCTGTTCATGGTCATCAGATACGACTCATTTGGGTGTTCAGAGGCTCTGTAGTTACCATGGAAACACAGTCATCTTCTACAACATTGATTCACCAGTAAAACCCATGGAGTTGGATCAATGACAGTGGTTGTAGATGCTTGTTTTTAGTTCAATTAATGATATATTTTTCTAAAAATGCACTTTTCCTTCTGTTTTCTCTGTGTTTACATAATAAGCTCTAAATTTACTCTGAACTTTTATGTGTACCTGCGTAACTACTGATTTAAATACAGGAAAATGTCTGATTTTCAGTGAGAAATACAAAATATAAAGAATAATTTTATAATAAACCATTGAGGAAAGCTTATATATAGAATAAAATTAATTTGGAAGGCGCCACAACATGATTTATGGTCTTTAAGGTTTTTCACAACATTTTAGCTTCTCATGATATGACCCATTTGGACGTTCAGAGACTCCATAGTTACCGTGGAAACACCATCATCTTCTTTATCATTGATTCACCAGTAAAACCCATGGAGTTGGATCAATGACAGTGGTTGTAGATGCTTGTTTTAAGTTCAATTAATGATATATTTTTCTAAAAATGCATTTTTCCTTCAGTTTTCTCTGTTTTTATAAAAGAGCCTTTAAATTTACTCAGAACTTTTATGTGTATCTGTGTGATTAGTGAATCAAATACAGGGAAATGTCTGATTTTCAATGAGAAATACAAAATACAGAAGATAATATTATAATAAACCATTTAGAAAAGCTTAAATGTTGAATAAAATAAAGTTGGAAAGTGCCACAACATGATTTATGGTCTTTCAGGTTTTTCACAACATTTGAGCTTCTCATGATGTGACTCGTTTGGACATTCAGAGGCTCCGTAGTTACCATGGAAACGCTGTCATCTTCTACAACATTGATTCACCAGTAAAACTCATGGAGTTGAATCAATGACAGTGGATGTAGATTGTTTTTATTTTCTGTTAATCATATATTTCACTGAAAAGTTCAGTTTTTTTCTCAAGTTTTGCAAGTTTTCAGTTTTGAATCACATTTGAATTTACCCTGTGCTTTTATGAACATAAATGATCAATAAATATAGGAAAATATCAGCTTTTCACTGAAACTGCAAATTACACAGGATAATATTAGAAAACATGGTGATAATTCACTCAATCACAAGGTTAAATGTGGAGAAAAACTGATTTGAACGTCACCACAAAAATAGTTCCAGGTCTTTAAGGGTTAAAGTTACTGTTATAATAACTGTGGAAAAAGTGTGGAAGAGTTAAATATTACTGTTACATGAATTATTAATAAATTCCATTTTTTTTCCATAAATGTTTTTAGACCATCTCTGCCTCTAATTAGCCCAAGTATATTTTTTAAAACCGTGATTCCACTGAGGCAGGAGAAATGTTACATGTTAGAAAGCATTTATCTGTACTTTATATTATACTATAGTTTATATGGGAAGTTTTCACAGAGGCAGAATATAAAAGTCTGAAATGATTTAGTAATTTCACTGTACAAAATAGACAGACCACTTGTTTTTACTTTAGTGTTCCTATTTTATGCTACTATATACATGACATTTCAGGGGCAAATCTTATAATTTTCACTCCCCTACATTTATCGAATGGCTGCATTCACTTGTTATTTATTACAATAGAGAAAATAAATGTTTATGAAGCATTATTCAGCGGTACCTCTAGAATACACAGTTATATTCCTACATAATAATCTAAGAAGAGCTGTCACATTAAAATGCACAGACAGTCCATAGAGTATTTTACAGTAAATATTCTGTAATAACAACAGGATGGGTACTTTTATTTTAGGTGATGATACTTTCACTTAAGGTACTTTTTCAGTCCAGTAGTAGAATTATTTGCCATTGTGGTTGTTTTTATTTATTTATTTATTTATTTATTTTTAACTTATGCAGCTCTGTAATAGTTCTCTTGGATTATAACAGACACTACAGACTGGGACCGCTGTGCATCGTCTACTGCAGTGACCCAGGAAAGCCACTAGAGGGAGGCAAAAAACAGACGATGGCACTGTTCAGACATTCATCCAAATGTGTCTTTTAAAAGAGAGAGAGAGAGAGAGAGAGAGAGAGAGAGAGAGAGAGAGAGAGAGAGAGAATGTAAAAGAATTGTGTATTTTAGTTTTTATTGTCTTTCTGAAAATATCCCAACTTTTCTTGAAATGCAATACTAATTATTGTCTGACTTATACCCTCCTGAGCCCAGCCATGCATTTTTGTCTTTTATAGGGGGCAAGAGTTTCACAGCTTTAATTAAAAAAGAAAAAAAAAACAAAACAGTTCACTGCAAACAACATTCCATAGAGAATAATAATAAAAAAAAAAATGTATCTGGTAAAAAAAACCCTGTTGCAATATGTCGTTTCAAATCAAGGCAATTATTTAATATAAAAAAAAAAAAAAAAAACTAGAAGCACTCGGAGAGCGCAGACCTCTACCAAGGCTGATCAGTGGCCCCCCCCGTGGGCCCCCCCACCCCCGATCACCACCAAAATTTAATCATTTCTTCCTTATCCCATTTCCAACAAACCCTGAAAATTTCATCCAAATCTGTCCTTAACTTTTTGAGTTATGTTGCACACTAACGGACAGACAAACAAACAGACAGACAAACAAACAAACAAACAAACCCTGGCAAAAACATAACCTCCTTGGCGGAGGTAAAGAGCCAAAACTTTTACTGTTCTGGGTTTCAGGGGGATATAACGCCACTAAATGTCATTAATTGTATATAGTCAGGTACAGACTAGGGATGTAACGATTACCGGTATAATGATAAACTGTGGTAAAATTGCAGACAGTTAGTATTACCGTTAAAATTCTAATTATCATGATAACCATGTTTGATTACCGCACTTTTAGGGGAAAAAACCCAATGTGAAGATTTGCTTTTATGTCAAATATTTGAATATAGTTTTAATTTATTACAATTTTGATTTTATATACCTAATATTTGGAACTAATATTCACTTTTAAAGTCTTTGAAAAGGTTCGTTAAGCATCTTTGTGTCATTTATGCAATAAATTATATATATTTTTAAACCAGATTTTATATATTTTTTGTGTGTTTTTTGTCCTTTTGTGTCGATATTGTAGGTTAAATTGAAAAAGTAATAGACAGATGAGATAGATGATGTTGTGCTGAACAAAAAAGATACCAAACATGGGTATAGTAAACCTTTCTATATATAGTTTATAAAGGCAAAATCAGAAGTACTGAAAAACAGCCAAAATAGGCTCTGACCACTAAGGGTTAATACTTGAATGTTTCTGCCAACAGAAAGTACATTGTGCCAATAATTTTATTTTATTTTATTTTATTTTATTTTATTTTATTTTATTTTATTTTATTTTATTTTATTTTATTTTATTCAAATAGAACTTGCTTAAACTATTTCAGTGTGTGTATAAGTACTTTTTGAACATTTGAGCATAATTTCAATAATACCGTGATAATAATGATAAGTGTGATAATTTTGGTCACAATAACCGTGAAATGAAATTTTCATATCGTTACATCCCTAATACAGACAATGTGGACTGGTGACATATGGAGTATTTGCAGACCTTTGACTTTCTCCTCCTCGTTGTAGTAGTTTTTACTGGAGTCTGGGACATGTCTGTATAATCCAACACCTGTGTGTGTGCAGATCTGCTGTTTAGTTAAAACGTGTGTCTTGAAAAGGACCAGAAACCAACAGTGACTTAAGTCTGTCAGCGCTAAATGTTGCGTAACTGTGGAAATTTCACAGAGAACAGAATACAAACTTCACATCTTAGTTGATGTCTATACTTGTACATGAACTGTCACTCAGCTGTAGGACTTACTTTGTCCAACTGGTGAACTACAGCCACTAATGGTGTTATTTTAGCAGTTTTTTTTTTTTTTGGCAGATGTGATGCAGGGTTTTCCTGAGGTTTCCAGAGGGATTAGGTGCTGTCTGACTTCAGGGTGGCGGTGCTTAAAGAGTTTGCACTTATTCATGGGAAGTTATTTTTAGTCTTTTTACCTGTTTTTTTTTAAAGCATTATCCAGCCATGTTTGTGGAAACTTCGACCACATACTGTACTTTTAGTCAAGGTCTTTTCATATTCATGCCAGTGTTTACCAGCAAGAACGCGAACGAGTGATGTACTGATGTTGGCTGTTTTATGTCTTGTTTCTGTCACCTGCCTAGGGACTGCAGACAAAAAGTAGTTATTTTTACTAATTCTGGCATATTTACATAGGTGTATTTTTTATACAGCAATGTTAATAAATGTGTACGGTCCCTATTAAATAAAGTAATAAAATAAAAAAAATAAATTAAAAAACAAAACCATATAGTTATTCATCAACTAGACCTTTATGATGATCTCCATTCTGATTTCACTTTTATGCCCAAACCTTCCAAAGGAAGAGAAAGTCTAATATGACATACCATAGTTTATCTAACAGTAGTGTCTTTCTTGTTTTGTCATTTAGGTTCTTCTGGGGCAAAAGCAAATCCAGGTTTCTCATACACCTGTATCAAAGGCTGGCAGCTGCTATCATCAGAATGTCTCTAAAACATGGTAATTTTTCTCATTATTTATTTATTTATTTATTTTATACAGGGTGGGGAAGCAAAATTTAAAATGAACATTTAGTTGTTTTTTTCTCAGCAGGCACTACGTCAATTGTTTTGAAACCAAACATATATTGATGTCATAATCATACCTAACACTATTATCCATACCTTTTCAGAAACTTTTGCCCATATGAGTAATCAGGAAAGCAAACGTCAAAGAGTGTGTGATTTGCTGAATTCACTCGTCACACCAAAGGAGATTTCAAAAATAGCTGGAGTGTCCATAAAGACTGTTTATAATGGAAAGAAGAGAATGACTATGAGCAAAACTATTACGAGAAAGTCTGGAAGATACTATTAAAGAAGAACGGGAGAAGTTGTCACCCGAATATTTGAGGAACACTTGCGCAAGTTCCAGGAAGCGTGTGAAGGCAGTTATTGAGAAAGAAGGAGGACACATAGAATAAAAACATTTTCTATTATGTCAATTTTCTTGTGGCAAATAAATTCTCATGACTTTCAATAAACTAATTGGTCATACACTGTCTTTCAATCCCTGCCTCAAAATATTGTAAATTTTTACTTCCCCACCCTGTATATTATCATTATTTCTCATGACATGAATACACATATAAGATAAGTTAGTTTTATGCATGTTAGTGTTATGTGTAATTGACTCTAACAGTGGGTAGTTTTGTACACTGTTGTTGTAGAAGAGGAAACTTTCCAGAACGCAGAAGGGAGTTGTAGTTTTTTGCTGGAAAACTCACTCTTACATAGCAATCAGTGAACCGACTGTTGATTTTAATACGTGTATGATCTCTAGTATGAATGAGTTACATCACAATGAAGTCATGTAATTCAATTTATTGCAAAAAAAAAAAGATTATCCCTGTAGGGAAATTCAGTATTTTGCATTTAGTCGACAGCTCCAACCACACAGTTAAAGCTTCACTGGGAAAAAGGTGGAGTCTGAGAATAGCCCACATTTAAAGTTCCACTATATCCTGAACCACATACCAAGCCCCATAAAGGCCTCACCTCTCACCAGAGTGGTTCAACCCCAACCCCCCCCCCCCCCCCCCCCCCCCCCCACCACCACCACCACCTAGATCTGTATATGTACCGAACCGCCCAGTTCAAACAGCTCTGACCCAGACTGAACAACAGATTCACACAGATGAGGAGTGTGTGTTTATGGGTAAACTGCAGCAGCCCACAGTGAATCTATTCATCCCACGGCAGCGCACATACCCACTCACACAGTGGGCACACACACTCTCAGAGGCCTGTAAAAGACTAAACCAGTGTGTGATATAAAGTAGGTGTGAGGTCAGGCCCAGGCAGTGCGCTGGGTTTTCCTCTGCTGGGCTGGATCTCAGGAAAGGGGCAGTGATTTTGGGGGAGCTGTGCCTTAACTGAGACGCAGTTGTGTTTTCCAGACAGTAAAGAGGAGGAGGAGGAAGAGGAGGAGGAAGAGGAGGAGGAGGAGGAGGAGGAGGAGGAGGAGAGGTACAGCCACATTACCCCAGATGAATCACAGTGAGTCCGTTCCCTGGACCATGTGTCAGGCTCTGAGCTGATGTTCTGTGTGGATTTGCGCCTCTGGATACCGTTTGCACCTAGTTGGAACGCAACATGATCGACTACGGTGAGTTATTATATTATTTCCACAAACTGCAAACACATGTGGCTGTGCGTATTCGTCCTCTCCATTCTTTTGTGACCGGTGCTTTAACCCATAAAAACCCAAACAACCACCGCCGACCAAAACCATCTGTTGATCCACGAAACCCTATAAATATATGTGAATATTTGGTGTAAAATACAGTTTGTCGTCTGTTCACGGTTATCACATATGACCCATGTGGACGTTCAGAGGCTCCATAGTTACCATGGAAACACCGTCATCTTCTACAACATCAATTCACCTGTAAAACGCATGGAGTTGGATCAATGACAGCGGATGGAGACACTGGGTTTATGTTCAATAGTAAATAAAATGTAGGAAAAATAATGTAAAATTTACAAACTAATAAATAAAAAGGAAAAAAATAAACCAAAAAATAACTGAAACTAAGAAAAAATAATAAAATAAGCAACAAAATGAAGAAAAAACAGACAAAACAATAAGTAACACAAACAAAATAACCCATAAAATGGATGAAATGGAAAAAAAAAAAAAAAAACATGGAGTTGGATCAATGACTGAATGGACACACTGGGTTTATGTTCAGTTAATGAGAGATTTTACTGAAAAAGTCACTTTTTCTTGAGTTTTCTCTGTTTCTGATATAACTGAATTTACTCTGAGCTTTTATGAACATCTACAGGATCAGTGAATTACATATAGGAAATTACCGTATTGTTTTGTTTTTTCTCATGCAAAATACAGAGGATAATATTGTAGTAAATGGTGATAAATCACTTAAGGACGGTTAAATAGAGAGAAAAATTCATTCAGGAACTGCCACAAAAGCACCACTGGGTCTTTATGGGTTAAATGACCAGAGGGATTATATGACAGCGGTGAAAGTGGACATAAAAATGCTGCTTTTGAAGCTCTGATTACCCTCTGAGTATTCTAATGATCGCAATTAGCTGCAGAATTATGCACTTGTTGACTGGAGGACTGTGTGTGTGTGTGTGTGTGTGTGTGCTGCACAAGAAAACACACATTACATAACATTGTCCATTCCAAGACGACCTTTAAAGTACAAAATAGAGCAGAGAGGCCAGTGATGAATGGGCATGGCTTCCTCTCTGGTCTCCCAACACTCGCTCATATCCCATAAACCCACAGGGCGACAGCAGCCAGATAGTGGGATACTGTTACTGTGTACTTTTACTCAAGTACAAATTTGGAAAACTTTATACTTCTACTTTAAACTTCACTGCACCTCAGAGGTAAATATTGTACTTTTTCCTGACGCTTCAGTTACTTTTCAGATGCAGTTTTCCGTCTGAGTACTGAGGGTTTATTAGGTTTTAAAATACTTCGTAACCCTGTAAAACCTGACCCATTAAAAACTAACCACAAAATTATGATGTTTTGGAATTTAAATGTTTAGTAGCCCTTTTAACATAATCCAGTCAAAAAGATTGGCCATATCATTTTGTTTATAATGTATTTTTTGTATCACATTCAATACATTGGGCGTTTTTGGCAACTTTTTGCTCACATTACCTTTAACCCCTAAAGACCCAGGGCTACTTTTATGTCAGTTCCCAAATGAATTTTTCTCTGCTTCTACCTTTTCTTAACTGATTTATCACCAATTTTTAAATAATATTCTCCTCTGATTTTGCCTTTTTTTAGTGTAAATCATGTATTTTCCTATATTTAATTCACATATCATGTAGATGTTCATGAAAACTCAGAGTAAATTCAAAGTTAATTCTGTCAAAATAGAGAAAACTGAAGAAAAAGTGACTTTTTCAGCAAAAATATGAATAACTTAACATAAACCCAGTGTGTCCATCCACTGTCATTGATCTAACTCCATGGGTTTTACTGGTGAATCAGTGTTATAGAAGATGACAGTGTTTCCATGGTAACTACAGAGCCTCTGAACATCCAAATGGGTCATATCGGATGACCATGAAAAGACGACAAACTGTATTTTATACCAATTATTGACATGGACTGAGAGGATTAATAGATCAGGTATTAAACAGTTTAGATCAGGTTTGTGTCACTGGTGGCTGTTTGGGTCTTTATGGGTTCAAATAAAAATAACTTTTACCAATAATATTTTCAAAATATAGAATGTTTGAGGTGTTTTTTTTTTTTTTTTTTACATAAAACTTTTAACAGTTTTTTTTTTTTTTTTTTTATTTTCCTTGAATGCTACCATAATTTCAATATTTTTCAGTGTTTCTCAATTTTCAACCAAATAACAATATAAATGTTCATCTTAACGCAACTTTTTGAAAATGACCAAAGACTTTCCTATGAAAACGTGTGTTGGATGATTTAATGTTAGCGGCCATATTGAAAAGGACAAAAAAAAAAGCCTTTCCTCTGACTGCAGTGGGATGATCATCCACCAGGGGGCAGAAAACATGTATCGGGTCAGAGGCTCCATAGTTACCGTGGAAACACTGCCATCTTCTACAACATTGATTCACCAGTAAAACCCGAGGAATTGGATCAATGACAGCGGATGGACACTCTGGGTTCATGTTCAGTTATTCATATTTTTGCTGAAAAAGAAACTTTTTCCTCAGTTTTCTCTGTTTTGATTACTTATAATGGGTGAAAATATATGCGAGGGGTGGGGTTTGTTGAGCGTGGCACTACTTATTGATATTTTTGCTGTACAAGTCACTTTTTCTGCATTTTTTGGCCTGTTTTGATATAATAACCTTTGAATTTACTCTGAGTTTTCATGAGCATCTAAATTAAATATAGGAAAATACATGATGTACAATGAAAAAATGCAAAATACAGAGGATAACATAATAATAAATGTATTTATTTATTTATTTATTTATTTTTCCCATAGTAAAAAAAAACATACACATAAGTACATGTTGGTTAAAAATTGTGATGGATGGTTACCAAAAACCCTCAAAGGCTTAACAGGTGGCAACCACCAGATTTGAAGAATTATTAACAACTGCAATTAAAAATATAGGAAAATATTTGCAAGTTGCACAAAAGTACATTTTCACCAAATAAAATTCCACGATATACCAAGCTTAGAAATGTGGACTGAAGAAAGGTTAAATGGAGAGAAAAATGAATTTGGGAACTGCTGTGGAAGTATTTCTGGGTCTTTAAGGGTTAAAGTCCCAGACCCGAATACTTTGTCCATCACTTACAAACACGTGGTTGTACTCAGCACGGTGCTGTCATTCCACACTGAAACGACAGAAGCTTCAGCTGAACTTGCCTCCAGAGTGTGAGATCATTTACAGATGAAGAATTCACCGTCACCTCCAGGTTCAATCTGAAAACGTCTTCGTGTGATTGAGTCGTCGCGTGACTGGAAGTTTTCCCTCCAGGTGGCTCTCTTAAGTCGCCTGCTGTCGGTCGTCCAGCTCTGTTTCTGGCCTGGAAAAACCCCCAGAGAAAAGTCCAAACAACACACACGTTGTTCAGCCGCTCGGCCGCCCCGCCCTCTGCTTTCCCTCAATCGGGTTCTGTCAGACCTCGCCAACGCTACAGGCTACAAGTATGGCTTCTGTGAGGACGCACTCACACACACATATGAATATGCAGATACACACACATGTGTTTATTCAGCCTCTATCATAAACATTAATTTCAACAGGACCCGGACCCCCACCGTCCCCCCATTTTTTCCCTCCTCATCCAAGTTTTGGTCCTAAACAGTGTTTCTGCTGTGAGTCATTACATCAATAGAGTGTGTGTCAGAGGAAACTTGGACGCACTCCCTTCTTTTTCTGACATCACAGGAGGCGGTCAGCATCTTCAGGGCTTCGAAACAAGTGCTTTTTATGAGGTTGGGCTTTGTACATACGACACACAGATGCATGAGGAAGGGGTTTAAAGAGGAACTATGCAACATTTTACCGGTTTGGTTCTTCTTTGCTGTTTTTGGAAGATTTTTCTCTATGGAGCTCCCCCTACAGTTTTAAAGTATATATTCACTGTCGTAAAACCCACATCTGACCCTCCCCCTCCCAACATGGGTTAGGGCATCATTCATAAAATGAGTCCATAAACAAGTAAACACTGTAACAAGAATGTGCTAAAACTGGACCCAGGCAGACTCTGGTCTTGGTCCTGGTTTGGTCACTCACTCTTTTCTTCTTCCTCCATCCTCTGACCACGCCCACCTCTTCCTTTTCTCTGCCATGGTAAACGCCTGTGAAATGAAGGCGTGGCTTGTGTTTATATCTTGGGGTCGGTACCTGGCTGTGTTTGTGTCGTAGTGCCGTAAACCCTGACGTTTTTTAAAATTTTATTTATTCAACCTTTATTTCACCAGGAAAGAGATTAAGAACCTCTTTTACAAGGGAGTCCTGGCCAAGATAGACAGCAGTAAATACAACACAGTTAGTGGATTACACAGTTAAAACACATAGAACAGACACATTCGACAATAAACAGTTAATAAAAATAACATTTACAAGCAGATTAAGCCACAGACGAGATCTAGGACCACCGGGACAGTGTCAGAGAACTGGCAAGTGGTGTATTCGACCCTAGAGATGCTAGTGGGAAGGAGGAGAGCCTCCATTCAACCCCCAACCAGATGTTTAACCATCACTATCACCGGGGGCGGATCTAGAAAAATATTAATGGGGTGGCAAGAGGGGGGCAGTCAAATTTTGAGTGGGGACAACATATGGCAGAAGTCTATGTACTGAATTAGTGTAAGAAATAGACAGACAGAAGAATATAACTTCCACTCAGGTGCTTTCCATTCACAAGACAGTATATATAACTTAAAACATGTTTCCCAGTGTGGACATGCAGTGTGTACATAATATATCAGGCCAATGGCTCCTATTTTTATTGAACAAATGCAGACAGAGTCCAAAGTGACCTCAGGAAAACCAACATCTTACATTTTCCTGATCAGTCAAACTCATATGCAAGACAGGTTGTATTGGGAATAAGTGACCACACATTGTGAACTCACTGAAGGAGATAAAAGCATTCCACAAAAATAACAATGCTATTTTGACCATGTTGGGACACAAACAGTTTTACAACTTAACCCATAAAGACCCAAACATCCATCATCGACCTAAACCATCTACTGATGTAACTGCTTAATACCTGGTGATCCACTAATCCTATCTATACATGTCAATAATTGGTGTAAAATACAGTTATTCATCTTTTCATGGTATTTCAAGGTATTGCTCTAATGTTATTTATCCACAAATGTTATGCATAATCAGCAGCTACTCTAACGTTAGCTAGTGTTCAGTCCAAATACCAAATACACAGGGTTAATACAGGGTTAGGGTTATGCAAATATACAAATAATGTAACATAAAAGGTAGAACAGCTTTTCTCACCTTATGCGCTGTTTTTCTTCCTCTGCTTAATATTAATAATGGATTCTATTTCTCTAGCACTTTTCAAGGTACCCAAAGCACTTTACATTATTGATCCTTTATTCATTCACTCTCACATTCATACAAACTACGTTTGTATCCACAGCTGCCCTGGGGCAGGCTGACAGAAGCGTGTCGCCAAACTGCCCCTCCCTCCCACCACCACTGAACATTCATAGGCATCAGGGGTGGTTTCTCATATGGGCGAAGTGGGAAATCATCCAAGGTGGTATTTCATGAGGGGCCCCGCACCAAAAGCTCTTAAAAAAACATTGAGTCCATCTATCACGGTGTGCCAAGGAATTGGCACAATAGCACATGGCCCCCTAGGCCCCGGCCTAGGGGTTCACCAGGGCGAACATAATGTGCTCAACTTTTGTCCCCTCCCAGCTCCCTAGCACACACGTCAGTCAAAAACTAAGATTCACAATATTTATTATTACTACTTTTGTTTTAACAACTAAGGAAGGGTTAGGGGAGGGAGCGGCTAAAACAACAAACAAAATATCTGTAGAGTTTAAACTAACTTACCTAACCAAAATAAATGCAAGAAATAAAATACAGAAAACTTACCTAACTATCTAACCAAAAACAGGAGAAAATGGGAAAACAAAAGAGCCGACCTCCCCTACCAGAAAAAGGTTCGATTTAACAAAAACTATTTACAAATACAAACAATCGGAGTTTTCCACGAGCACGAAGACTGACGGTCACACACACGAACACAGGGTTGGGAGCTGACAGGAGGCAAGAGCGAGCGAGGACAGAAGTTCCAGGGCCATTTTTAAAGGGCTGGGCAATCATGATCCACCAATCAGCAACCTGCAATAGACAGACACAAAAGGGCACAGCACACCTACAGGACGGGGGAGAGCACACACACTAAACAGAAAACACATACATATACATATAAATAGATAAATTATGACCCAGGGTCATAACACACAATAATATTATATTACAGAAATAGCCCATGTTTTGGTCATATTCCAATCAGATCTGTAAAAAATTCAAATTCCAACTTGATGTCATTGATACTGATTTATTATATTAATCCACTTCCTATCTCTTATAATGGGAAAATTTTCAAAGTGGCACCAAATCCAGAATTGGATCTGGATCCAAATAATTTCTCTAACGTTTGTTGACATCATCATAAAGAAGCTGTATGCCAAGTTTGAAGTCAATCGGAATTGTAGTTTTGGAGAAGAAGACAATTGAAGTTTTTGTAACGGACAACAGACGATGACAGACGCCGCCGCCAGAGGCCGCATGACAACAATAGCTTACAGCCTATCGGCCGGTAAGCTAAAAACAGCTTTTTTCATTATTTATAGGTTATTATGATAGTATTTTACTGGTCACTTAAGATTGAATTGGCCTAAAATGATTTTAACATCCTTGACTGTAAATATCTTCAGTATAATTTTTGCATTTCACAAATTTATCCCACAGGCCAAACTGGATCCTTTGGCGGGCCGGTTATGGCCCCTGGGCCGCATGTTTGTCACCTGTGCTCTAGACTCTATGTATTTTAGTGGATTTGTGTTCTGGATGATTCTGGTTGTATCGGTGTTTGCTTGTTTCTGAACAAATTTTATGAACGATGCCTGTATGCTTACTAGCTAGTGCAGATGTTAGCATGCTCGCTAGTAATCCTGGTTGTTTGTGTCACGCTGGTGTATGTTTGTTTCGTTTACTAGATCATCCTTTGTTTACCTCAGGAGTGTGTTTTTACTACTAGACAGAATTTAATCAGTTGAATCTATCCAATTCAATCCAATCCAACTTTATTTGTAAAGCACTTTAGAACAACCGCAGTGGACCAAAGTGCTGTGCTGTAGAATAAATAAAACCCAAATAAAAGTATAAAATACAAGAATAGCTTAATTATGGGAAAAACGGAAATTTTAGTGAACAATGCCTACTTGTATAGAATTTTAATAACTGCTGGCAAAAAGGCTGTGACCAGGCACTGGCTCCAACAGTGAACCACCTAATCTGGAAAAATGGGTAGATATTGTGAATGAAATTTACCAGATGGAAAGACTAACCTTCTCCCTTCGGACAAATGAACAAATTTTCAAATCTATGGTCAAAGTGGATATTTTTTGTTTACACTTACCAAACACAATCTGCTGGAACCTTAAATGTACAAGAAATGACAATATAATGACAATGTATCTGGAATTGTCTTGTTTTTTTTGTGTATTTAATTAATTCTACTTTTTATATTTTATTTATTTATTTTTTCTTTTTTTCTTTAGAGAGAGGAGGTCAAAGTCTCTTGGTCTTTTGTATGTTTTCTTTATGTAACAATGCATCCATTGTTCACTGTTCAATTGTTTTGTTTATTAACAAGAAAAAAAAAGAAAAACTGAAATGTTGAGAATGGAAAGATTGGTCATTGGTCACATACTTGTTAAGTGACCACAATGTAATTTAAATGTATGGTGAATTTTTCTCAATATTTCTAAATAAAAATCTGTCAAAAAAAAAAAATAAAAAAAAAATACAAGAATAGATTAAAAAACATGAAAAGGGGGTGGGGGTACTACTCATCTCCCTTTTTTAGTTTAAGCTTCTGTTTTCTGTTTTGTTTTGTTTTTTCTTTTCTTTTTTTTTTTTTTCTTTCGGAAAACTGGAAAATTGGACATATGCTTGTATCTGTGCTGAGAGGATGCGTGTACTGAAAATGTGTCCTCATAAAAAAATTTAAAAAAACAAAACACAAAAAGCCACACAATTTTTCTAGTTTTTGTCAGATGTATGTAGTTCATTATATGACCCATGTCTTGAAGGATTACCTTTTTGTCACCAGCTTCATTGAAAACAAATGCACATGGTCGGAGGGGGCGGAGTTAGGGGTGGGATTTACCACAGTGAATTTGTGCCTCCAAACTATAGGGGGAGCTCCACTGAGAAAAATGATACAAAAACAGCAAAGAAGAACCAAAACGGTCAAATCTAGCATTGTTCCTCTTTAAAACAGTCCTAGTGCTAAACATTCTGAAGACAGTGGCTCCTGTGGATGTCAGGCGTCCCCACTGTGCTGGCTGACGTCCATTTGGAAAGTGTGGGCCTGTGAAAAAGAAACAAGAGGGAGATGGAGTCTGTGGGCCTCGAAGGCCTCCAGCACAAAGATCCATGTCTGTTTCCTGTCTATCTGGCCAACACGACAAGCAGACTAATGCTCCATAATTGTTAACACACTTCCAGGATCAGAACGACTGATTCACTAGAAAAGAAAGTCTTTCTTTTGTACTCACCAACTGGAAAGAAGGGAATTAGCACTGATTTGTTTATTGCGTTGTTTAGCTCTTCATAGAGTACCAACAAATACAGCACTTTATTTAATAATAGTTTCACTGTGGTGTTTACTCATGACTTTGCAATTTCTTCTTTTGTTTCTTAAAGTGAACTGATGCCACACACTTCATCTCATACTAAAGCAGTCCTTTTTAACCCTTTATCGACTGACGTGTATTTACAAACTACCTTTTAACAAACAAATGTGAATAACACAAACACATATGAACAGCTTAGTGCAATTTTAACAATATTCTGCCTATTACTGAGTGTTTTGTGTATTTGTGGATCCACTGTGATCTGTACGTTGTGTTAATAATAAGCTGAGGGGTAATATTGTAGAAATTGTTATTTTACTTCCAAATTCCAAACTCCAAAATTTAGCAATATTATGAATGTTACCAAATGTTTGTGTAACACTGTGCATAATGCACATGTATAAATGATAAACTGAGGCATAATATTGTTAAAATTGCACTTACTTAATTCTTTTTTGTAATGGGTAGTTTATGTACATATTTTCATAATTTAACCCATAAAGACCCAGAGTTACTTTTGTGTCAATTCTCAAATACATTTTTTTTATCTCTATTTAATCTTTCTTAAGTAATTTATCACCATTTATTATTATATAATCCTTTGTATTTTGCAATTTTAAGTGTATATCAGGTATTTTCCTGTATTTAATTCACTGATCATACAGATGTTCATTAAAACTCAGATTAAAGTTGAGGGTTTTTATATCAGAAACAGAGAAAACTGAGGAAAAAATGACTTTTTCAGCAAAGATATCATAAACTGAATGTAAAAATAAGCATCTCCATCCACTGTCATTGATCCAACTCCATGGTTTTTACTGGTGAATCAAAGCTGTAGAAGATGACGGTGTTTCCACGGTAACTACGGAGCCTCTGAACGTCCAAATGGGTCATATCTGATGACCATGAAAAGATGAAGAACTGTATTTTACACCAATTATTTACATGTATTGATAGGATTGATGGCTGGATAGGTATTAAACGTTTTAGATCAGTAGATGGTTTCGTTCACCGGTGGCTGCTTGGGTCTTTATGGGTTAATAGGTTTTTTTTGTACTGAAACAAAGAGGAAATTTTTTGTCATTATTTATAGGTTATTCTATTATTATTTTACTGGTCCGACCCACTTGAGATCAAATTGAACTGAATGCGGAACCTGAACTAAAATGAGTTTGACACTCCTGCTGTAAGACATGTTTAAGTCTGTCCCACCAATGAAGTTTTTCAGAATAACTTCCATCACCGTAACCTTTACAGTGTCCGGGTTATGGAGGCCCTGGATGGATGTTGAAGGCCTTCTCCACCCGCTCTAGTGGAACACCCTCAGTAGTCATGCACACAGAACACAAGAATAGAACTCAAACCTAAAAATACACTTCCAGATGCATGTGAGATGTAGCAGGATTCATTCAGACACAAACGTATATGATGCACATGTGATCCACCTCCACATGATTACAGACGTGTCTTTGTTGGATTTGTCCTGACTCAACCCTCAGACATGGAAATGTGTGAATATCAAGCTTCTAATGGAGGAGAGCCTATATTTATGTTCTGAAAATGATGAAACTCAACTATAACTCTAGAAAACCTGATCTGAAGCTGGAAACGTTGTCATTGATGAGGTTACCAATGAGGAGCTGACACTGAGGACGCTGTGAGAGGAAACAGTCAGATATTGATGCCCATCTTCAGGCCTGATGGTCCAGGGTTAAAGAGCCTCCTCTGCTCTGCAATGTGTTTATGGTGAATGTGAGAGGCCATGCAGAGCAGCGTAATGCATCTGAGGGTCTTCCTATAGTGCTCTCTGGAGTGTGAAGCCTTAGAGTGTATAGACCATCATTCACTAATGGGCCATACACACTGGAGAATGTGTGTGTGTACGTAATCTGAGCTAAGGGCGAGTTATGGTTACTGGATCATGAGCAGAGAGCCTTCGTCCTCTAGGTTTGCTATGATGTTGAATATTTTCAACAGTTTTTAGCAAGCTATTGTCGTCGTGCAGCGTCCGTCGGCGTCTGTCGTCCGTTACAAAAATTTCAATCGTCTTCTTCTCCGAAACTACAATTCCCATTGACTTCAAACTTGGTATACAGCTTCTTTATGATGATGTCAACAAAAGTTATTGAAATTATTTGGATCCGGATCTGATTCTGGATTTGGTGCCACTTTGAAAAATGTCCCCATTATAAGAGATAGGAAGTGGATTGATGCAATAACTCAGTAAATATAAATGATATCCAGTGTAAATTTCTACAGTCCAGCCATGATGGGGAGATGACCATAACATAATGGCCACATGCTGATCAGGATCTTCTTCTGGATCCGGGAATTTATGGAAAATTTAACATGGGCTCTTATGGGGAAAACATTTCAATCGTCTTCTCCGAAACTACAGTTCTGATTGACTTCAAACTTGGTATACAGCTTCTGTATGATGATGTCAGCACAAGGTATTGAAATTATTTTGATCCGTACCTGATTCTGGATTTGGTGCGACTTTGAAAAATTTTCCCATTCTAAGAGATAGGAAGTGGATTGAATCATTAAGTATCAATGACATCAAGTTGGAATTTGAATATTTTACAAATCTGATCGGAATAAGATCTAAACATGGGATATTTCTGTAATATAATAAATACACAGAACTGGGTGATAATAAATGGCATCTGGATACATTTCCCAAAGCTTTTAATTTGGCCGGTAAGCTACAGGGCCATTGGTCCTATTTTTATTTTTAGTTTGTCTAGAGATGGAGTCAAATACAAGAACAGTGTTGGGAAAAAATGTGGGTCTTTCCCTCAAAAAAAAAAAAAAAAAGAAAAAGAAAAGATATTCCTCATAAGAAGGTCTTATACAGGGTGTATATATATATAAAAAAAAACTATACATTTTGAAAAATTACCACCAGTAATAACCCTAACCCTAACTTGGCCTGTCCTCAGTGACATTTTCAGGCCTAAACAAGTTGAATTCACTTTGAAAGGCAGGAACAGCTGCCATGGGTAAAGAAATGAAATGGACATGGTGGCCAAAGTGTTAATGCTGTAACCTGGCAATTTTGTGGAAAACAATATGGATGCCCATTGGCCCCTCCCATGATCTTTGATTGGATTTAAATCCCACCGCTACTTCGCACAAACCAGTTTTAACTTGGATTGCGCAATTTGCCCCTGCTCACTTATGCATGAAAACCTGGGTCCGTAAATTTAGACAAATATCCACCAATTCCCTACCTACCAACATCCAGAAAAGAAAATCCCAAAAATGATCAAATGCGGAACTGGGCATAATTTTTCAAAACGTATATATTTTTTTGATACACCCTGTGTTGTACTATTATATTACAAACTCCCACCAGCAGGGGGTGGTCACACACCAGAAACAACAACAGTGCTTTTAGCTTTTATCGCTTCGTAAATCTCTAAAGTTGTTTCTAAATAGTTCTCATCCCATCTCATCGGGTCACTTGCTGATATTTTGGTCAGAGGCCCTGTGGTGTTAGTTTTCCTCACCATTTGAGACCAGCAGATTGACACACTACTCCCCCTAGTGGACACACAAATCCCCTGGCCTGTAGCTGGAAATAAATTCAGTTCATATCTGTTCAATCCAAACTACAGAGTTATTATTCTAGAACACTCTAATGAGAATTTAGGTCATTTTTTATATTTGAAAGTCGAGATATTATATATTTCCCCTTGAAATGGTTTTGTGAGATCTTTCTTTCTTTCTTTCTTTCTTTCTTTCTTTCTTTCTTTCTTTCTTTCTTTCTTTCATGATGTTAGGCATGTCATTCAAAATGCTTTACAGGCACAAGTTATAAGTTATAAAATTGAATAAATAAAAGTAGACAGACAATTTAAAGCCATAATTTATAAGATACATTACTGTGGAATAAAAATAGATTCCTTTCAACACAATTGAGAAAAAACAAAAACAAAACAGCTACACATTGGGCAAATCTTTCTTTATTGAGGTACTGCTAACAGTGACTACATGTAGCTAAATATTAACTCCCAAAATTCCCTTTTATTGACCCATAAAGACCCAGCGCTACTTTTGTTGCAGTTCTCAAATTAATTTTTCTCTATATTTAATCTTTCTTCAGTGATTTATCATTGTTCAGTATAATATTATGCTCAGTATTTTGCATTTTAAAGTGAAAATTAGGTATTTTCCTGTATTTAATGTACTGTGATCATGTTGATGATCATAAAAGCTCAAATTGAAGTTGAGGGTTATTATATCAGAAACAGAGAAAACTGCAGAATATGTGACTTTTACGGTAAAATACATATTTAGCTGATCATAAACCAATCATCTCTAAACACTGTCATTAATCCAATTCCATGGATTTTACTAGTGAATCAGTCTTGCAGAAGATGACAGTGTTTCCATGGTAACTATGGAGCCTCTCAACGTCCAAATAGGTCATATCTGATGACCATGAGAAGATGAAGAACTGTATTTTATACCAATTATTGACATGTATTGATAGAATTAATGGATTAACAGGTATTAAACAGTTTACATCAGGAGGTGACTTTGGTCGCCAGTGGTTGTTTGGGTCTTTATGGGTTAACACAGACTGAAATCATAAAAAATGATTTTAGTCAAAACGTGTCTGATTTGACCCTAATTTACCACATACATATACAGTAAAGTATGAAGATGACAGATGCTGCAAAAGGCTTGACTTTATAAGGTCAGAAGTCATGCCACAGTAGATCATTTTAAAGGACTTTGACATGGATTTTTTGCATGTTTTATCTGACATATGTTTGGACCAGAACCATGGTCTGACAGAAGGCAAATAAAATCTGAAACTGATTTGCATTAATGCTGTTATTACCATGATGCTTTTTTTTTTGTTGGTGAGTGAGTATTATTTAGCACCTCTGCTAGTTTTAATTAGAGTTGATCTGTTACTACGAGGAAAGTCTTGATTTATAAAAGCTGAAAGAGGCAGGAAGAAAGAACACTGGGCTTCAAATAGGATTAACAAACCCATTGTTTATTAAAGGTCTTATATTATACAAAGACATTTTGTGACATTTCAGTTCATGAATCGTTGACATTTAAGGTTTTCCTGCTATTCAGTTTTCAACTTATACTTGCATTGAACATTGTAGTTTTAATTACCCTCGGCCACACTGGCCGCAGGGTATTGTCATCAGTTGGTCATCCCTCCGTCCGTCCATCCAAAAACTTTGCCATGCAGTAATAAGTCAGGCCACTAGGGGCAGACCCCCACACAGTTGGCTGCCGTCTGTCGTATACATTCCGCAGATATCTCCCCGTACTTGGACTGGACTCAATGCATTCCCAAATTGGACGTGACAGTGCACAGCATGGTTAAGAAAAAAAGAGTGACTGAATGAAAATGCCTCTGTAAAGCATCACTTGGAATCATTTGGAAAAACGAACACTGGAATCTCCACTTCCGGTCCAGCTTCACTGCGGCTGCGGGTGAGAAAAATGGAACTAAACAAGAATAACTGTCACCAATATTTATCTGAAGCCTGTGAAAATGAACCTAATGCTAATGCGAATGTTAATAATGCAATGTTAGAGTCCAGCCCGGCTTTGGGTATAGGCCACACAGGGAGCTGCCTAGGGCACCATCCACTGGAAGGGGCGACAAATTACAGACAAAAAAAAAAAAAAAAAAAAAAAAGATGAATGAGAATATCTGTATAATAAACTTGAAACACTTCCTTGACATGTTTTCTCTTAAATAAATAATAATCAAGCCTCAACATGACAAATATTTATTCCACATTTCCCACTTTGTGGTTTCTGTCGTTCACATTTATTTCTTATTCACTATTAAAGCCATGACACCAACTCACATGATCTGAAACATGATAAGTATCTAAACAGTTTAAATTATTTCTCATTGTATATTTATTTCTCTTAGACTTATTTCTCTTATACTTATGGTTCATTTTCATTAATTCTTTACCTCTGTATGTACTGTTATAGATAAATCTTGGATTCCTTTATAAATCTATTGTACAAACCAATTCCAATATTAATTCACAGTGTCAAACATTTTACATATTGCAAATTAACATATCAGTGACAATCAATATTTTGAAGATTTTCATAAGTCAGGCCGAGGGTTTTAAAGAGTGAGCACATTATGTTTATTTAGTTTTGTTGGCTTTTGATTTTACTGAAATTTATATTCTATTTTACTATCTTATTCTAGTTTTTGTAATTTTATATTCGCTCTATTCTTAATTCTGTAGTACTGGTGTTTTATTAATATTGTTGAACTGACTGCAGTAGTAGTAGTAATAATAATAATAATAATAATAATAATAATAATAATAATAGCTTTATTTGTATAGCACCTTTAAAAGCAAAGTTCACAAAGTGCTTTGACAGAGGGCAAAACAGCAGGATACAAGAAGCAAGTAAAAACACTAAAACAGAAGCAACACAATAAGAGAGATGTGTACAACAAATGCAAAAAATATGGAAGTTCGAATAAATTAAGTGAATCGGAGTAAAGAGGGCAGGGATAACGTAACATAATGCTGTTAAATCAATGCAAAAAATGAAGAAATGAGATAAAACAACATCATGTATGAGAATATAAATTAATTATCAAACAGGATAAAAATCAAATTTAAAAAATTAAAATTAAAAATTAAAAAGGGACAGACATAACATAAAAGCAAGTCTATAAAAATGTGTTTTAAGAAGTAATTTAAAAGATGTCATTGATTCAGCAAGCCTTATCTCCTCGAGCAGGCCGTTCCAAAGTCGAGGGGCCCTGATGGAAGTACAATGATAATAAATTCTATTCTATTCTATTCTATTCTATTCTATTCTATTCTATTCTATTCTATTCTATTATGATGGTATTTTACTGATCTGACCCACTTTACAGGGTGGGGAAGCAAAATTTACAAAATTTTGAGGCAGGGATTGAAAGACAGTGTATGACCAATTAGTTTATTGAAAGTCATGAGAATTTATTTGTCACAAGAAAATTGACATAATAGAAAATGTTTTTATTCTATGTGTCCTCCTTCTTTCTCAATAACTGCCTTCACACGCTTCCTGAAACTTGTGCAAGTGTTCCTCAAATATTCGGGTGACAACTTCTCCCATTCTTCTTTAATAGTATCTTCCAGACTTTCTCGTAATAGTTTTGCTCATAGTCATTCTCTTCTTTCCATTATAAACAGTCTTTATGGACACTCCAACTATTTTTGAAATCTCCTTTGGTGTGACGAGTGCATTCAGCAAATCACACACTCTTTGACGTTTGCTTTCCTGATTACTCATATGGGCAAAAGTTTCTGAAAAGGTATGGATAATAGTGTTAGGTATGATTATGACATCAATATATGTTTGGTTTCAAAACAATTGACGTAGTGCCTGCTGAGAAAAAACAACTAAATGTTCATTGTAAATTTTGCTTCCCCACCCTGTAGATCTCGTTGGTCTGAATGTGGAACCTGAACTAAAATGATTGTTAATATCTTCAGTGTAATTTTTGTATTTCATAAATTCAACCCTGGGGCCAGACTGGACCCTGTGGGGGGCCGGTTTTGGCTCACGGGCCCTATGTTGGACACCTGTGGTCTGTTTGCTCCTACCTGTACTTATAGTTTCCATTAACTGTAATAACCCTGGTCCTTGTCCTGTGTTTATATGCAGTATTCATGTGTTTCTGTCAACAGTCTGATTAAGTAGAAGTCATGAGAGCGGAGGAAAGCTTTGCTGTTTTTTTTTTTTTTTTTTTTTCTGGTCAGGAAAAGAAAAGCTCTTTTATCTCAGCTGGCCTCCACTATCGCCTCAGCAGTTTCTCAGAACACTCACACACATACAGCTGCAGTCAGACTGTCCTAACTGAATTTTCTAATTGCCCTCCAGAGCGTCCCTGTCCATTAGGCTTCGGGCCGGCTGGGAGGGGCCCGCTGGTGCCGGAGCTCCCGACGCACACACACACGCACACACACGCGCTGACCGCCATGCCTCAGAGATACTCCCACCAGAGGAGGAAGGCCAGCACGGCGGCCGCTCGGAGGATGGAGCGGAGACGCAGGGATCAGGGCAAGAGCAGCAGCAGCAACAACAACAACAACACAAGCGGACAAAACCACAACCACAACCACAACCAGCGCTCCAAGAAGCTGGCCATGCTCTCCAGGTACCGGCAGCACGCACACACATCAACACTTACAGTTATCTGTATCGGACAAAACAGCACTGAAGTATTTCACTGCACATTCTGCAGAAACGCCTGATCTAAACAAGGCTTGCATTTATATATTTATCCATAAGGTCTTTTAGAATCATAAAACATGCTATTTGTTCAGAATATTTGTAGAATATTTGTCTTTATCTCCTTATTAGTAAATCCTAGTTGCTTTACGTGCACTTCAAAGTCATTTTAATTTATTTAATATTAACGAGACACAGTTTGCAGCCACACACATGCAGGTTAATACAGTTTTATCTAAAAACGTCAACACAGTCCCATAATAACCTCTGATGGAGTTAAGTTAACTTTAGTTTTAAGATAATTTTACTCATATTATGTACTTTGTCTTAGCTTTGACTATATATGACTTGATGTTGTGCTCAGAATATGTGTCATACCATTTATTTCCAGAGGTTAATAACATTTTTAAAGATATTTTTTTCTTATTTCAAGAAAACTTAGTAAAGGTAATTATCTTAATGGACTGGCAGGTGAATTCTCTTATTTCTGATCTGTATTTTCTAAAATCAAGTCTTTATTGTATTCATTTTTAGATTATTGCTTAGGTTTATTCTGTTGTACTGTAGGTTTAGATCAATTATTGTGGAAGCAGTTTATAATCTATAACATGTTTGTCAGATGTATGTTTTAGTATTGCCTTTACATGCTCCTTTTTGAATGTTTGACCTTGTTTTATATAATTCTTTCGTCGTTTGATTTTACAGCAATATTCAAAATAAATAAATAAATAAACAAAGAAACATCTATATTCCTGCTATATTTCATGTCATACATAATGCTGTTTAGTGGTGTAATGTAGTTAAATACTTACACTCAAGTGTTGTAAGTAAAGATATCATTATGTTATGATGCATTTAAATCTAATGAGGTCTACGTTCTGTATTTTGTTGACTTGTAAACTAATATAATATTAAATGGTTTCAACAAAAATTATATTCACGGAAACATCTTGTCAATAACATCATATTCTCCTTAATTATGTTATTATTTAACATAATGACTGCTTCAGTTTCTGATTCATTAGAATTAAATGACAAAAACAATAATGTCCACCATTAGATATAATATAAATAAAACTTACTTTATACATTACTGCATCTGTAAATTTCTACCATATATGTCACATCAGATTACAGATTTTCATCAGTAATAGTGTTAAAAAAACAATTTATGATCAATACATGGCTGTAGATTAAACTACCAACAGTTTATAAAGTGGTTCAAATGGAATTAACCTTAAACAAGTATTATAATAAATACAAAATACACATGAATACAGCAACAAAATGTATAAAAAACAAAACAAAAATGATAGTAAAATGCTAACAATGAACACTTTGACTTGTTATACTTTTATACTGATCTTATGAACTTTTATACATTTAATAATGTTTTTATTGTATTTCATTTACTTATTTTATTTTATTTAATTTTATTGTCAATGCACTTGAGCTCTAAGAACTAGAGTTTGTACCTGAGCTAATGTGCTTATTGCTAATGCGCTAATTGCTAATGCTAATGCTAACTGCTTACGCTAATGCTAGGTGCTGTGTGTATTAGGATGGAAAAAATGTTCCATACTGACATTATAAAGTTAACTGACCTTTAACCTTTTATGTTATTTCTTTTATGTATCATTTTAGATACTGAACTTTTCCTTATTTTATTTTATCTTATTTTATTTTTTATTTTATTTTATTTCTTATGTCTGTTCACTTAACCAGGCTACTGATGAAGATCTAGAGTAGAGACCTGAGCTATTCTTTTCTTTTCTTTTCTTTTCTTTTATTTCTTGTATCCGTGCACTTGACCAGGCTACTGATGAAGATCTAGAGTTGGTACCTGAGCTAATGTGCTAATTGCTAATGCTAAATGCTAATGCTAAGTGCTGTGTGTATTAGGATGGGAAAAATGTTCCCTGTGGACATAATATTGACTTTTAACCGTTTAGATGTTTCTTTTATGTATCATTTTTGGATACTGAACTTTTCCTTTGCACTATTTGTACCTTTAATGAAGTTAATCAGGATACGTCTTCCACCACTAATATCCGCTCCTTCACTTTGGTATTCTGTCTCTGTCCAGGTCGCTGATCCTTTGTCATTCTAAGACAAACGATGACCTCCCCAGTCCAGAAGACAGACACACTAGGGACACCTCCGATGGATTCAGACAGTGGGATTCAGACTGGAGGACGGACCTGAGTGGCACTGGTCAAACTGGGAACAGGGATGTAGAGAACGGACACTGGAGGAACAATCAGCCATCGGCCCCGGACAAACAAAAAACTCAGACAGCCAATCCGAACACATCACTCAGGGAGAACAAGAGGAGCATTAGGAGGACTTTCAGCATTAAGGTACGACCGCAGAACTTTACACATCATCTCTGACCTCATTCAGTGTATTTGGATAGTCGACAGAACAGCCCAAAGAGGTCTGATACAATGAGGCTGTTATAGAAGGATTGGCCCATATTTAGATAGAGACACAGGAGTAGGAAAGTCAGTTATTTGAGCTTGTGGTGGTGCCAGATAAGGACTGTCCTATTCCCAAATGAAAAGGGTAAACTACTTACATAAGCAAAGCATAAAAGAAATAATAAGTGGTAAGAAAAAGAATAAGAAACATAAAAAAGTCATCTGGTAGGTCAGATGTTAGGCTGCAAAATGGCAGAACTTGCCCAAAATCAAACTCAACTCCAGTGAATACAGAACTGTATAAAAATCCCAGTCCAATGTTATATTTGTTGGTTTATTAAAGTTTAAATTTCCATGTAACTGGCGGTCAGCGCTCATTACATTAAGGGCGGAGTGTTCTGTCTGTCCCCTGCATACATTACGTGCATAATTCTGTCCGTTTTCCGGGAGTTTGCGGATGCGTACACGGACGGACAAAACAGAGCGGTACCATCAGGAACAGTGGAGGCAGTGTTGAGATTTGAACAGAATATTTTCCATAAATAGATAATAATTTCAAAGAGCAACTGTGTGAGTTAGTGAAAAACTACTGACATATTTATGACAACTACCCTTCTGAGTATTAGCAATAGTATCCACATTAGTAAAACCTCCTCTGTCGACGCCATGTTGGTTATTACTGTGTTTCTTCTGCTCAAAAAACTTTACTCTTCTTCTTGGTATGTGGCCAATATATTAATTAAGAGCAGCGCCCTCTGGTGGATTGACTGAGAAACACTCATTCCAACGTACAGGACACATGGAAGTATGAAGGCAGGGACGCATGATGACAACGTTAGAAATGGACGTAAAGCGAATATAAATGAGCCTTTAATGTAACTGGGAGCTGATGGAGAACCTTACTCGGAACCGGATCCAAGGTCTGTTTAAGTCAAACAGGCTCTGCTGTGTGGAC
The DNA here is from genome assembly GCF_902148855.1 of Sphaeramia orbicularis. Classification (NCBI taxonomy): domain Eukaryota; kingdom Metazoa; phylum Chordata; class Actinopteri; order Kurtiformes; family Apogonidae; genus Sphaeramia; species Sphaeramia orbicularis. The sequence goes on along the minus strand of NC_043959.1, from coordinate 18,242,876 downwards.
AGCCGTGGCTGTGGCCGTGGGTTGGAGCATGGCTTGGTTCCAAGTTCTGTAAAGAAAACTGGTTCTGTTTACAGATCGTCGAATTGGGTTCTAGAACAGAACCAACTTGATTCTGCCAGATAATAATAAATGGTGTTGTTTAAGTTGAAATAGACACAGTACGGTGGTACTTCACAATGGCTCCATTGTAGTGAATGATGTGATGTCTGTCCATCACCACTAATATTGCTTCCTGTCTGGACCAGGTCTGGACACGCCTCTCATCTAGCCACGCCCCCACGTCAAAAAGAGGCCAGAATGTTTTGTAACCGCAGAAAAGTTTTTGTAAATGCAGACAAAGGTTTGTAAAAGCAAACAACAGGTTTGTAGGAGTGAAATAAGTTTTGTAGGTGCATTTTTAAAAAGAAATATATATTTTTGCTTTACAAAACTTCACTTGTGCTTACTATGCTTCACATATGTGTGCAGTTTTATCTAGCCTCATCTTGACACTATACATATCGTTAGCCTCATGGCATAATTGCCTAAGTCATATTTTCGGCCAAATTGTGATTTCTGCATAAAGTTAATCAGCAGTATCAGGAAAGTAGTTACATAGATTTCACAACGTGTCCAAAAATATGACCTAGGCAGTTATGCTCTGAGGCTAACGGTGTGTTTTAATGCACACGCTGCTGTGGACTCATATTTACCACCTCCCTGTCATCAGTGCACTCCTACACTTCTGTTCACTCTTACATAATTCTATGTAAAGCCTGATATTTGTTTTTTTATATCAAGTACATTGTGTGCAGTGTGGTGAGAGTTTTTTAAAAGTAATGATGATCACATGCGTTGGTAGAATGAGAGCAGTTGGTGGCCTGAATGCCAAACATTCAGACAAAGACACAGATGACTGTTGTGTTTCTAGAACTCACAGCACATTCCACTGATGTCGAACAGGGTTAGAGATGCGTCCACTGGGGTTCTGTCAGACTGACAGGTATAGTATGAGTAAAACTATGGATGTAGTTGTGCAGATTAATATAAAAATAGAATCATGGATTTGATATGTGTGTTTATAAATTTATACAATTCTTTTCTGATTTTAAATATTCCTCCTACCCAGTATATGCACTGGGAGCAGAGCTGTGCAGGATGATATAATCAGCAGAAATATTAACATTCTGAGTTGGTAAAGTACATATTTGGACATTAGTATTTGAGTGCAGAGCCTGGGATGATGATAAACCTCAACAAACAACTTAATAAACTAAAGTCAGCCATTTGAAGACTTTATTTAAAGTCATTTGCAGCATAAACTTTGACTCTCCTGTTGAACAGTGAGATGTTCCAGTGATTGATCATTTGCAGATACAGCCATAGGTAACAGGAAAGTAATAAACTGATAAACGGGTCAATTATTCAAACTTACCTCACGATTTAGTCTGAATTAAGAATTGTGTAATCAATGATGATGAGCAGGTGAGTCATCAGGTGGAACTGCCTCATAAATATGTGAATGAACTGAACTGTTGCTCATCTCTGAACTATTACTGAGCAGAACAAACCTTTCATTTTATTAATTAACTGATTTGTGAATGAATTTTTGATTATTTGAAAAAATATATATTAAACATTCGCCTTTCCTTCTTTCTTCTTCTGGTTTATAACATGTTACAGATATCAATATAGTTCCTATTGATCACTGGTAGAAGTCATATATATGGACTTTGACTGAATGAGTTGAGTTCTCCTCCAGTGAAAGTCCCGCCCACTTCTATTGTTAGATTGATGTGCATCCAGACCACAAGACTGGAACATAGAACAGAAAATTCAAGTTGTTATTGATTCAGATAGAACATGACGCTGATGTACAGGGACACTGGAACTATTTTAGCTCATAAAAGTGTTTTATTCCACTGTTTGACTGCTTTTTCTGTCTCTTTCCATTGAATCGGCTGCTCTGACTTCCTTGTTTATTGACCAGAGAGACTAAATTATTAATTTATTTAACCTTTATTCAACCAGGAAACACACATGTAACTTTAAGATCTCATTTTATGAGTGTCCTGGTCAAGACACGCTTGTAAAAGTCATTACTAATGATCAACTAATTACTGCAGTAATGAAAGAGTGTTTACTAGTGTCGATCCTGTCAGTGAGGAATGACTGATGATGAAGGCCTTCACTGTACATTTACAGGTATCTATGAAATATTCAACACATAATGGAAAGGATTTATTAATATCACAGTAGCTCCTGTTAGCTATTTTATTATTATTATTATTATTATTATTATTATTATTATTATTACTTAGTCTTATGGTGTTACTCTGATTTTAACTTTTTACCTCCACCAGGAGGTGTTGTGATCGCTTTGCTTTGTGTGTTTGCGTGTGTGTGTTTTTGTTTGTTTGTTAGCAAGATAACTCAAAAAGTTATTGACGGATTTTCATGAAATTTTCAGGAAATGTTGATACTGGCACAAGAAAGAAATGATTGAATTTTGGTGGTGATCGGGGGTGGGGGGTGGGGCACGGGCGTCCACTGATCTGCCTTGGTGGAGGTCTGCGCTCTCCGAGTGCTTTTCTTATTCTTAATTAGTTTTACTGGAATTGTATTTATTTAGAATTGTTTTTGTTTAATTTATCGAATTTGTTTTTGCTGTGCTGTTACTCTTTTTTCTTTTTTTTAAATTTAATTTTTATTTTTACTTACAAAATCACAACAACAACAAGAAACTACAAATCACCAGAAATTAAAAAACAGTAGGTAAAAACAAAAAAAAAAAAAACCTAACAAAAAAAACGATAGCCACAAAGGAAAAACGAAGAAAACAAAAAACTGATAGATGGGAATAGACAAGTACCAAGACAATCGACAAAAACTACGAGGAAAAAAAAAATGACAATAGACAAATATAGACAAATATACATATATGTGTATATATATTTACACACACACACACACACACACACACACACACACACACACACACACACACACACACATATATGTTAGAACACAATAGACAGAAAACAGAGACTAGACAGAAAAAAAAACTTACTCTTTTATTGTTGTTGTGTTGTAAAGCACTTTGATTGAAAGAGCTATATGAATATATTTACTATTATTATTATTATTATTATTATTATTATTATGCTTTCCATGCATATTATTTAAAATATTTGTTTGTCACTTGTTTCTGTTGTGTGATATATTGAACATACTTACTACTAACACATAGAAGTAAATCATACAGATCAGCTGATTAAAGAGTCATCTTGTTTTATTATTCTATAAATAGACGAACCAAACAATCAAGCCTGTGTTTCTATGGAAGTGGAGGTTTTACAACAGGCTTCTTTATGGCTTCATGGATTAAAGCTCAGGTTTCTAAACGGCACTGATGTCAGCAGTAACTTAATGGAGCAGTGGTTTTCCTCTGGGGCTAATTCATGTCAGGTCGGACGTCCATTCATCTAAATCAACCAGAGTTATTCATCTGCCGCATTCACACTGAATCTGAACACTGGATTATGAATAACTGACCACATCACAAAAAGACCATCTGAAGAACAGAAATCTAAATGTATTTATTTAATCACATAGTGAGTATTGGAGCAATTGTAGGTCTAATTCTAAGAGAATGATCAAAAGATTAACATGTAGACTTTATGAGGAAAAACTACAAAAAAACAGACAAATAAAAGCATACTCATTTTGTGATGTGGAAAAGCCATTTTATTCAAATCATAGGAGGGTGTTGGAGAGCAACTTTATTTTATTTTATTTTATTTTATTTTACTTCATTTTACTTTATTTTATTTTAAGGCAGGAAAATATTTTATAGATTAAAACCGTATATTTACAAGAAAAAAAAACTTTATAATATTCTGTGATATTATTAAATTGGAAATTTGTGAAAACATGAATTTTTCTGGGAAAAAAAAGGTTAAAGTCACAATATGTTCACATGATGATGAATATTGGAAAAGAAGGGTGTAATATTTCTAGACTGAAATGCGAAATTATGAGAAATAACTCAGATAATGTCTCAGATTAAAGATGTAGGTTTATGAGAAAAAAGATCACAGAATTTCAAATGAAAAATTGTGATATTTTATGATATAAAGTTAGAAATTTCCAACAAAAAAAAACACTGATTGTGTGAATCTTAATTCTCCACAGTGGGGATACTTTAGGATTTTTCTTTTTTTTTTTGTTAATCTATCGTGACTCTAATTCACATTTATAATTTAAAGTAAATACTTATCACTTACTGTTTATATATTGATTATTATAACACAGGACCTTAGATCAGATCAGACTTACTTCATCTTAAATTTACTCCAAACACTAAATACCAGAACATGCACCTATAAAACCTTAAATTCTTTTAGATAAGATGAGATGAGATGAGATAAGATACTTTATTGTTATTATACAAAATGTACAATGAAATTTAGGTGCACTGTCAGGATTCGGACTCATCAATAGTAATAGTATTAAATAGTAATAATAACTATAAAAATATATAATAAAACAAAATGTGCCTCACTCATATACCAACATCCATTCATTCTTTTCCCTTGTTTGCCCCCCCCCCACTGCCTGATAAGCTCATAAGTCCTTCTTTCTTCACAGAGGTTCACTTAAGTGTGTGTTTGTCGTCATAGGAGAGCAGTATCTGGAGGATGTGTGTAGCCACGCCGCCCTGTGAGGATTTGTGTGGACCACAAATGTCCGATAACGGCGTCCAGACAGAGGACAAAGAGGCCAAAGTGGAGTCGGGGAGGAAGGGAGCGGATGTGCTCAGGTAAAAAACAGTAATAAATACACTTAGAGGGTAATGGGAATGCTGGGTCACATGACCAGGAGCTCATATCCCTAAAGGCTGTGATATAGCACTAAACTGTCACTGATGCATGTAACAAAATCTGAAATATGGACATCTAATATATCAAAAAGGTAAATGGAAAGCACTTTTCAACTGTTTGCTAACAAAATTAATATGAACATGGTCAAAAGTAGTTGTATAGTATCTATAGATGCCACTAGACGTCGTTCAACCTCAATAAAGTTAGGTGGAACTTTATTATCCACAAAGTAGAACAGTGACTAATTAACATTGTCTCAGGTTCAACACAAAGAAACAGGTGATACTAATATTAACATTAATTATCTGACATTATTTATCACTTGTAGTGCAGTTTATTTCTACCTTCTCCTACTGATTTCTAATGTGAATTAAACAGCACATCTGTGACAAATGTACTATAGATATTATTGAAATTACATATATACATATGCATATACACATACACATACATACATATCTACATATACATCTACATGTGCATTTACACATACATATACACATACAGTATACATATACATATATACATTTGCATATACACATACATATACATATATACATCTACATATGCACACACACACACACACCTATATATATATATATATATATATATATATATATATATATATATATATATATATATATATATATATATATATATATATATATATACATACATACACACACACACACACACACACATACAGTATACATGTACATATACATATATACATATACAGTATACATATACAAATACACATACATATATACATATACACCTACAGTATACATATACATTTACACATACACATACATATATACATATACACGTACAGTATACATGTACATATACACATACATATATACATATACAGTACATATACACATATACACATACATCTATACATATACATCTACATATGCATATACATATACACATACATATACGACATGACTGAACTTGGGGTACGTTCAGATAGCAGGTCTTAATGCACAATTCCGGTTTTTCTGATTTGTGTTCTTGTTCATATTACACATTAAATGTGTCCTCTATCAGTTTTGAGTATGAACTGAATGTGACCCTGAAGGGACCTGCATGTGCAAAAGAGGTGCTGATGTAATATGTGACTACGAACACGCACTGTGTTTATGGAAGTAACACTCCTGGGACACAAAATTGTGACGTTTGTCGCATTTCAGTGATATAAAGGTCGGATAAATGCGACCTGGCCATTCAGATTGAAGTCGCATTGCAAAATATCAGATACTTATCGGATTTAGGACCACACATGAAAGTGGTCTGGGTCAAATTAGTGCTGTTCAAACTGTCTGTAACAGATCGAATACAGGTCACATATGGGCAAAACTAGAAGCACTCGGAGAGCGCAGACCTCCGCCAAGGCTGATCAGTGCCCCCGCCCCCCCCCACCCCCCCCCCACCCCCCCGTGGGCCCCCCCACCCCCGATCACCACCAAAATTTAATCATTTCTTCCTTATCTCATTTCCAACAAACCCTGAAAATTTCATCAAAATCTGTCCATAACTTTTTGAGTTATGTTGCACACTAACGGACAGACAAACAAACAGACAGACAAACAAACCCTGGCAAAAACATAACCTCCTTGGCGGAGGTAAAAATCAGATTTGGGCTATGTTTACCTGCAGTCTGAATGTAGCCTTAGACATCAGAGCATTTCACTTAGAGCTGCAGTTTCATTTGTTATACTCAGTCATGTATATTCATTTTATGTCATTCGTTTCAAGTAAAAATCTTAACTTTTCACCATCTATTATTGAATGGTTGTGTATTTACCTGTAAAGACCCTGCCCTCTGCCTGTATTTTCTATTTTCCTCTTGTTTTTCTGTGTTCAGGATGTCGAACTTAGAGCATTGAGTTTATATATTCAGTCATTTTCTGCATATGCAGCAGAACATAAAAACAAAACAACTGTAGTTGAATCTGCCCTGCTCTTTAACTCAGAGGGAAACATGTCAGTACAGACTGAGGAGCTTAGTCGTACCTTTCAGAGAATATTCTTCTGTATTCTATTGTACATCCAGGGCCGTGCAAAACACAACAGTCACAGGAGTTAATGTGATTCTTTCTGTGTTCCACAAAATTTGACGCCGGTCGATATGAAGCATCTCTGGATCAGGTAAAAGACCATCAGTAGAACGACGGTAATTACCCAAAAACACAGTCATTTCCCATGAGCCGGGACAGAATGAGGCTGACAGTGCACTGATCGTCGATGCCGTCAGATGTTTGGCTATGCTTACTTTTCGTCCGTCTTGCTGTGTTTTCTCTTCAGGGGCTGCAGCTTCCTGAACCCAGACAGACTGGCTCCCTTTAACGGACAGTGTCTGAACGGCGGGGCTTGGATGGAGGTGGAGGGGATGAGGAGTGTTCACATTAAAGCCTACTGTGAGGTAATGACACATGTAGCATTTGTCCTCAATTATTTAAGAAACCACCGGAGCTATTGTACTGTCATAAGGGTTCAGCAAAGAGAAAAAAAAGGGAAATTTCTGTTTTTGCGTATGATTGGAACTTATTCAGGACAGTTTCTACAGTAACTATTCATACAGGGCTTTAACCTGTCCTGGAATATTGTGTGTGAATCCTTTTCCTTGTCTACGCTAATATGAATATTTTCTGCTGACCTTGATCTACTGCAGATCATACACTGATAAATACACTTAGAAGGGAACAGGAACACTGCATCCAGGCCTGGGTCACATGACCAATATCTCATATCCCTTAAAGATGTGATATAGCACCTTTTTAATGACTAAATACCGTAGTTTATTTTACATTAGGCAATGGTTACTGCTACAGTCCTGTGGCACAAAATATGGGTTTGTCTACTGCCACAGACCAATCAAATGTTATCATTTGTACTAGAACCAATCACAGATACTGTTCCATGAACTTATTCTCCTCTTGTTGCCACAGTACTGTGGTCATATATGGTGTATACTTCAGTTCATTCTTTTGTGCATTTTTCTACCACAGTACTGTGGCAACTGATGGAAGAAATGACAAATTAGTAATAGTGTATATTATAGAATAGGAATTATTGTTCTAAATACTCTATATGTTGTTTTGTGGTGTTCTTTGCTCTGGAGGCTTTAGAAGGTGGGCGGAGCTACATGTTAGATGCAGCAGTGTGCCATGTGACTTCTCAGTTCATTATATCAATGTCGGATTTACCTACCGGCCCACAAAACATGTAGTATAACAGGAAGAATATGGGTAAAATGACACTTCTCATAAGACATTATAGGTTGTTAATATTTGTTTGGATTATTCACATTTTGTGTGAAAGGATAGTTTGTAAATGTCAATATTTTTTCATGGAATTTCACTTTTTACACTAAAACAGAGAAATTTGGAGTTGTCATTATTTATAGGTTATTCTGTTATTATTTTACTGGTCTGACCCGCTTTAGATCATATTGGTCTGTATATGGAACCTGAACTAAAATGATTTAAATACCACTGATTGTTAATATCTTCAGTGTAATTTTTGCATTTCACAAATTCATCCCAGGGGCCGGATTGGATCCTTTGGCAGGCCGGTTTTGGCCCATGGGCCGTATGCTTGACAACTGTGATCTACATGATCACTGAATTAAATATAGGAAAATGCCTATTTATACACCTAAAACTGCCAAATACAGAGCATAATTCAAGGATTCAAGGATTTTTATTGTCTTACCAGCACACATTTACATTAGATGGCACGAAATTCAGTACTCGATGTTAGAACCAGTGACACAAGTCTTGGACCCAAATGCACAACCAACAGACAGGAATAAAGTTAAGGAGTGTTTATTAAACACGGACAAAATTAACAGTTCACAAAAAGGTTTCGTTAAGGAGTCTTCGCAGGTCAGACTGTGTGAATTCGTCACGGCGCCCGAGACCAGCAAGGGAAACTCTCTGCCCAGGTCGGGAACACACGAGGGTAACCCGACTAGGAGGAAACAGGAGAGTCAAGGGACAGACCAGGTCATACACAGAGGATCCAGAAAACAGGCAACGGTACATGGGGATAAAGCAAAGCACTAACCGTGAGTCCAGGCAAAAGTCGAAAACCAGTGAGGCAGAATCAGGCAGAGGTACAGGATCAGGCAGGCTCAGAAGACGAGGAACAAACCGGGTCAGGAACGAACAGACAGGCAGACGAACAGGTTCAGAGAAACGCTGGTAAGTATACACAACACAAGGAAGGAATACGAACTGGCACAGGACAGGGGAAAACACAGGGCTTATATACACAGAAGGGAGGGAAGACAATGAGACACAGGTGGAACAAATCAGGGCGGAGACAGGTAATCAACACAGGTGAAACAATCAGGGAGAGGAAGCAAAGACACCAGACATGACACAAGAGGAGGATTAACAAAATAAAACAGGAAATGACACACAAGACAGACAAAACATACAAGAGTCCAAGTACTGATATGACACTCGAGGTCTCATATTTTAGCCCAATACGATCTGTATATAAACAATATGTTCATAAAAGACTTAATAATAATAATAATAATAATAATAATAATAATAATAATAATAATAATAATAATAATAATGATAGAGTAAGTAGTGATAATCTAAGAAAGATTAGAGATGTAGAGAAAAAATCATTTGGGAACTGCCAAAAAAGTAGCACTGGGTCTTTATGGGTTAAATGAAAAGAAATACAGATGAGTAAAGACCTGAATGATTCTCACATTCACAGCCAGTACAGATTCTATATAATATCCATTAATGCTTCAGCCAGTGAAACAGCAGAGAACGTCGACATCTCTTTTCTAACTCTGTTTGTGTGTGTGTGTGGGAATGACATTTTCTCAGGCTGCCATCACATTCCCAGTCGTCCTACACACACCAACACACAAGACTCAATGAAAACCAGAACAACATCCAACGTTTCTATGATTTATGGGTTTTTTTCTGGGACATCATCGAATCTGGGAAGGGTTTTTGAGAATATGATCCAGTCTGACATCAGTGAAGAAAGTCAGATCAAAGCGTGTGGACTCTCTTTTAGACAGTTATATAATTCTACATCAGGTTTTTGAGCTTTCCTTCTGGCCGGTGTTACACCTTACCTTCCTGCCAAGTCTATTTGAGTCACTTTCAAGAGGCTGTGGAAACCTGAGGAGCAGAGTGAAGGAGAAGAAGAAGTAGTAGTGCAGTAGGAAAGAATGTATGACATGTGACGACAGGGCTCAGCTGATCCTCTTCTCAACACTGTCTCCCTTTGATTTATTTTTTTCATTTATTTATTTTTTTATCATAATACTTTCCTGGAAGCAGTGAAGTGCCTCTGTTCACGTGGCTCCCAACAATGATTCATAAGAACACAGAGGACAAATACACCAGTTACCATGAGAAATCTGACATTATAGAAATATGACTCAGTTCTAATGTGCATCTGCCAACAATGACTTTACATGCACTGAGTTTATTTTACAACTTTCATTGTAGGTTCTGTTTTTATTTCAGTTAAAAAAAATGTTTGACTTTTTTTTTTCTCCACAATTTTTCACCTTAGTTGCTCTTTCAAAGGTGTTCTATGCAATACTGATTTTCCAAAACCACATACCAAAACACACTTAGGACCAATCAACACTATGCATCACCTCTGTTTTCTGTACAACGGCTGAACTACAAATCTGTTTGGAATAGGGATGTAAACAATTAATCGACTACCAATTAATTGTCGATAAGAATTTGCTCGATTCAATTATTAATTGTCAGTTAATTGCCCTTTTCCATGGCAGGATTTGTGGTATCAACAGTAGGGGGCGCCACTGCCCAAACTAGGCTTCATCGCTGAAGTTGAATAATATCGCAGCTGGTATAGTCGGTCGTCAAACTGGATCATGGCATTGAAAAATCTTATTTCAAGAAATCTTACTAAGATAATTTTCACTTGTTCCATTGGTAGATTTTTTTTTGCCAGAATTGAGCAAAAAAATCTACCAATGGAACAAGTGAAAATTATCTTAGTAAGATTTCTTGAAATAAGATTTTCCAGATCTATTGTCTAAAAATCAGTTCTTATATCTCACTAAAAAGTTACTCTTTATGTGATTATGTCATAATTTAAGTGTGATGAGATATTTGGACTAGAAATGAAAAGAATACACTTGGTAAGATTTAGATTTTTTCCAGTGTAGGAGCAGCTCTTTATGTTACAAAGTTTGGTAGATGTGCCAAGACTCTGTGATATATGAACACTGAAGGCTTCAGGTTTCCACTTAAACCCCTCACAATGTTAGATCTCATTTTCTACACTAAAAAGAAATACAAAACTGTGATGTAATAATAAATGAAGCACATTTATGGTTCAGCCTTAGGTCAATGCATACTTCTTTACAGGCTCCAAGCTGTCTGTTCAACCATTATCCTAAAAAACTATGTTTGTGTCGATAAATTCCATTCTTTCACGTAGTATTCAGCTGCTTATGCCACTGCTGGAACAAAACTACACATTAGTTTGATCTGATGGGTTATCACCATTGACCATATTGATCAGATTCCAGATGTTTTTAACAGGGTTTAGTTCTATTCTAGGGCTGTCAAAATTATCGTGTTAACGCAGATTAATCCAACATCATGATTAATCTGATTAAAAATTTTAATGCAATTAACCCATCTGTAGCAGAATGACTCTGAATGTTTCTGGAAATGCCTTTGGTTCAGTTTGTCCCAGTAGAGTTAGCGTTAACGCACATGAACAAATGGGCAGTTGATCCGGTAGTGACAGGCAGCAGAACCAACCCACAAAGATGGAAGACACGAAACAGCACGTTGGCGCTCTGGATGGTAATATGAGGACAAAAAAACCCAAGACAGAACATTTGTTTCAAGTTGTTTTGTTGAAACTGTTGAAGGTGTTTAACCCTTTATAGGTCACTCATTGAAATACTCTGAAATTCAAAATTTCAACCTTAGTGTGTTATTGGACATCATCATCTCCCTCCTCTTGCCATAAAACATCTGAGCAGCACTTGCTAAAAAGTAAACATGTGCAATAAAATGACAGTTATATTCTTATAAACTGAAAAAAAAATCACTCATATTCACTATTTACAGCTTCAGCATGTCTATAAAATCTCTCTGAATCACTGTATAATGTTATAAAACCAACATGGTTCTGGACCTCACGGAGGCACGGGATTGGCCCCACATTTAATGTCTGAGAAAATTACCAAAAATAGTCACTTGCCTGATAAAGGGTTAATAAACTCCTTAAGTGCACATATGTTCTCTTCTTTCTTGAGTCTCTTCGCTCATGCATAATGAAACAAGATTAATATAGATTAAAAATGAATTATATTTAATCATGAAATATGGCTCATTTAATCAAAATTAATCCACAGCAACCCTTTGATTAATCTGATGTAAAACTCTAATCATTTGACAGCACTATTCTATACATTTGGAGGGGCTCCCCTCTTTTTTCCAGAGCTTTATAAACTAGTCTGCACCCCTGCATTATCATATTGTATGAGTTCAGGACAGAGAAAACCATGTGGACTAATATACAGCACAGCAGGAGTTATTACATACATCTGACATTATATTAAAGGTCCATTGTACCATGGGGTTCCTGCTTTGTACTGATCCCACCATCAGCTACTGGGTCACATAAGGACCTCAGTGTGTCTCTGTTGTCTACTGTAGGACGTCTCCACATGTGAAGACTCATATTCTCATAGTCTGAACACCAGCCCGCACACTTCTGAGGCTCTGTCTCTGCCAGGATACACAGATGAAGAGCTACTGGCCAACAACAACCACCTCAAGGTAAACCAGGAGCGCTATAGTTTCACTCTTCAGTCTGTCTCAACAATATCCTCATGTGTCTGAAATTAGTTTGTGTATGTGTATATATATATATATATATATATATATATATATATATATATATATATATATATATATATATATATATATATATATATATGTATGTATATATGTGTGTGTGTGTGTGTGTGTGCAGTTGCCAATCCCAGAGGTGAATGAGGAAAGAAGCTGGGAGACTGAGAAAACAGAGCCAAGCCCACCAGGACAGACGGACAATAACAGGACACGTTCCAGTTCAACCAGTATGTATCACCCAGTCACCACTAACAGCCATCTAGAATTTACTAACAGCCACTAGTCCGTCCCTGCTCAATGTTACGAGGTTATGACACGACACAAATTTTTCAAGCAATGCCCATGAATTACGACTGATTCTGCGCATTTATCCAGCCCCTGCTGCTTTTCTCCAAATTTGACCATCATTGTAGTGGGCCTCAACAGTGTCTTATGTGCAAAAACGGCTGAGGTGAAGTCTTTGTGTCAGTGTAAAATATAACACACAGACACACATATAAATTATATATTATATATATGTGTGTGTGTGTATATATATATATATATATATATATATATATATATATATACATATCATGTCTGGAGTTTAAAATTATTTAGGAATATTGAATTGAAATAGTAGATATGTTTTTGTTGTTGATTTTTTTGTTTTTAATGGTGTGAATGCTCGATGTTGTACATATTTAATTTAATATAAGCAGTGTATCAGGTGAAAAGGATAGGCAAAAAAATAAGCTTTTGGTTCTACTCTATTCCTTTTTGGTTTTTATGTTTATTATAATTATTGTACTAAGTGTAAAGATTAATGTACAAACCAAACATAAATTCATTCATTCATTCATTCATTTATTCACATATAAAAATGCATCATTGTCTGTGTCTGAATTTGAGGTCCAAAAACATCTTACTCCTTTGATTCACTTCTTCATTTACCAGTAAAGTAAATATTAGATTGTCATCCTGAACCTTTCTGCTGTGGTTACATGGAGGCCAGTGCAGAACACCAGCATTTCCCTTCTAAAGAAACACCTCAAATCTTTGCGTCATTTTTCACATTTTTCTTTAGAAAAGCTACAATGAAATTAGGATTTTTTTGTTGTTGCAGCGAGCATAAAAAACAACTGGTGGATTCCTGGAGGGACTGCATAATGTGTGTTTCACAGTGTCAGGTTTGCGTTAAAAGGCAGATGTTGTGTTCTGTCAGTGCAAAGGCAGTTAAAGCTTTTAACATGTGCAATGAGATGATGGATAGAGAGAGGGGCTGAAGGGAAAATTAGTCCTAATATGTTTATTGCCCTCAAGGATGTGTGAAGATGGATTGTATTTCCTGTTTATCATGTTTGAGCTCATTTCCTAATTATGAGAAACGCTGACACCGGCACAGTTTTAGAGATTAAATTAAATGTGTTGCATATGGTCCTCTATGTTCATGACTATATGAAGGTAATAGTTCATTTATGATTGGCATATGCAGTTCAAGGAGTCCAGAAACCAGTAGGCATCCAGGTCTGAACAGGCTGGAAGTGGACCCAGGCCAGATCTGTGGAGGTGGTGGAGTTACGATTAAGGCCCAGGGTTCTTGGGGGGGCTGTTGCAGCAGAACAAGCAGTCATCAGCTTTGTCTTGGCCACCAGAGTTGAAGATGCTTGAGGTGGGAAAATGCACAGCAGTGAAAGATCACATGACCTAACATCTGGCAACCAGACTGCCATGGTATCAGGTTTGTGGTAGAAGCAGTATATGACACCTTACCCAGCCCAGCTGTTCTGACGGCTGCAGGAGGCGTCCCTAAAGGCCCTGGGAGATGGTCACAACCATTGGCAACATGAACAGGTCCTCCAGGTGATAGGTGGTAGCCATCAGTAACACTATGGACCACCAGGGACCACCACAGCCCGACAAAACTTGGAGAGAAGCCTGGTCCAGAAACCGGTCCAACAGTAGGTCTCCTCACTGGCAGTGACTGGTGTTTGTGGGAGTGGGTCTGTGAAAGCAGCCACAGTTCCCAGCTGAAATAACACCAGCACAGTTAAGGTTCCACAAGATCATTGTTTTTCAATCCACCAAGCCACCAATCATTCTGGAGTTAAGAACGCCACGAAAAGAGTAGACGAAGGAGCCAATGGAAAGGCTGGAGGACCCAGTGGAGCCGGTGGAGGTGGGGTGGATGGAGGGGCTGGGATTAGAGAGAGTTCACTTTACTGGACATTAAAGAGCAGGTGAAGAGAAGAGCCATCCAAACACCAACTGAAGCTGCAAATAGAAACACTCATGGCTTTGGTTTAAAGGGTGCCTGTACTGGTCATACGTACGACAGTAACTGTACTTTGAGTTTTATTTATAAACAAGAGGCGCAGCTTCAGGAAAAAATTGCCATAAATGCACCACACTGGACATTTTATTACAGAGGCAGAACCTATGGGGAGCAGCCACTGCTGGCCAGAAGTCATGTACCATCTTTGAGTCCAGGTGATCGAGTGCAAGTAAACAAGCAGCGGTCAGTGAGACAGATAGAGTGGAAAGCACGTGTTCAGGAAACAAACTATGGCAAGTAATTTAGAGGATATGGGTGTAAATGGTTACCTATTTGATCATCTTAGACTGGTGTCTGCTGCACGGGGTCAGTGACCAGTCCATGTCAGCCCAGGTAATGGGACAATACAATGTTACTGTATCAGTACTGGTACTGGAACAGCCCGTGAAGGAGGAAACATGTCTCCGATCACGTCTGACTGATGGAGCAGTGACATAGTACTGGCATGTGCTTGACAACAGGTTATAACCTAAGTTACCTGAAGAACCGCTAGTATTACATGTGATCTTTTGAAATAGCTAACAATGAAAATTCACTACAGGTACCCTTTAATAAGACACATCCATGGATGAATGTAGCTGTTATTCAGACTGGGGTCTGATCAACCCTCAGAGACAGTACCAGATATCGAAAAACCCTCACCCTGATTTTCACACGCATTATTTATATTCAGATTTTTTTCCCCCAAATCTATGTGCATCATTACTTATCATCGATCTGCAACTTTGAAGCACAAATATCATGTATGTAAATATATTTTATGCATCTGTCTGTTTGAACAATATTATTGAATGATTATATTAAAATATTATTTTAGAACAAACTGTTTTTAATATAATAAAACCATCTTAAACCTATATTCAGATGAACATAAAATACTATATGATAATTACTTTTAAAAGGCTCATGTTTATCTAAACCCACTTTTCTTCGTCTTTGGTTCATGTCTTTGTGTATTTGGACCCTAATAGTTCATACAGTTTGAATTTGAACCCTCCGGGTGCTGCAAAGTTATCTTCATACTAATTTTGGCAAAAATCCAGTGGATTTGTACAACCTGTTTGAATTCCTTCTTAATTTGTTACGTTTTATAACTAGTTGCGTCTCTACATTTGCACATATAAGGTCTAGGACGAACATTTCTCCAGCATTTCTCCAGAATTGTTTGTCAGCAGCAGCGGTTGTAGTCCAGACTGAAAATATGGTCAGACTTGGAGCCCATTACCTAAAATGTTCAGTTGTTGGTTGAACGGGACAGAGCAGCACAGCCAATAACCTGGAGGGGGCGGGGCCTGAAGTGGCTCATGCGCATTTAAAGGGCCAGTGCTCCAAACCACCTTTCTGGTGTCATTACTCAGAAATAGGGTTGAAGATGGACCTGTGGAGTTGAATGAATGAAGAATTCAGACCCAAACAGAGCATTTACAGTTTATGGAGACCACCGGGAAATGTTGGAAAATGAAGAATTCCATTTAAAAAAGCAATATATCACTCCTTTAAGACATTAATGTGTCCTCAGATTGTACATGATTTTTAAAGATTTTCCAGTTCTCAGTGTGTGTCAGTAAAGTAAATGGAAATGAATCATACTAAATACTTTTGGTAAAATCGTATATGTTTTGGGGTTGTTCTGCAGTCATGTGTCATGTATAATCTTCTGGGTCAGTATTTTACTGGTCCCGGAGGATTTTATTTGGCTTTTATTTCTGCTGAAACTCATTCTAACTCAGATTCTTTTGCTGTAATGTCACTGTGTTCATAAGCAGGCGTTCACCCCTATTGGATTGGGGATCTGGAGACCATCATCATGAAGACCCCAGAACTGTACGCTCCTCATCCTCATGGGAACAATGGCTTATATGGAAACAGGAAGTCTCTGTCCCAGCAGCTGGAGTTTCTTCACACCGCAACACAGGTATCTGAGGGCAGTCACTGAACCCATTTACATGACCCTAAGAATCTGAGAACTGTTAGTATCAGATATTTGGAATAATCAGATCTGAGGTGTGTACATACGCTTCAAAAATGTGATAATCGTAAACCCTGGTTTAAGATAAAAATAAGATAAGATAAGACAAGACAAGATAAGATAAGACAAGAAAGGTTAAATAGAGAGATAAATTAATTTGGGAACCGTCACTAAATTAGCACTGGGTCTTTATGGGTTAAAATGTCCAGTTAACATATGAAGGTACATGTTTTTGGACAGTAGATGTGGAGTACATGCAGACTACACACGGAAATGCCATCACACTGCCCCAGCCTTTACCTTTAAATCAGTTACCATTTAAGTAAATTATTTCTGGCATGCACTTAAATGTGAATATTCCACATTTTCCACATTTGATCCTTTAAATTATAAGTAAAGTGCTGAAACAATCGGTGACCTCACAGCTAGTTTCCATCCAAAAGTTGGACATTATGCAGTTTTCATTAGTGTAATGTGGAAACCTGTAGTAATCCTGCTCTGAAAATTGATTTAACAGCATTGGAGGTGCTTTCTTTACAGCAGTTCAACTTTAGAGAAATGACTGTTAATATTATGCGGAGTCACTGTACGTTCTTGCAGCAGCATTTGTGTGATTGTTCAGAACAGATCTATAGTAATTGTTAATTAATGGAACTAACCTGTGTTCTTTGGTGTGTTTTGTATCTTTTCCAGCCTGTGCACCGTCCCTCCCGTTCCCTCAGTTCTGCTCAGCTGGTTCACTCCTGCAGCAACGTGCAGGCTTTTATCATCTGTAATATTGTCCTGATGAAGGGACATGGCAAGGTGAGAGTTTGGGAATAACAGCAGATATTCACACATTCACACTCATGTAACAGATTATAAAACGCAAACACAAACATAGACGGGCTTTGTTCTGTTTATATATCAAATGGAGATTGATTTTCTGAGTAATACAGTATATGTACTCTCCAAAACATCTTTAATCATAATTAGATTGTGGTTATTCCAGTCATAATTTTTAAGTCTGGGTTCATGTTTCTTGTTTCCTCCGCCGTCTGCAGGGTCTGGGCTTCAGTATAGTGGGTGGACAGGACAGCATGTACGGACCAATGGGCATCTACGTGAAGACCATTTTCCCAGGAGGAGCTGCAGCTGCTGATGGACGACTGCAGGAAGGTAAGAGACACCAAAAAACTCTGTTTAACCAGTGTCAGTACAAATAAAACTGACTGAGCACTGAAATAAGTAATTGTACTATTAGTGATTTGCTTTGCTCTTATCAAACACAGGAGTAGAAACAGCTAAACTTTGTTCTAATTATAGTATGTATATTTACATCAGGATAATTACAACATCAGTGGGAAAAAAGCATTCATTTTACTTATACAGGGTGTATCAGAAAAAAATAGACCCTCAGAAAAAACAACATAAAACCAAAGTGTGAAGACATTTTGAAAATCTGCTCATATATGTTTATTGACCATGTAATTCTCCTTTGATTGACACCAGTGTCCTGGGTCAGTTTTCATGCTTCAGTTAACAACGCCAATTTAAATTGTGCAAAATAAAAATCTTTTGCACGTGGACGTGTAAGGGTTAACATGAGATCTGTTGCCATGGATGACAAGTTCCATTGGTCTTTTACTTGCATACATAAAACAAGACAAAATAATTACATGTTAACCCCCTGAATGCCTTATTTAGTCCAAACAAGTCAAACTTCAATTCCTCTCTTTGTCTTTTTCTGTTCTTCCGCCTGTTTTGACCCTAAAACACACAAAAAACAAAACCGCTGAAGAAAAGGAACACAAGCACATACTCACAGCAGCTTTAATGAACCTGAAACAGATGCAGATTCACAGCAGAACCTTTACCTGGAATCAGGGCTCAGGGGTTAAAGGGTTAATGCACAAACAGTCTTTAAATTGTGATCCTTTTCCACAGTGGGGGGATACTTTAGAATGTGAAGGTAAGCATACAGTTGTGTTTGTGTGTCTGTGCAGGTGATGAGATACTGGAGCTCAATGGAGAATCCTTACATGGTCTGACTCATGATGAAGCCCTGAACAAGTTCAAAGTAAGTCAAAGTAACTCCAGAACAGTTTATTTTTCTTTTACTTGTCTTGTCCAGCATCTCAACAGCAGAATTGTAGTCTGGCTCCTTTTGGTGCTGAACAAATTTGCTTTGCCAAGGATAACTTCATAAAGTATATGAAGCTCCCCTTTCCCCTATTCTACTGTGTTTATTATGAGTTTTGTTGAACCACATTTCGATGCTGGACCTGACATGGGGGGTTGGGGAGTGAAGGGGAGAGAGCAAGAGAGAAGAAGGTGGCGAAGACCCTCACAAGAAAGTATCAACAATACAAGCAGTAACAACCATGGTGATAATTATAATGGTAATAATAACTACAACCAGAACTGAGTAAAACTGGAAAGAAGAGAGGAAAAACAAAAACAAAACTACAAAAAAAAACATAAGACCTATTAAATGATGGATATAAGAAAAGAAAGCATGAACAAAATATCGTATACCACATTCACCCAAATAATACCTGTAACAAATAATACGTGTAACAAATAATACCAGTAACAGATAATACCAGTAACAGATAATACCAGTGTTAGGACTGTGAGTACGATGTCTGGACCCAAAAGCATGACCAGCAGACAAAAATACAATATAGTTGTGTTTATTAAACACAGCCAGGGAATACAGTTCACATAAAAAGGTTTCGGGTGAGTCCTCAGTGAATTGTCCTCGCCATGACGTCCGAATCCAAATGAGGAAACCCACGGCCCGGGTCGGGAGCACACGAGGGGAACCCGACTAGGAAAAAACAGAGGAGCGTCAGGGGACGGACCAGGTCATACACAGGGAGACTAGCAGACAGGCAACAGTACATAAGGGAATAGGCAGAATCACATACCATAAATCCAGGCAAAAAGGTTAAACACAGGAGTAGCTGGAGAGGCTGAAGTACAGACAGGGGGTCAGGTAAAACTCAGGAGTCGAGGAACAATCCGGGTCGAGATCAAACAGGCAGGCAAACAAACAGGATCCGAAGAAAACGCTGGTAAGTAGACACACCAAAAGGAGGAATACAAACTGGCACAGGACAGGGGAAAACACAGGGCATATATACACAGAAGGGAGGGAGGACAATGAGACCCAGGTGGAACAAATCAGGGCGGGGACAGGTAATCAACACAGGTGACACAATCAGGGAAGGGAAGCAAAGACACCAGACATGACACAAGAGGAGAACTTAACAAAATAAAACAGGAAATAACAGACAAGACAGACAAAACAAGCAAGAGTCCGGGGACTGATATGACAACCAGTAACAAATAATACCAGTGACAGATAATACCAGTAACAAATAATACCAGTACAGATAATACCTGTAACAAATAATACCATTAACAGATAATACCAGTAACAAATCCACACATCAGTTGTTCACATTAACCTGCTGTGACAGAGTGAACAGGGCAAAGAGAATGAGGTCTGCTGGTTGGTCGGACCTTGGGGCCCTCTTGGTCGGTCCCTGATCCTTGGAGGGAGTGTGGTTGCGGTTGCGGTTGCTTGCCTGTGTTCTTCACCTTATTCTCCAGAACAGTTTAAAGGGGTTTCAACTTTAGGATGTGTCCACGCTGACAGAAAACAGTGGTGGATCCACTGTTTTAACTTAATTGTCATTTCAAAATACCTCAGTGCAGCAAAATTTGGTTTTACATTCTGTGAGGTGCTCAGGTGAAATAGAAACATCAATTATACAGTCAAGAAGAAACATATAAGTATAAAACAGTCAAGTAAAAAGACACACACACACACACACACACA
The DNA here is from genome assembly GCF_902148855.1 of Sphaeramia orbicularis. NCBI lineage: Eukaryota > Metazoa > Chordata > Actinopteri > Kurtiformes > Apogonidae > Sphaeramia > Sphaeramia orbicularis. The sequence goes on along the minus strand of NC_043959.1, from coordinate 18,221,998 downwards.
CACACACACACACACACACACATACAACAAAAGAGTCCTTAGTCAAATGTGCAGAATATACAGGTGACAGTAATGTCTATGGAGTTACAGCAGTTACATTATAAAGTGATGTAAGTGATTATATGTTCTGGTTCAGAGCAACCACAGTATATGTATATACCAGAAGTGACATGTGTTTGTGCAATAAATACAAGTAAAATGGTTGGCATTTTGACTTCAGTCAGGGAGGGAGTTGTATGTTTAGTTTAGGAAAACCAAATGCAAACACCACTTTAGTATGTTTACATAAAAAACTATGAAAATCAATCAGCAGACTCATAAAACCTACATGAGTGTGTACATAAAGTCTGCATTAACGATATAAATGTTATACAGTAATGTAACTATAAGGTAAACTCTTCTTTCCCTGCATTAGGATACCGTTAAATGACACTTTTTACATAGACTTGAGTTCACTGTGAACTCCGTCAGACAGTTTTATATAGTTTGTGCCTTTGATGAGGGTTAACTCATACAGTTGTGGAAAAAATTATTAGACCACCCTTGTTTTCTTCAGTTTCTTGTTCATTTTAATGCCTGGTCCAACTAAATGTACATTTGTTTGGACAAATATAATGATACCAATAAAAATAACTCATAGTAATTTAATTTCAGAGCTGATATCTATCCATTTAACATGTTTTCTTGATAATAACCAAAATCACTTCAGTTCTTACATCAATATCTGTGTCATTGTACTGACAAAAACAGTGCTTTTAGACATTCTATGTTTTCTTTTCTGTCTGTTTTAGTCACATGACACTCACAGGAGTTGGTACTTGATTGTATAACCATTGTTTTTGATGACTTTTGATGGTCTAATAATTATTTCCGTGACTATTTGGTGAGGTTTTGGAGCAATGAAGGTATCACTGTTTGATGTGTTCTCCTGCAAAAAATTTAAAGTTTTGTTCAGTTTAAAACAAAGAAATTATTGTAGGCCTTTGCATTTAGACCATTTTTATCTCACTGGTCAATATGAGCTACGAGCTATTGTAAAGGAGCTGTGTCCATCGTTGTTGTTGCTATTGTCATTGTTGTTGTCATTGTTGTCTTTGTTGGCAATTTCTTCAAACATCTTCTCCAACAAAACTACTGATCAGATTCATTTCAAATTTTATCTGTATCTTCCTTGGGACAATGTCTACAAAGTGTGTTCACAGTTTTCAGAAATTTAGATGTTTCAATTTTTGGCGAATTTTAATTAAAAATGTTCCTTTCCTTCTAATGGTCCATATTTTGATGGTTTATAACATGTAAATGGTTATAGATATCAATATAGTTCCTGTTGATCACTGATAGAAGTCATATATGGACTGTCATTTGGGTCCATGACCTCTGACCTTCAGTGACCTTGAAGGGTCAAACACAAAGTCACCAATGTCTAGATTTCAACAATGTTCTTCTCTGAAACTACTGGTCGGATTCATTTCAAATTTCATCCACAAAGTTTGCTCACAGTTTACAGAAATTTAGATTTTTGAATTTTTGGCTAATTTTTAAAAAGATGTGTCTTTACTTAATAATAATAATGTGCCGTATTTTGATCACTTGAAATGGTTACAGATATCAGTCTAGTTCCTATTGATCACTGATAGAAGTCATATTTGGACTGTGATTGAATTAGTTGAGTTCTCCTCCAGTGAAAGTCCCGCCCACTTCTATTATTAGATTGATCTGCATCCAGACCACAGGACTGGAACATAAACTCAAGGTCACCAGTGACCAGAAATCTAGAGATTTCAACAATCTTCTTCTCTGAAACTACTGGTCCGATTCATTTTAAATTTTATTTGTATTGGACAATGTCTACAAAGTTTGCTCACAGTTTACAGAAATTTAGATATTTGAATTTTTTACGATTTTTTTAAATATTAAAAATGTGTCGGTACTTAATAATAATAATGGGTCATATTTTGATCACTTGAAATGGTTAGAGATATCAATATACACTGAACAAAAAATATGAACGCACCACTTTTGTTTTTGCTCCCATTTTTCATGAGCTGAACTCAAAGATCTAAAACTTTTTCTGTGTACACACAAGGTTTATTTCTCTCAAATATTGTTCACAAATCTGTCTAAATTTGTGTTAGTGAACACTTCTTCTTTGCTGAGATAATCCATCCACCTCACAGGTGTGGCATATCAAGATGCTGATTAGACAGCATGATTTTTGCACAGGTGTGCCTTAGGCTGGCCACAATAAAAGGCCACTCTAAAATGTGCAGTTTTATCACACAGTACAATACCACAGATGTCACAAGTTTTGAGGGAATATGCAATTGGCATGCTGACTTCAGGAATCTCCACCAGAGCTTTTGCCTGTGAATTGAATGTTCATTTCTCTACCATAAGCCATCTCCAAAGCTGTTTCAGAGAATTCATGAAGAAGACTGTGCGAGGAAAATGGTGGTCACACCAAATACTGACTGGTTTTCTGACCCCCCTGGACCACCCAATACAGTAAAAGTGCACATTTTAGAGTGGCCTTTTATTGTGGCCAGCCTAAGTCACACCTGTGCAATAATCCTGCTGTCTAATCAGCATCTTGATATGCCACACCTGTGAGGTGGATGGATTATCTCAGCAAAGGACAAAGGAGAAGTGCTCACTAACACAGATTTAGACAAATTTATGAACAATATTTGAGAGAAATAGGCCTTTTGTGTACATAGAAAAAGTTTTAGATCTTTGAGTTCAGCTCATGAAAAATGGGAGCAAAAACAAAAGTGGTGCGTTTATATGTTTGTTCAGTGTAGTTCCTATTGATCACTGATAGAAGTCTTATATGGACTACGATTGGATGAGTTGAGTTCTCCTCCAGTGAAAGTCCCGTCCATTTCTATAGTTAGTTTGATGTGCATCCAGACCACAGGACTGGAATATAGAACAGAACCTGAAAACCTCACACATTCAACTTGGGATTGATTCACAGAGAACATGACGCTGACACACAGGGACACTGGAACTATTTTTATCAGATATTAACTAAAACAGTGAATCAATATGGAATGAAATCGTTTTGCATATGTGTGGCCTTCTGTGTAAAGTGGAATATCCTTGTGCAGCAAATCAAGAAGGGCCTGCTGACCCTGGTGGTGCGGACCAGTCTCCGGGTAGGGGCCCTGTGTGGACAGGCTCAGGTGGCCCAGCTGTGCCGGTCCCGTTCGCTCAGCTCCACCACAGGCATGGCCCGGGTCAGCGCCGACATCAGCGACTACAACTACCTGAGCAACACCTGCAACAACACACTGAGCGTCCCAGACCAGTGTCCCACCGCCAAACCCAGGGACCGCATCATGATGGAGATCACCCTGCACAAAGGTCAGACTCATGAAAACACAAAGAATTACAGCACAGGTGTCAAACATGCGGCCCGGGGGCCAAATCCGGCCCGCCAAATGGTCCAATCTGGCCCGCAGGATGAATGTGTGAAATGCAACAATTACACTAAAGATATTAGCAATCAGTGGTGTCAAAATCATTTTATTTCAGGTTTCACATACAGACACATACAATCCAATTAGATTTTAAGTGGGTCAGACCAGTAAAATATTATCATAATAGCCTATAAATAATGACAACCCCAAATTTTCTCTTTATTTTTTGGTGTAAAAAGTAAAATTACATGAAAATGTTTACATTACCGAAATATACGTTTACAAAAAATGTGAATAACCTGAACAAAAATGAAGAAACAGAAATGTCTTAAGAAAAGTAAACGCAATTTTACCAATATTCTGTCTGTCACTAAATGTTTTGTGCAATTGTAATGCACATGTGTAAATGATAAACTGATAAACATAGGCAGAATATTGTTAAAATTGCACTTGTTTTTCTTAAGACAATTCAAGTTCATGTTATTCAGATTTTTAAGGAAACTTTGTAGATGTAAACCTAATCATTATATAATTTTAATTTTTTCACTTATTATTTTACTGGTCCGGCCCACTTGAGATCAAATTTACCTGAATATGGCCCCTGAACTAAAATGAGTTTGACACCCCTGAATTACAGCATCGTTTTTTTTTTTAACCCTTCGCACTGAGACACTATTAGGTTTTAATCTGTGGTCTTTTACCACTGTGTATTGTGTCTTATTGTTTTATGCATATTTACGGTATTTGACTAAACTGTTTCTATCTTATTATTTAATCATCCTTTTCGATGTAAAGCACCTTGGTCTTCTTCATGTTGTTGTAAAATGCTATATAAAAGCTTTGATTGATTGATTGATTCATAGTTAGTGACCGTCCTATAAGTCTGCACCTGATGGGTCCACCATCCACCCTCTGCTCCTGAATGCAAGGTTTTCACTATTTGCAGAATTAATTGCATATATTAGATTTAATACAAACAGTAATAAATGACAAAACACTAAATAAAAACAAATATGAACTGAAAAGCTCCAAACAGATGCTCCACCTTATCACACTGACCCTTTTTACTATTTAACCCATGAAGACCCGGTGCTACTTTTGTGCCAGTTCCCAAATGAATTTTTCTCTAGATTTAACGTTTCTTAAATGATGTATTACCATTTTTTTTTTTTTTTTTTTTTTTTACAATATTATCCTCTGTAGACTGCAAAAATCAAAATCTTACCAAGTATAGTTTGCTCATTTCTAGTCCAAATATCTCATCACACTTAAAGTAAGACATAATCACCTAAAGAGGAACTTTTCAGTGAGATGTAAGAACTGATTTTGGACTAGAAATGAGAAAAATACACTTAGTAAGATTTAGATTTTTGCTGTGTATTTTGCATTTTTTCCTGTGAAAATCATGTATTTTCCTGTATTTAATTCCTTGATTATGTAGATGTTCATGGAAGCTCTCATTAAAGTTGAGGGTTATTATGTTCAAAACAGTGCTTTTAGACATTCCATGTTTTCTTTTCCGTCTGTTTTAGTCACATGATACACACAGGAGTTAGTGCTGATTGCATAACCATTGTTTTTCATGACTTTGGATGGTCTAATAATTTTTTCTACAACCATAAATGTTATGTGTGTAGTGACTTTTGTCCATTTCCAAATGTTAAATGACTGGTCCGACAGTATGTTAAATATGTGTGTGCTGTTCCAGAGACTGGTGTTGGTCTGGGTATTGGACTGTGCTGTGTCCCCTCTGCTGACGGATGTCCTGGGATCTACATCCACACCCTGTCTCCTGGATCTGTGGCGCACATGGACGGTAGACTCCGGTAAGGATACGGGGTTGGATGATAGACATGGAACGTATGTTGTTCATGCTTGACAGAATAATCACAGGTCTCCGTCATGTAGGCCATTCCAGAGCTCCTTTCTTCGTCTTCTTAAACCAAATACAGCTGGAAAACAGGCATCTTAGTTTGAATTTTATGCTCATTCTCTTTTCATGCCATTCATAAATGCCAGTTTGTTTTGTTTGTTTTAATTTCGTAGTTAAATTATCCTTTTTTTTTTATTATTATTATTATTTTTTGTTTTTACACATCTTAAATTCTCTTGGCATTCAGTGTGGATGGCAAAGTAAATGATTTTCATTGTAAGGAAACCTGTTTTTTTTGTTTTACTGTAAACATGACAATAAAACACTTTGAATCTTTGACTCTTATAGAACATGATGCATTACTGTAAATAAAGCAGCGAACAGAGCTATAAAGTAGAACAATGTTAAACACATGGAAGCCTTTATTTACCTTTATTTATAAAACTCACCTGTGTAGAAGAAACGCTGCCATTTCAGCATCAAACTCCATTCATTTCATTTCGAACTGTGTCCAGTGGAGAAAACGTAGGGTTACTTGCGTAATCCCTGGTTCTTTGATAACAGAGTGAGGTGTTTCACTATGGGAAGCGCTTTAGGCGTGACCATCAACTACGGAAGCTCCAATGACATCACGTCTGTCAATGACAGACAGGTCGAGCCGTGCTTGGGGACCCGTCCCCTTCTATTACCACGGTCGACCCTTCCCTCCTAAATCATTTAAGCCGGTTTCTTCCGTGCCAGCAAGGAGGGAAATGTTGGTGAAACACCTCACTCTGTTATCAAAGAACCAGGGATTACGCAAGTAACCCTACGTTCTTTTTCTAACTTCGCTCGGTGTTTCACTATGGGAGATATAGCCCACTCCCGAATTGCAACCGCTCCCTGACGCCGTGACCCTACACGACTTCATGAGAGACCTTTACGCTAGACCGTCAGTACCTGCCTCCAGCACTGCATGAGACAGTGACGGATGAACGACATCAAGTCTATAAAAGCGCACAAACGTGTGAGGCGTAGCCCAACTTGCCGCTGTGCAAATGTCCTGAACTGACACTCCTCTAAATAAGGCCCACGATGAGGCCATGCTTCTGGTAGAGTGGGCTCTCACTCCCAGAGGTGGCTGAGAGCCCTTACACCTGTAAGCAATAGAAATGGCTTCCACAATCCAGTGTGACAGCCTTTGACGAGATAGTGGCCTGCCCTTATGAGGGGTGGCCCAGGAAACAAACAACTGATTGGTTCTCCTGAACCCCGCAGTTCTATCAACATACACCCCCAGAGCCCGCACAGGGCATAGGGTGTGAAGGCGTTCATCCTCCTCTGAGGAGAATGGTGGAGGGTGAAAAGCTAACAGCTCTAAAGTAGGACATCTATATGATGGCTCCATTACTTTTGGTACAAATGCTGGATTAGGCCGAAGGCATGCTTTAGCACGCCCAGGAGCCAACTGCAAACAGGAGGGGTGGACCGACAAAGCCTGTAGGTCACTCACCCGCTTCGCAGTGGTCAGAGCCAGAAGCAAAGCAGTTTTCACTGAAAGAAATCTTAACCCCACCACCTCAATGGGTTCAAATGGGTGGTGTGAAAGGGCGTCCAGAACCAACAACAGGTCCCACAAAGGCACCAGCGGCCTGGACACTGGGAGCTTACGGCGGGCCCCCTTCATGAAGCGACATACCAACGGATGTTGCCCCGCCGACTTCTCACCAAAACCTACATGACAAGCTGAAATTGCTGCCAAATAGACCTTAATTGTGGAAAAAGCTCTTCCTTTATCCAACAACTCCTGCAGAAAACAAAGCACCTCCGCCACAGAACACTGGAAAGGGATAGTGCCCCTATTATTGCACCACTCCTCAAAAACCCGCCACTTACCACTGTAAAGTGAGCGGGTGGAGGAGGCTCTGGCATTCTGAATAGTGTCAACTACTTCAGGGGGCAGGCCTGCAGCATTCAAGTTCCACCTCTCACGGGCCAGGCCCACAGAGAGAGGCGGTCTGGGTGAGGATGAAAAATCTCGCCCCGCGCCTGGGAAAGAAGACCCCTGCGTATGGGGAGCGGCCATGGCTCGTCCACCAGAAGCTGCATTATCTCTGCTATCCAGTGTTTGGATGGCCACCGAGGAGCAACCAAAATTAGTGACAGCCTCTGCTCCCGCACTCTGGCCAGAGTCGGAGAGATCAGGCTGAGTGGCGGAAAAGCATAAAGAAGGACATTCGGCCAGGGGTGGGCCAGAGCGTCCACGCCTAGCGGTGCGCTCACATCTGACAGGGAGAAGAACAGTGGGCAGTGAGTGTCTTCTTGAGAGGCGAAGAGATCTACGTCTGCCTGGCCGTATCTCTGCCAAATCTGTTGCACCACCTGTGGGTGAAGCCTCCACTCCCTGTACAGTGGGTTCCCCCTGGACAATATGTCCGCTCCCCTGTTCAGAATCCCTGCTACATGGGTCGCTCGGCGGGACAGGAACCGTGTACTGCCCCACACAATTATCCTCTGAGCCAGCTTCTGCAGCTTCAGAGAGCGAGTGCCCCCCTGACGGTTGATATAAGCTACCACAGTGGTGTTGTCTGTTTTCACCAACACATGACGCCCCTGTAGATGAGGCAAAAAATGCCTGAGTGCTAAAAACACTGCCTGCATTTCCAACACATTTATGTGGAGCCGAGCCATCCGTCGGGACCACACGCCATTGGCCGTTCTGCCCAACAGCGTCGCGCCCCATCCCGACAGGGAAGCGTCCGTTGTCATGGTTACCCTGGACGACACCGTTCCCAGAGGTACGCCTGACGTCAGCACTTCCGGGTCTCTCCACGCCTGGAGAGCCGCGACACAGTGCGCCGTTATTTTCACTCTGCGGTACAGATGACGCTGAGAGCAGAGGCGCAGAGACGCCGTCCATCTCTGAAAATCCCTCATCATAAGCAGCCCTAATTGCACCACAGATATAACCGACGCCATGAGTCCGAGAAGTCGGAGGCACAGTCTGAATGTCACCACTTTCCCTAGTTGAAAAAGTGTGAGACACTGTCTGAAAGCCGTCTCCCTCCCCTCTGACAGCCTGACGCGGTAAGTGAGGGAGTTTATCCTGAGCCCCAGGTACTCCGTACTCTGTGCCGGCTCCAGGCGACTCTTTACCTCGTTTATACTGAAACCGAGGTCCCTGAGGTGATTTAACACCGTAACAGAATCTTTGACCGCCTGCTCCCGTGAGTGGGAGCATATGAGATAATCGTCTATGTATGAAAATATTCTGATGCCGCTGTTCCTTAATGGAAACAGCGCTGCCTCCACACACTTGCTGAACACCCTCGGAGCTAAAGAAAGACCGAATGGGATTGTCTGGAACTCGTAGGCTGCTCCTCGATAGGCAAACCTGAGATATTTCCTGTGTGCTGGATAAATGGCAATGTGAAAATACGCGTCTGCTAAATCGATTGTCACGAACCAATCGTTTTGACGGATCGAACTGCAGAGCACTTTGTGTGTCAGCATTCTGAACTTGTATTTCCGTAAGTGTTTGTTTAACATACGGAGGTCTAAAATGGGCCTCAGGGATGAGCCGCCCTTCTTTGGAATGAGGAAGTAACGGGAATAAAAACCCTGATGACTTTCCTAGCTCGGGACTGGTCTGATTGCGTGTTTGTTTAATAACGACACAATCTCCTTGTCCAAGACCCGAGCTGAAGCTCCGTTTGCTACAGAAGTTAACACGCCGCCGAATTTGGGTGGCCTGGTAGCAAACTGCAGTCTGTAACCCCTGGCAACAGTTGACAACACCCATGGAGGAGCTGCGCATGCCCGCCACCGTTCCACTCGTGGAGCCAGCGGACCCAAAACGTCGCACGTGAGTGACGTCATCCATCCGCGACGAATAGGGTTGTTGCCCGTCGGAGGAGTTTTGGCTCCCCCTATCGGGAACGGCCGGCCACCGCACTGTTCTCTTTTCTCTTTTATGAACATTTTTTTGTTCATTAATTGAGGGGAGCATTCTGCCCTTGGCAACATGCCTGGATGCAGGGATGCATTCTTTAATTTTTCTTTTTCCCCTGAGAGAGAACAAAGAGACTGATGGTACTGTAAAGTGTTTGGCGGCACTAACAGAGACCCTGGAACCATGTGGTGACACTTCGTAAGTGCTTGGTGACACTGTGTAACCTGCCCCTGCGTCTCCACTCCCTGAATCTGTGGGGAGAGAGACTGAAGGAGGGCTCCTGAAGAACAGGGAACTATAGGAGCCTCCAAACTTAGTATTAAGGGGCTGAATCCCTCCCGCCGTCTTTTTAACGGTGGAGAGAAAGGCTGTGCTAGGTTGCACGCTTCTTCTTCCCCTCGCCGGGGTGAGAAGATGGCCTATTCCTCGCTGCCACGGCTGCAAAGGACTGTTTTCCCCATGGCTTTGGGTTCTCAGCCTTAGACTGGTAGCCTGTCTGCTGTGCTGGCCCCGGCTTATGCCCCCTGGGGCCGCTATGTTTTCCCCTCATAGCTGCTGCTGCAAAGCCAGCACTGGGGGGCTGAGATGGACGTGGTTGGGGTTTACGTGGCAAGCAGAGGTCAAAAGCTTCTCCCTCCTGTTTCCTGCGGGTGCTTGTTTCCCTCATCTTCTCCAATGCAGGGCCAAAGAGACCCTTGGTGGGGTCATATGCTGCATCCATGATCTCAGCTTTCTGAGAATCACCCAGACCAGACAGATTCAGCCACAGGGCTCTCTCACCTGTGACTGCTAGCCCCATAACACGGCCACAACCCTGAACTGCTCCCCTAGAGGAGCGTAGGAGAAGGTCATTCACCACACATATCTCATCCCAGAGGATGGGGTTCGGAGCCTGAGAATCCAGCTGACGACCCATCTCCTCCAGTATCTCAGCCTGGTATGCAGACAGCAGTGTGACAGCGTTGAGGGAGCACACTGACTGCGCTGCATATTTGTACATCCTCTGGTAAATCGATGCGGTGAGGCGATCTGATTTACTGGGCAGAGAAATACTAGAAGATGCTGAGAGTGATTTCCGATTGGGGTGGAGGTGGTGAGCCACTGAAGGCTCCACAGCTGGGGGTTCGGCCAGCCCCAGCTCACTCATCCCCTGGACCTCCAGCTTAGAACAGCCCTTGGTAGGCAGTTTGCTCTTGAAGGGGCTGGGCCAGTACCGACTCATTTCTTTCATACAAGCAGGTACTGCTGGAAGAAGCTGTTTGGGTGGAGGCTGGGCTGGCGGGAGCCTCTTACCATCATACAGGTCCCACTCCATCCCCTCAGCACCCTGGGCTGCTGGCCAGGGAATTCCCAGCTTGGCTGCAGCCCTTTTGCAGACCTCGTACAAGTTGCCGTCCATGGGTGAAACCACCTCAGTAGCACTTGAAGGTCTGGACTGCTGGGGTGGGAAAGGAGAGTCATCCTCCTCTTCTTCCTCCATATCCCCCATGTCGAGGAGGTCAGAGTTAGCATCACACTCTGCGTCCTCATCACCCAGTAGCCCTTGATCTAAACCTTCGAACAGCGGGGTCATAACTGGGGATTCTGCGTCCATCATGTCTGCCCAGCTCAGCGGAGCTCGCGCCTGATGGACGTCAGCCTGAGAAGTCGGGGCCGCCAGGCAGGGGTCCTGACTGTTGGCTACCGCTACTCTCAGCCTCCTTTCCAAAATTTTCTCCGGCATTGAAGCGCAGTGAGAACAGCATAGTGGGTCTGCTAGCGAAGCTTGGGCGTGCTTAGGGCCCATGCACGCTATGCACATTGGATGAGGGTCCCTGCCCGAGATGGTGGCACCGCATGACGCGGGACACGGGCGGGATACAGCCTCTTTAGCCTTCGGCTCCGACCCTTTGGCGGGGGTAGCGGCCGTAGACATACTTTGGAAAGGGGGGGTAAATATAAGACTCGGCTCATAACGACACGTAGCACCTGTCCAAGCTAGAGCTAATAGCGCAGCTATAGCCTAGCAATAGCAATGTTATGAGTTAGCTCGTCGTAACACGTTAGCTAAGCTCAGAGTAATAAGTTCGGATAACAACCTAATGTTACCCAAACCGGTAAAATTCAACTCGCCTTGACGCGTTAGTCTGGTACCTCGTGTGAAGTACTTACTCAGCACGATCCGGACTAAAATGGAAACTGCGTTCGGCAACGTACTCCTTGACGGAACGTTTGAGAACTGTTAAGCAGCTAGCCAAAAGCCTGGAACGTGTTGACGGAGCAATGTAGGTTCTCACGGAAGAAAGCGAGAATGATTTAGGAGGGAAGGGTCGACCATGGTAATAGAAGGGGGCGGGTCCCCAAGCACGGCTCGACCTGTCTGTCATTGACAGACGTGATGTCATTGGAGCTTCCGTAGTTGATGGTCACGCCTAAAGCGCTTCCCATAGTGAAACACCGAGCGAAGTTAGAAAAAGAACAACAGTGATTCTAACTTTAATCACTGACTCACTTTCACCAGCTGTAAAAGTTGTTTCTTAATGGTTCTCATCCCATCTGGTCTTTTTCTGATGCTTTGGACATGTTCATGTGCTTTGTATTCCCATAATGACTTTGAAAAGTGAGTAGCTTTAGCAAAAATAAAACGGTAAATGTATACAGATGTTATCATCAAGTCATGCATTTATAAGAAATGTGGGAAATAAGATAGAATGAAGAAATTAAGGTTTGACATAGAAACATATAAGCACATATTTACACATTAAAACACATTTAAACACAAAATAAAACCAAGGAAATGGGTGAAAACACGTCAGACCTTTTACAAGTATAATATTTGTGTTTCTCACTTTGACACTTTTCCTGTGTTCTCACACTCATGTTTCTTTTGCTGACTCTCCTTTTTTTTCCCCTTTCTTTCCACTTTTCCTGACCCCCCCACCCCCACCCCTCCCTACCTTTAGGTGTGGGGATGAGATCATGGAGATCAACGACACTGTGGTTTATAACATGGCGCTGAATGACGTCTACACCGTTCTGAGTCAGTGTACACCGGGTCCGGTCCAGATCATCATCAGTCGTCACCCTGATCCAAAGGTATGCCCCACACACACACACACCCACCAGCACTAACACTACATTTAATACCTTCACAGGCAGATTTATGGCCTTAAACAGCAAATCCTGTGTTGGCTCGGTGTTCATGTTACCTCATGGGTTCAAGTGTGGGTCTGTGGTGTTAGAACAGAGTAACTCTGACTCTGTGTTCAGAGCAGGTCGCTGACTCTTTGGCCATTTCTCAATATGCGTTCTTGTTTGTTCTTTTGTTCTTGCGATCTCGTGAAACATCATCAGTCCCTGTCCATGTACTCAATATCGGATGGAATCCCTGAATGTTGCTCTTGTCTGCTAGCTTGAACCAAGGATGCACTGGTTGGTGACTTGTGTAGACTTGGCTGGAAAATATCCCATGTAGGGCTGTAAGATTATGGCCAAAAATACAATCCCGATTTTTTCCTCTGAAACAAAATTTTCAATTTTCAATTTTTTTTTTTTTAGCCAATGTGTTTTTTGATTTTGTTTGTGTTTTGAAAACAGTACACAATAACATCTTATGAACATAGTGGTTCAAAGGCAAGAGTCTGAGTACACAAGAGTCCATTTGCAAGGTCGAAGAAAAAAAAGAAACATTCATGCATGTAAAATAAATACGTGGATATGCAGAGGGTGGAGCTATTTCTCTCCAGGTTCATTCATTAGGTGTGATAAATCATTATTCTCAAGATATTGTGTAAAGGGTACCCACACTTTATGAAACAAGTGCTGTTTACCTTTAAGTACAAAAAAAAGTAATTCTTTCCAGAGGTTGACAGAGAGCCAGTTCTCTGAAAAATTTTTGATTTCAATTTCTGGATAAAACTATAAAAGACAACAGAAGTTGGCATGTCGTTTTCATGTGCAGCCCACAATGAAACACACTGCTCCCACTCTGGTGTGTGATGATGTTTGAGGAGCTGAAATAAATCGATTGTGCCACTGTCTTTGACTGATACCACCTTCAGGTTGAGTTTGCAGTGAGGAATAGTTTGGTCTTCAGCAGAAACGCTGAAGCCGTTCCAAGTCTACACAACTGACTCGCTCCTGTTATTTTTAGCCACAAACTTCTCACTCTCCTTAACAAACACCATTTGTGAACTGGTGTGAGGAAACCAAAGACTGTGGAGACCGCTCTCACAGTTAGGAGGTGGAGCCTATGGTAGCCCAGAGGAGGAGCCTACGGTAGCAGGGAGGAGGAGCCTACGGTAGCAGGGAGGAGGAGCCTACGGTAGCCCAGAGGAGGAGCCTATGGTAGCAGGGAGGAGGAGTCTATGGTAGCCCAGAGGCGCGCGGCCCGGTGATACAAGACATACCCTTTTTTAAACGTCGTCCTAATTAGATAATCCGATTTAGATTTAAAATGGACTATTAATCATGCCGCCCTAATCCCATGATGCGTTTCGTGCAACTTGGCTTCTGTGACACTTAATTCAGAAATGTTTTATTGAGTCGATGACATCACCAGATGATGTCATACAATGTTAGAACACAAGCCAGAGGCAGAATAACGAGAAAATACATCTGTATTGTAATGATTTGGGATTCAATATGATTTGTTTATCCACTTTTGAAGAATTTACAAAATGTATATAAATATAAATGACATGTAAATTGTACAAATGTATTGAAATTAAATCAGTGATGTATTGCGGTGGATTGTGGGAATACAGCAGAACCAGGGAGGAAAGTTCACAAGTACGAGCCATTCAGTAACAAACTGGTGTTATTAGGAAGTCCATTATCTGGGTCCGTTCTTCCCAAGACAGTACTCATTTAGTTTGGATCTGTGAACAAACTTGATATTAAAAAACGGCCTTTGACATTATGTTTTCTACACAAAATGACGACAAGCATGATAACAAAGACAGAATTATGGCTTTTTCTGTTGTACTTCTGTGCAGAGATGTGCGTCAATGTGCCAGTGTTTCCAGGTTTTACATGAAAAGAGGTGCCTTTGTACAGAGAGTGTTGCTTCAAGGGTTGTTGGTGCTATTTTTGTTTGTTTTTGTAGAGTCTGTCAGCTCTAAATGTGTTACTGTTCATTCACTTTAACCAACTGCAGCAACCTGGCCGAGGGGAAACCCTGGCCAACGTGAAAAAATAGATCCCCCTCCTCTGCAGCGTCCAAGAAGCACAAGTAACAGGAGTTTAGAGGCTTATAGGAGTTTATTCAGGCTTCAAGGTGTGTTATAGGCGAAAATAACAAATAAAAACCTAAAATTCACAAACATAAAACAGATGACACAACAAAACAATGTGCATAATGTGATTTATGTGTAATAAGTCATAAAATAATCCTCTGTTGCTGCAATAATAATGCAACATGTATTCAATATTTATCAAACATGTCAAACTCATTTTAGTTCAAGGGCCACATCCAGCCCAGTTTGATTTTAACTGGGCCGGAACCAGGAAAATAATAACATAAATAAAGCTATAAATAATGACAACTGATTTTTTTTTGTCTTTGTTTTAATGCAATAAAGTGAAATTACATTACAGAAATGTTTATATTTACAAACCATCCTTTCTAAAAACAAAATGAGTCACCTGAACAACCACAAACAATCTGAAATAAGTTTATTTTTTATCAATATTCTGCCTCAGTTTATCATTTTCACATGTGTATTACAACTCACAGATCAGAGTGAAGCTACAAAAGCCAAAAACATTCACTAACAGGCAGAATATTTTTTGTAAATGTACACAATTTCATGCAATTTTGCTTTTTTTTTTTTTTTTTTTTTAAATATATACTGTATATGTATGCTATTATTTTACTGGTCAAGCCCACTTGAGATCCACTTGGGCTTTTTGTGGCACCTGAACTAAAATGAGTTTGATTGTTAATATCTTTAGTGTAATTTTTACACTTTTTAAATATTCATTTTTATTTTCACTTACAAAATCACAACAACAAGAAACTACAAGTCACTAGAAATAAAGAAAAAAAAAAAACAATAGGCAAAAACCAAAACAAAAAAAGACAATAGCCATAAAGGAAAAACAAAAAAACACAGATAGATAGATAGACAGACAGATAGATAGATAGATAGATAGATAGATAGATAGATAGATAGATAGATAGATAGATAGATAGATAGATAGATAGATAGATAGATAGATAGATAGATAGATAGATAGATAGATAGATAGATAGATAGATAGAATTTTTACACTTTGCAAATTCACCCCAGGGGCCAGATTAAACCCCTTTGGTGGTCCAGTTTTGGCCCCCAGGCCGTATGTTTGACCCCCCTGCTCTGAATGATTAAAATCTTATGAAAAATGTTATATTATTTAACTTTATGTTGGATTAATGAAGCCCCCATGGCCTAAAGACAAGTCCACATATAGACAAATCTAAACAAATAGACTGGAACTGGCTGCACGATGTTTCAGTATTTCTGTAAAGAGCCAGTTGTTCAGTTATTATACAATAGTTTAGATTTAGTATGAGACATTTGGGGGGGTTAAATTCCATTATAGCAGTGTGTGGTGCATTTTCTCCTTGGCAGAGGTAAAAGTGTTTAAATTACTGGTTAAATATACTTTGGCAGCTGTTCTCTGTGTGTGGGAAAACACTGTACAGCAAGGAGTGGTGGGAAACGGAGGTGAATGGATGCATTCAAACAGACCTGATCCAGAATCTACAGCCATCCTCCATGTTTGAGTTCAGTGACACTTGGCTGTGCAGAAATAAGACAGATACTCTGATGAGAACGTTCAGACTTTAGCCTTTTTTTAACCTGTTAACTCATAAAGTAAAACAATCAGACCTGTATCAGATTTAGGTCCAGGTATGGAAGTGGTCCAAGCAGAACAATGTGAGTCACATGTTGTTCACAGCCAAGTCAAACACAAATGAACAAAAGTATGTGGACATGTTGAATCCAGGTGTTTCTTTTCTAACAGGGGTCTGAGATACAAAACAATAATGACTAATGTCAGAATACAGTTTTAAATTGAGATAAATATCATTGCATTAGTTAGTTTGGGTTAAATTATCTTTGTTTCCAAAATGCCTTAGAGGTGGTTTTTACTTAACACTTTACTCAACATTGATTTAGTTTTTTTTTTTTTTTTTTTTTTTTTTTTTTAAATCCATGACTATGATTTTAATTGTTCTACCTCTAAATTTCTAATATATTTCTCATGATCTTACTGTAAATAACTAACCGTCTACTTTCTTAACATCTCACTGAGGAAGAAAAATCTACCATTAAATTTTAAAGGAAATATTGATGTTTTTATGTCAAATCCTTATAAACAGTGTAATGGTCAGAGAACGGAAACTGAACCCAATTGCAAGACCCGGAGAGACGTAAAAGTTCAGTGTTTATTCAATACAATATCAACTGACTAGTCACTGATAATATAAATAAGCAGATCCTTGAAGACACTGAGTCCCGGACTCTTCACTGGATCCGGAGACAGGACCGGAGATTGGACCTCACAGCCCGGACCAGTAACACGCATCGGTATCCCGGCTAGGGGAAAGCAAAGGACAGTCAGTATTTGAACCAGGTCATACACGGAGAGGCAAACGGAAAGGCAACAGGACATTAGGAACAGGCAGGCTCACATACCAGTTAATCAGGTGAAAGGTTGAACACACATGGAATAGTTGGAGGCAGAGGCACAGACAAGGGTCGGGCAAAAAGGAGGAGTCAGTAAAGGCAATCCAGGTCAAAAACCAGGCAAACAGACAGGATCCAAAAACACTGGTAAGTGTGACACAAGGAGATTACGAACTGGCACAGGACAAAGGGAAACACAGGGCTTAAATACACAAGAGGGAGGGAAGAAAACGAGACACAGGTGTAACAAATCAGGGCGGGGAAAGGTAATCACACAGGTGGGGAAAATTAGGAACAGGAAGCAAAAACACCAGACATGACACATGAGGAGGACTTCACAAAATAAAACAGGAAATGACAGACAAGACAGACAAAACCAGACTAACGTCTGGGAGCTGGTGTGACAAACAGGACATCTCACAGCTGTAGACATGATGTGTCCCAATATTTATGTCCATATAGTTTAGAAACATCAATATTTCCTATAAGTTTAATGGTAAATTTTTCTTCCTCAGTCAGATGTGATGAAAGTAGATGGTTAGTTGTGGTAGAAAAATATTTACAGTCAGAGCAGGAAAAATATTCTAGAAATTTAGGGGAAGAACATAAAGAAAAAAACGAAAAACAAAGTCAGTGTTGAGAGAAATTAAGTCAAAATCATTTCTGAGGCATTTTAGAAACAAAGATAACAATTCAAAGCAAACTAACCAATGCAATGATATTTATCCCATAATATAAAACTATATTCTGACATTAGTCATTATTGTTTTGGATCCCAGACCCCTGTTAGAAAAGAAACACCTGGATTCAAAGTGTCCACATAATTTGTGGATGAGTTAGGCAGTTATGATATGAAGATGACGATATGAGTAAAGTCTGTTTTCAGACTCTTCAGTGTGAATGTAGATAACGTCAGTGTCTCAGTACTTCTGCGAGATCCCCTCCTGAACTACAGTCTTGCCTTTAAGGAGTACAAACACTACTTTTTATTTAAAGTTTTTTTTTTCCAGTTCTTTTCTAAACGTTTCCCTCAGTATCAACACTATTGACTCTACTGGTCAACCTAGGCCCTATTCAGTACAGTACATTTAACATCAAACTAGTATGGTTATTTTTATTCTTATCTCAGATTTTATTATGTGCATTATTTATTTATGGATATTTATGTATTTTTATACTGACTATTTTATTCTGTCGGAAAGTGTTTTACCTGTGTGTGTGTGTTTTTTTTAATTGAGACAAATTCATTGTTATTTTGTGTTTGCGTACATCTAGGATATAAATGTTTAAATGGCAAATAAAGAATCTGAATCTGAATCTGAATCTGAATCTGAATCTGAACCCATCACCTTGTCCTTCTGTTTTTGTATCAGGTGTCAGAGCAGCAGCTGAACGATGCCATCGCTCAGGCCGTGGAAAACAGCAAACTGAGAAAGGACAAAAGCCAGTGGAGTATTGATGGTAAAATATTGACTTATTTATTGTGTTTCCATGCATTTGAATGCTTTTTGGTTCTTCTGTTCTTCCAGATGTTAATAATGATTCAAGATTCAATTCAAGATTTTTTTTTCTTAATTCAAGCAAAAAAATCTGCCAATGGAACAAGTGAAAATTATCTTGGTAAGATTTCTTGAAATAAGATTTTCCAGATCTATTGTCTAAAAATCAGTTTTTATGTCTCACTGAAAAGTTACTCTTTAGGTGATTCTGTTGTATTTTAAGTGTGACGAGATATTTGGACTAGAAATGAGAAAAATACACTTGGTAAGATTTAGATTTTTGCAGTGTGTCGTTTTCACCACTGGACACAGTTTCATATACAAATGTTTAGGGTTTAACTCATGAATCCTGAGTCGTACAACTCAAACCACTACTGAACAATAACTCCCTTCACTGCCGCTCATTATGTACAAATATAATAACACTACGACATAACTATGCATCTATTTACACAATATAAAGTGCAATTATTATAATAAAACTTGCAATAATCTGTTTACATTTCAGTTATTTCTCCTCTTCTATGTTTACTATTATTATTATCATCTGCACTTTGCTCTGTGGTTTTCTATTCTCTGTTTTTCTTTATTTTCTATTTTAAATGTGTGTGTATTTTTAAATGTTCATATCATTTCATCATCAGTCAAATTTTGTTCATCAAACCAGTGTTGAATAACAAACAATCTTGATTCTTCTTATTGTTGTTGGTATGTAATTATTATATTGTAAGTTGACAGTTAACTGTTACCCATGGTAACACCACCAGGAATGTACTTTATTTTTATTTTCCACACACCTTTTGGTTATTTAATGTAAATACTATCGAATGAGTTTATTCTAATTTGGTATCGGCCTATTTTGTTCAATGTTCTGGCTTTAAGTCTAAGGAGAGGAGTGAGTATTTAAAACGTTATTATGTTAAGTTGTTTGATGATGAGAATGCGGGTGGGATTAAATAAGTTTTTCTTCTTCCCGCTCCTTTTCGAGTGTAAATTAATGATTCTGGAATTTTGAACTTGCGTGTTTTCTGTAAATACTCGAAATTAACAAATAAATGAAATGAATTAATCTTCAGTTGAGAAAAATAAAGCTTTGAGTCTGAATCCCTATTAAAAAGTTGTGTTGAAACTTGTAAAATAGCACCATCTGTTGGTCAAATGTCACATGCTGCCTGATTGGCCCTTGAGCAAGGCATTCAACCCCCTCCCATTAGCTCCCTGGGCACCTGAGGGTCAAAAACAGGCTCAGTTCTGTTGTGTTCATGTCTGTATTTACAATATCTACCGTTGAATAATAAAAATTCTTCTTCTTAACTCCATCGAACTGTATTTGAGTAACATTAATATATAATTTGAACCTGTTTGTTGTGCTTTGTGTTCAGGTGTGCGTAAACCAGAGTCGTGCTCCTACAGGCGTCAGAGATGTGAGCGCTGTGTGGACCGGAGCTTCAGTCAGCTGACCGTCAGAAGAGCCCAGAAGACCATGACCCGGTCCTGCAGCGACAACACCAGCAGCCACGAACACAACCGCTGCCTCAACATCCACAACCTGCACAACACACACCACCACGCATCGGCCCGCGTCCACAGCCTGGACACGCCCAAGGTGGGGTTCTGCAGAAGGGGGCGGGGTCACAACGGAACACAGGGTCAACCAGCTGTTCCTGCTGAGGCTAATACTAAATACAGTGGCAGAAAAAATGATTAGACCATCAAAAGTCATCAGAAACAATGGTTATGCAATTCTGTCCTAACTCCTGTGTGTATCATGTGACTCAAACAGACAGAAAAGAAAACATGGAATGTCTAAAAGCACTGTTTTTGTCAGTACAATGCCATAGATATTGATGTAAGAACTGAAGGGATTTTGGTTCTTATCAAGAAAACATGTTAAATGGATAGATATCAGCTCTGAAATTAAACTATGAGCTATTTTTGTTGTTTTCATTTTATTTGTTCAAACAAATGGACCTTTAGTTGGAGCAGGCATTAAAATGAACAAGAAAATGAAGAAAACAAGGGGTGGTCTAATAATTTTTTCCGCGACTGTACATATATTAAATGATTAGTGTGTTCACAGGACTACTGTCATACGAAGTGAGTTCTGCTTCTTTGTTTTGTAGTCGATGACAGAGACGTGGTCCGACAACAGATTATCAGTTCCTGTGTATCCAGATGAAGACTATAACATCCCCTATAACTGTCCAGCCGCCACTAAGTCCAGTCAACAGGTCCAAGATCCAGGTTTTAGAGGAAACAAGGTACCACGTCCAGTCATTTATTCATTCATTAGGATAATAAAACATAATATAGAACACTGTACTCAAAGGTTAATCCGCTGCCTTAATTAATCCTCCTTATATACGAGGGCTGTTCAATAAGTTCATGGCCTCACCCAGAAATACTGGTTGTTATAATACAGGATGTTACATTCTTTCGTGATGGGATAGTGATGCTTGAACATCGATGGACCAAGTGCATTGCTGTAAATGGAGATTATGTTGAAAAATAAAATATAAATTATCAGTCTGTGTTGTTCTGTTCTGGGTGAGGCCATGAACTTATTGAACGGCCCTCGTACATGAGTCATAAATTATTATAACCTTCATTTAACCAGAATAAAGCTCATTGAGATTTAAAATCTCTTATTAAAGAGTGTTTTGGCCAAGACAGCAGCAGAAGTTACGCAAAATAGAAATCACAGCCATACGTCCACACTAAAAATATACAGTAAAAAATACACATAAAACACAATAAAAGTCAGTACTAAAATCATACATAAAACACTAAATAAGAACATACATACAAAACATCACCATTATTTTAAAAGGTACTAAAAGTATAACAATGTTCCTTAAAAGCATCTCAAACCCAATTCAATCAATTAGAAAAGCATCTACATCCACATTTATCCTTTTCCCATTTGTTTAAAATGACTTTGGATATATTCAAACAGACCAGCTCCTTTAGTTTAATGTCCTTCTGTAGGTTGTTCCAGGCAGTGGGAGCAGAAAATTTCAAAGCTTTCTTTCCCAGTTTTGTTCTGACTTTTGGAACTCGTAAAGATAACAGATCCTGGGACCGGAGACTGTAAATATTTAAGTAATTTCAACAGATGTCGACCAGCAAGTAGGATGGAAGCAGAGATAAAATACACTTATAGATAAAAGAATACCAGTAAATGCAGCAGACTAAAGGTTTAACATAAGTGACAGTAAGAGGGGAAGTCCCGCCTCTTCCAGTTCTGCCCCATTAGACTTAATCTGGAACTAAAGTGTCTTACAGTCAGTGGTGAGACCTGACCAAGACGGCAGCGATACACTCACATAAATGCAGGTTACATTAACCAACACACAGAAAAAACGTTTACAACTAGTCGAAACATAAATACAGGTAAGGGCCAAGAATTATATAACCGATATAACCCTGGATTGATTGTCTCTTGACAAAATCTTATTGATATATTGAACTATATATTTATATATTTCATGTAAAATCAAATTCTATTTGTACTGAAACCCTTTACACACAATATACAGGATCATTGATATTCACCTGTACTAATATACAGTCTGGTAAGGCAACCTAACAGTCCAACTGAAGAACAGGCTGGCCAACATGCACAAAACAGCAATGAAGATTATAGGTATGACAGAATATTAATCCATAGATAATCTGTACCAGTTGGTCATGAAACAAGCAACAAAAATCTCTTCAGACCCGACTCATCCATTGTCCTCCGAATACGAACTTCTTCCATCAGGAAGAAGATTTCGTATGCCAAAGTGCAAAACCAACCGCCTCAAATTATAATTTGTCTCAACGTCCATTAAACTGCAGAGCAATGTTAAGAACTAGTGCAATAGAGCAACATGCAACAAACACACAGCACTTTAGCACCTAGCACTTTTTTTTTTTTATCTCCCTGCACTTTAGACGTCTATATGTTCTGTGTTGTGATTGTCCATTGTAGTCCATGTCTGTTTTATATGACAGACTAACTGTCATCGTAATTATGTGTCCATGTGATGATGTTTTTTATCTTGTCTTGTGAAGCAATGATACGTAGCACTGTGCCCAAGATGAATTTCCCTCAGGGGACAATACAATTTATTTTACTTTTTTTACTTACTTTAATATGGTAGTTCTCTGTGTTCTTTTATTTTTGTGTTTAATTTAGTTTTAGTCGTACTCATCACCTTCTTCATGACACTTTTGTGATTAATGTAACCAATTAAACACTCAGTTGAAATTTGACACCAGTCCATCTAAGGCTTTTATATTTGTCTAAGTACTAATTGTGTTTTTTTTTCTGTAATTAAAACATCTGAAACTAACCCGCTGTCTGTCTTTACCTGTAGTTCTTCTGCAGTATATACAAGGCCTTACAAAAGCTCCTGAGGTTTCTCTTAAGGAATGTGAATGTATGTGAATGTGGTGAGGTGATGTGTTCAGTGCTTTTCTAAAGCATGACGGCTGCTTTTGGATGTGTGTAATTTGTCAGTCTACCCTAACCCTAACCCTAACCCTAACCCTAACCCCAGTGGCATCACAGTGTAAGGTCTGTTACAGTCTATGCAAACATTTAATAAACGAGTAATGAACCACAAATAATTCATTACGTCAGGGCCTTTGCACTCTGCAGAGACACTGATGTTGAAATGTATTCACTCTCCTTTGCATGTAGTGTTGTTTTACTTGCAATTGTTGAATAAATAAGTAGTTTAAATTCACAATATGCTGCTGACAGTTTTCTCTATTGTAATTGTGCATGCATTAAACCTTGCAGTGTGTGTTCTTGTGCATGTTTTTGCCCATTACCCTTCAGTAATAACTATCAGAATGGAACAGTAACAGTGTGAACTGGAGTCTGAGCGGAAACACGGTGCAGTTTTTACACCTCGCTGTGGTTTCGTAGCTAGAGAAGTTTATGTGACACAATACTTCCTGTTTGTGTAGCAGGAAGGGGAAGAAATGCGAGAAGAGTCCGAGGGGAGCAGAAAAGATCTCAGTCATCCAGACGCCGCTGCCTTCACCCAGGACCGACTCCACACAGGTAAGACACGACCGGTGGGATTCACTTCACACTGATGCACCTGAATGCACCTGAACGCACCATCAGCGTCACCACATGGGAATCAGCCAGAGAGCAGAGCAGACACTGGTGTTTAGGCCTGTGATAGTTGAGTTCCTTATTTTATTTGAAACTAATTTTAATGTGTCACAAGATAAATTCAATCTGCAAATGTGGATGTTTTTATAAATTGAGGTGCAGAAATAATTTATTAAAGTTGCATGAATTCAACAACACAAAAGGATGTTTTTACTGTTTAATGCTCAACATGCATTGAAAATTTCAGACACCACACCCAGTGCATATAGAGAAGGGAGGGGCACAGATTTAGAAAAGACAGTTGTGACAGAAGCCACTAAAAGTCTCCACCACAGTCTAAAAGGAAGTGTTTTCTCCTTTCACTGTGATTGTCAAGTGTCTGTGCAGATGTTTGACACCTTCACAATGTTGGAGATTCATCTGCAGCAGGTGCACTGGAAAAAAACATCTAAATCTGACCAAGTGTATTTTTCTCATTTCGAGTCCAAATATCTCGTCACACTTAAAATAAGACAGAATCACCTAAAGAGTAACTTTTCAGTGAGATATAAGAACAGATTTTTAGACAATAGATCTGGAAAAATTTGATTTCAAGAAATCTTACCAAGATCATTTTCACTTGTTTCATTGGCAGATTTTGTTTGGTTGAATTTTTTAAAAAATCTTGAATTAAGCAAAAAAAAAATCTTGAATTGAGCAACAAAAAATATTGAACTGAGCAAAAAATAATCTTCAATTAAGCAAAAAAAAAAAATACTGAATTACGCAAAAACACATCTTGAATTGAACAAAAAAGAATTTGAATTGAGCAAAAAAAAGGTCTTGAATTAAGCAAAAAAAAAAAAATCTTGAATTATGCAAAAACAAATCTTGAATTGAGCAAAAAAAAATTAATCTTGAATTGAGCAAAAAAATAAAAAGTCTTGAATTGAGCAAAAAAAATCTGCCAATAGAACAGATTTTCCAGATCTATTGTCTAAAAATCTGTTCTTATATCTCACTGAAAAGTTACTCTTCAGGTGATTCTGTCTTATTTTAAGTGTGATGAGATATTTGGACTAGAAATGAGAAAAATACACGTGGTAAGATTTAGATTTTTGCAGTGGGGACAATATGTCAGAGCTCATGGAAAATCTAAAATATTCAAGCTTTACACCTACAAGTGAAATTTGTGACCACAAAAATACTTCACTGACTTCAGGCAGGGTTGTTATTTCCAAATTCAAGTTCTATTGGTGAAAATGGTTATCTGGTGTCCAACATTTTAAGTTATAAAATGAGTAATAACTGCAGGTTTAACAAGGGATTCAGTGAAATCACATATGAAATGAAATATTAGTTTTGATTTATGGAAAAAACTGAACGTGTGTTTTTATTCTAGAAACTACAAACATGTTTTCCATATTGCAAAGACAAGGATTATTAACCTTTTCTTGCAGGAACTTAATCATGCAAAATAAAAGATCATGTTTATTTTTGAGCAGCTCACAAGTGAGCTTTAACTCAGGAAGTGTCACTGACAGTAAAACATTTTAGGAACCATATATGGAAGAATGAAGAAACTCAGAACAAAATGCAAGAACCCAGAGATGAGTTTAATGTCCAGTGAATTCATGAACACCTGAACATGGTTTGGAGACTTTTGTGGTGCAAGAATGTTTGCTTTATCACACATGTATATATATGTCGAGGCCCAAAACAGAATCTGGCCCGATTCAGAATCGGGCCGGCCCAGAATGGAATTCTATTCTAGGCCGGCCTAGAATGGAATCCTGCTGCTATAATGTTATTTTTATACCATGTTTAATGCAAATGATCTAAATTATTACAAAAATCAATACATGGAATTTGCAAATATGTGAAAAAAAATGAAACAAACAACATTTTAATTGTAAACTATAATACACTTTATTTACAAATAGAACCTAGTGGTACTCCCCACCAATATATGGTACAGTGAAATCGACTGAAATTGACAATAGTTACTCAAGGTATGTAAGACTGAAAATGTAAAATTATGACAAATTATGGAATTATGGATCATTTGCATAAAACATGGTATAAAAATAACATTATAGCAGCAGGATTCCATTCTAGGCCGATCTAGAATAGAATTCCATTCTGGGCCGGCCCGATTCTGAATCGGGCCAGATTCCGTTTTGGGCCTCGACATATACACATGCAGATGATGGTGCCTGCAGATGCTACTAAGGTTAGTTCAGTGGTTTCCAACCTTTTTTGTCTCCTGACCCCATTTTAACATCACATATTTCTGGTGAACCCAGACATTCAAAAGGGAGACTTTTTTTTTTTTTTGTTGCTAAAATTAATTTGTTTTTGATCATGTAATAGTTTTCTATACTATGTTTCAAATACAGGTTAATTTTAGAGGACATTTAGTCTATATAATGTATATTATTGTGGACGGAGGCAGAAAAGCCAGGTGTAGATTACTGCACAAAGGGAGAATTTGTCAGTCCAGCTTGGATTTACAAGGCTGACAATTAATACTGAACAAACAAGAACTCAAACCATGAATTATGAAAGAGCTGCAGCATCTGAAACTGACCACAATGAACATTTGACAGATAAACAGAACCACAGTGCTGCAGTTTCAGACTCAGTTTGTCGAGTATGGATTGTGATTGTTTCTGTCAACTCACCATAGATTTTTCATTAGTAAGTTTATTTCTAGTTTTTTCAATTACTAGAAATTTCAGGTGACCCCATTTGAATTCCAGATGACCCTACGTGGGGTCCCGACCCAGAGACTGAAAAACACTGGGTTAGATATTTGGAACAAACAGCGAAATGATTTTAAAATAATTCTTGTTCCTTTACTTTTGATTCTAATATGTATTCACTGTGGCATCATTTCAATATGTTTAGAGTTTTACACTTTGTCAGAACATACATTTTCTGTCATCTTTTCTTTTCTTTTCTTTTCTTTTCTTTTCTGGAACAGGGTCAGTCTGGACTCATGACCTTTTTCCTTTGAAACACAGTCTAATCTTTTTCTCTACAAACTGATGGTTGTTTAAGAAAAGATAAGCTCCTCACTGCTTCAGTTAAAGGGTTAAAGAACTTTATAACTGAAGCGTATGAATCACTGAGACAATCTGAGCTATTTGATGAGGTAAATCCAAAGGGCCAAGTGTTTTTTCCTTGTTTTTGGCCAGACTGTGCATATTCCAGATTGAAAAAAGGTGGATAGAACCATCATCAGACTGACAGGATTTTATGGTCATTCTTGTGCCTTTACTTTGGATTCTAACATTCATTCACTGTGGCATCAGTTCAATATACTTTGTCCCAACATTTATTTCTATCATTTATGGACACATAACATTGTGAATCTGGGCCTAACCAACTGAATCCACCTCAGATCATAGCACTGCCCCCACAGGCTTGTACTGTAGGCACTAAGCATGATGGGTAATCACTTCATCTGCCTCTCTGGGTGGTTTTTCTCTGCACTTGCTGCTGTTAACTGTGGCATTTCCCCAAAGTGGGATAAATAAAGTCTTATCTTATCTTATCTTATCTTATCTTATCTTATCTTATCTTATCTTATCTTATCTTATCTTATCTTATCTTATCTTATCTTATCTTAACTCATCTTTTTCTTTTCTTTTCATATCTTATCTTAACTCATTCTTTTCTTTTCTTTCCTTTCCTTTCCTTTCCTTGTCTCACCCTAATGGACCATCACTCTAGAACAGGGTCAGTCTGGACTCATCAGACCACATGACCTTTATCCATTGATCCATTTTTTCTTTTTTTTTTGTCTTGTTTTATCTTATCTTATCTTATCTTATCTTATCTTATCTTATCTTATCTTATCTTATCTTATCTTATCTTATCTTATCTTATCTTATCTTATCTAACATTATCTTATCTTTTCTTTTTCTTTTCTTTTTTCGTCTGGACTCATGACCTTTTTCCTTTGAAACACAGTCTAATCTTTATTTTCTCTACAAACTGATGGTTGTTTAAGAAAAGATAAGCTCCTCACTGCTTCACTTAAAGGGTTAAAGAACTTTACAACTGAAGCGTATGAATCACTGAGACAATCTGAGCTATTTGATGAGGTAAATCTAAAGGGCCAAGTGTTTTTTTCTTTGTTTTTGGCCAGACTGTGCATATTCCAAATTG
The DNA here is from genome assembly GCF_902148855.1 of Sphaeramia orbicularis. Lineage (NCBI taxonomy): Eukaryota > Metazoa > Chordata > Actinopteri > Kurtiformes > Apogonidae > Sphaeramia > Sphaeramia orbicularis. The sequence goes on along the minus strand of NC_043959.1, from coordinate 18,194,350 downwards.
AAAAAAGGTGGAAAGAACCATCATCATCCTCATCATCAGACTGACTGACTCCTCTGTTTTCTGTTGTGTTTTCAGTCGATCCGTCGGTCGTTTCCCTCTCACAGCCCAAGAGAGCAGCTCTGAGGAGGCAGGGTCGTATCGAGCAGCTGACTCAGGAGCCTCTGCAGGACCCCTGGGTTCGCCTTTCAGACTCCTCCTCTACAGACCCACCTGAGGACCTCCACCACTTCTTGTCAGATAGCGTCCACATCCACAGCAGACCTGTAGCCATGCAAGAAGAAGAGAACGGACCCGAGCTGAACGGAACCACCTCCAATGGAACCACAGAGCCTCATACTGATCTGGCTCCTGAAAACAAAACCGACACCTCTTCGGGGTCCAAGAAGGGGCCTCCGGTGGCACCCAAACCTGCCTGGTTTCGCCAGAGTCTGAGAAAAATCCGAGATGAGCAGGACCAGAAGAAGCCGGCTAAACCTGCAGAGCGTACACCTGTAGCAGGATCCGGCAGAAGCTTTGTGGTCCGATGTGCCTCGTCTTCAGCCAACCTGTCAATCAAACAAAAGATCCACTCGTTTGAGACTTTTTCAGGTGCAGAGAGTCAGGACAGCGGGGGCAGCAGGAGGCCAGCAGGTCCTTCAGCCTCTGGACCTCCGGCTGAAAAGGAGTTTATGCATCAGCCTGAAAGAAGTTGGAAGAGCAAAGAGGAATCCCCCAAAGAGGTCCAGGAAAACCAGCCTGCTTCACCCTTGCCCAGAGTCGCAGCGTCTAGCCCAACAGCAGACACATCCGTAGAAGAAGACCCTCCCTCCGCAGACGTCACACCTTCAGGGGACTCTACAACGGATCCGGACTCAGAGGTGAAGGATTCGCCTTCAGCTCCGGTCCATGTTGACATCACCCTCACACCGTCTACCACAGAGTCAGGGTTAGATGGAGGAGGTCTGAACAGGTCTGCAGAGTCCACGGTCCAACCTTCTGCTGGTCTGAGCTCTGTCAGATCCAATGGAGCTGGAGAGGAAAGTCCACCAGAGGGAACTGAGGAACAGGACCAGGGAAAACCATTGGAGTCCGACCCAGAGACTAACACCAACAAAGGACTGGAGGGAGAGGGTTTTGGGAAGATCCTTGCCTTCAGTAATCAGGTACCGTCACATAGTTTATTATGTCCAAATGAACCGAAGAATAAAGGTTTTTATTTATGAGTTTTAGCTGCACATTCTTCTCATTCTGAAGTGAAATAAGCTAAAGATGAAAATAGATGTGTTTTACAAGGTTCTATGTATGTCACACCTAGACGTTCAGTGGTGTTCACCAGACTTTTTTAGGCAAAAGGTTCTGTTCTATGTTCCAGTCCTGTGGTCTGGATTGTAGATCAATCAAACAATAGAAGTGGGCGGGACTTTCACTGGAGGAGAACTCAACTCATTCAATCAAAGTCCATGTATGACTTCTATCAGTGATCAGTAGGAACTATATTGATATCTGGAACAATTTACAAGTTGTAAGTAACTAAAATATGGACCATTATAAGTAAAGACAAATGTTTAATATTTTTTAAAAAATTGTCAAAAATTCAAAAAGTAAAATTTATCAAAACTGTGAGCAAAATTTGTAGATATTGTCCCAAGGAAGATGCAAAAAATAATATTGAAATGAATCTGACCAGTAGTTTCAGAGAAGATTGTTGAAATATGGACGTTGGTGACTTTCAGTTTGGCTGTTCAAGGTCACTCAAGGTCAAAGGTCATGGCACCAAATCAAAGTCCATATATGACTTCCTATCAGTGATCAATAGTAACTGTACTGATATCTGTAACCATTCACATGTTATAAACCAGTGTTTCTCAATGTTTTTTGAAAAAGCCCCACTAACGGCATCATGAGCCTACTGCCGCCCCCCCAAGCAGAAAAAAATTTGAGACTAGAGGGGTGGTGGGTGGGGGGGTACGTAATTCTAAAAGTAACACGACGTACCTGTATATGGAGGATGTGGTGGGTTATAGAACTGTAGATATAAACCTCCTCTCACCTTATCAGACTACCTGCTGCCCCTCCAAAAGAAATTTGCCACCAGGGGGAGGACACAACAGTGATGTACAACACTAGTCACTAACGCACCTGAACGCAAGCATGACGATGTCGCTTGTGGCCCCATCCATGTGCTTGTCCCCCCACCCACCCCCACCCACCCCCACCCACAAGAGTGTCCACACCCCCTGGTTGAGAACCACTGTTATAAACCATCATTTCTCTGTTCTACCTGGTCTTTCTTGCAGGTTTCTCATGCGTTGATGCGATCCTTCCCTCATGGAAACTCTCGGTCCACGAACCCTCAGGACGACCCTGCTGGAGAGGCCGCTGAGTCTCAGGAGTCTGACCTGGACAGTGACAGAGGATTCTCTGTCAGGTGATGATTTCACACACATTTTAGGACGTTTATAGATAGATAGACACCCAAAGTTCACAGGTTTACCAGACCCCAAAAGAGCAGATGTGCTGATCAAACCCACTTACATACAGAGTGTCCATAAAGCTGTGTTTTTCAACCTTGGGGTCGGGACCCCACATGGGGTCGCCTGGAATTCATATGGGGTCGCCTGAAATTTCTAATAATGGATTTTTTTAAAAAAAGTAAATAAATTACGAATAAAAAAAACATTTTTTAATGATTCAATATATATTTCATTATAATTAACACACCACACATTTTTCCTAACAAAAATCAAGTTCAAATAAAATGCAGGATATAACATCTAAGAGGACATATCTTGATTGACCCAATCATGTAACCACATGCGTTACTGCGCTTCAACCTGCCCGGACCCAGTCGAAACTGGACCGAACAGAGGATGGAAAGATTTCTTCACCTGTCTGGCCCCGCTAAGACATCTCCAAGACAAAAATGTCTCCGTTTTGAACGTCTAGGGTCGCCAGAAATTTGTGATGTTAAAATGGGGTCATGAGCCAAAAAAGGTTGGAACCACTGCCAGAAAGTCTGTTTACAATTTAACTAATTTATTACAAAAACAACTGAATCGACAATATGTGGAAATTGTAACAAAATGAAAAATAGATGTTGTAGTATTTTTTTCTTCCTCATTTAATCCACCTCTATGTGGGACCATTAGACGGTCCTGGGTTTGTTTCCATGTTGTCTGTATCAGAACCTCATCAGTGGTGTCAGTGACATCAGTGAGCTTTGTCTTCCATCTAACATATCTTTAACTTAACTCCACTGACATAAACCCAGGGCAGTGATACCAGGTGAACCAGGTGTCCAGGGAACTGGACCATCCATGTGGAAATGTTGGATGTAGAACCCACCAACAGGCAGAACCCAATGTGGTGGTGCACCATCTACATGGAAAAGGATTTTTGGTTGAAGGTCATCCAGTTGTGGTGCCACATATTCAGTCAAAAGGTCAAAGGTCAACATGGGCCAAAAATGGACCAATGATTCAACTGCACATGATCCCACAATGTGATTAAAAGCATCGAGTGCATAGAACAAATCTGATTCAAATATCTCATCAGTTGCTTTTGTAATAAATTATTTAAATTGTACAGACTTTGTGGACACCCTGTACATCTCTCCTCACACATGAACCACTCTGTCCACTCTGACGCCCTATTTAACCTCCAAAAGTTTCCCAGCTCTCCGACTGTCACACCAGTGACGCTGCTGCCAGCCCTTGAAACCCCTTCCACCACCAGCATCCACCTACAAACTTCAGGAGGAATTATTTATCCATCACTCCCCACTTACCTGTATGTTAAATGTCTATGGGTAGTGATGATTGTGGAGCGTAGACGCCAAACTCTAAATGTGTCTCATTACTGTGATAAATATACTAACGTGACCAGACTGATGGAACTACAGGTCACTTTACAGCTCGGTCTCAGAAAATACTGGGTCATCGCTCCAAAATAAAATCTACTACAGAAAAGTTCCCTGACTAAAGAACAGCTAAAATGTTCCGCTTTTGTCACCCAGACAAAAGAAAAGTAAAACGGTCAGATACGTTCAGTTTACAGGAATCCTCATCATCTGAAATCTGGAGTTATGAAAATTATTATTATAATTTTTTTTTTTTGTGAAGCCACAAAATCTGATTAGTTCATGACTGCATCAAAGGGAATATTTGTACAAAAAATTAAAATATTTACTTCAACGTTTTCCTGAGACCAAGGAAAGTAAAAGTTTTGGCTTTTTTTTTTTTTTTTTTTTTTTTTACATAAAATATTTGTCTTGATTGGGAACAGCATGATGCAACAGTTTTTTTCAGATACATTTATTTAATGGAATGTCCTTTTTTAAACTCTCGTCTCCTTCAGAGGACAAAAACACATTACTGGGACTCAAAAGGATATTGTTTTCATAAAATGAGCCGATCTTCACCTTCAGCCACTAACATATTTTCACTTCATCCTTTCATGGGAGTGAACACTTGATGACGTCAGACTGTTCCTCATATAAATGAATCAACATTTATCAGATGTGAACACATCGGAAAAAAAAAAGAAACTACTTTTCACTCTCATCTCCTACAATAAACTGCTCTGGACTCTATGACTGTTATTGATATTTTATTTAATTTTAAATTCCTTCTTAAAACCCACCTGTTCTCCTTGGCCTTTTAACACTTGTGCAATATTGACATTTTGTTTCTGTTTCTATATTTTAACTTGTTTTATTTATTTATTTTTATTTGATTTTAATGTTTTTTAATGCTTTTATTAATTTTTATTGTGCTTTTAGTCTTCTGTACAGCACTTTGGTCCACTGTGGTTGTTTTAAAGTGCTTTATAAATAAGGTTGGATTGGATTGGATTATGCTTCATTTAGGGTTTGTTGAAAAAATGATAAAAAATAACACTTTCCACAAACATGAATACCATATAGCAGTTAGAACGCACAATAAGAACATGACCTAAAATGACATGCAGGTGAAATAAGGTTTTTGTTTTGTTTTTTTATTTTATCCCATTATTAATACATGTTTAGCTAGAATAAAATGTTTTTGCGTAATTTGAACCTGGCTTTTCTTCTGTCTCAGTCTTTCATTCTACCTTTTCCAGCTTCCATAAAAAAGGTTTCTTCATAATACGTCATAAGTAAAACTAAATAAAAACTGAACCAAAACTATTCAACACTTCAATACTAAACAGAATCAAACAAAAGCTGATTTCACATAAAACTGTTGAACACTGAAGTTATGTCGTTTTTTTTTTTTAAATATCACATATCAATAGGCTCTTTTTGCTCATTATTTCCTGATTATTACATAGAAACCTGAAACTCGTTAAATGTAAAATAAACCTTTCACCTCATTAGTCCAGAGAGAAGACGTGGTGTGTCTGATCTGTGTTCAGACGGAAACCCATTCATGTTGTGTGGAGCGTTTCCTTCTGCTTTTACTGAACTTTAATGCAGAGCAGATGGTGAACACAGCTCACTGCACAGCGGTTCACACACTCACATCCTCATCTCTTGGGTCTCTTCTGGTTTTTATGCAGCTTGGCCAAACTGAGGGAGGTCACCATCCGACGGGGGGAGGGAAGCAGCGACGACGAGGCGACGCTCACTTCTGCTTCTGCTCAGTCCGTCATCTCAGTCATCCCCTCGCAGGAAATACAGGAGATGATCCAGGAAGTAGAAGCTCTGGACGAGGAGACGCTGAAGGTAGAAAAAGTCCCACAGTTTAAAACCCTCAAAGACCTGAGCAACAAACGGACACTAAAAGCAACTAAAATTTAATTAATTTCAAAGTTCAGAGGGTGCGCACTATTAGGAAAAGAAAAAAACTGAGGGAGGAGCACAAGGAATGTTCAAACATAAGCCAATTCAAAAACATGTTTTTCACAGATATAGGGATGAGGGTTATTAACTGTCACCATATGTTCACTGTTGTTTATGTATATATTTATTTCTTTGAGTTATTTATTATTTTTTCGTCAGCACAACTAAGAAACACATAGATAAAAGATTATATGCATGTATGTGTACTTGTATGTTGTGGGAATATGTATAAACATATGTATGTGTATATAAATGAATGAGTGTGTGTGTGTGTGTAGAATAGAATAGAATAGAATAGAATAGAATAGAATAGAATAGAATAGAATAGAATAGAATGCCTATATTGTCATTATACATATGTACAACGAAATTATAAGAGACAACTCTCTGGTGGTACGTAGTGCAAACAGTTTAAAAGAAAAGAAAAACAAAAAAGAAAGTGTAAATATATATACAGTATAAAAGCAGGCATGTCACCAACCAAGAAACAGTAGAGATAACTACATATTGCACTTTGACCCTGGCTGAACACTATGGACATATGTTAAATATATGTCCTTTTGAGGTATTGTCATTGCAGTGTGTGTGTGTGTGTGTGTGTGTGAATAGATATATAAATATAATAGAGTAATGTAAAAGGAATAGAGACATATATATTAATAATATTTTATGGAGAGGGGGTGGGATTAAATAAGTTGCACTTCTTCCCACAACTTTTCTGGTAAACGTAAATGGAACTATTGTGCTGTTCTTCTGTCTAAGATTGTTATGATTGTTGATATTTGTATTATTATGCATGTTTTGCTTGTTTGCATAGATGTTAAATTTCATTGCATGTTCGGAATAAATCACTAAATCACAATCACAAAAAATGTTTGACAAATGGGCATGGTCAAGGGTGTGACAGATGGACCGCCCACTACTTTTTGATTCATAACTGTTGAACCAGACAAGTTTAAGACAAATATTCCACATAATTGTAAAGGTCTAAATGCCATCTGAAACAGACTCAAAGGGCAACATTTAGTTTCAAATGTTTTTAAATGAAAAATATCCAAAACTACTGCGTCAAAGATGGACAAAAAATTAATGTGTATTTTTTGCAAGAATTCCAAAGTTCTCCAAAGTGAAGTTCCTCTGACATTTTCATCCTCAAATGTATTCAGTGTAAACCTTAAACCCTCTATTTTACAACCCAGTAATTGGTTATAGAGGAAAAAAATATTTGATCAAACCTAAATAGAAAGAGTTTAGAAAAATGTCAGCATCACAGATGGACAACACAAGTAAATATCAAATTAAACTTTTTTTTTTTCAATTACCAATATCATATACATTTATTTACAATATTTACAGCATACAAATAATATTAACATTATATTAAATGTATTTTGCATAGATATATGCATTTATTAATTTTAAACACTGTGTTTTCATCATTCAGGACATAATTCAGGTGTCAAACTCATTTTGGTTCATGGGCCACATTTGGCCCAGTGTCACCTCCAGTGGGCCAGACCAGTAAAATAATGACCTATAAATAATAATCCAATTTTTTTTCTCCATGCTTTAGTATGAAAGTTAAATTACATAATGAAAAACCTGAAATATCTTTTAAAAAAAAAAATACATGCAATTTCAACAATTACGTGGGCTTATTAAAAACAAAACTCACAGATCACAATGGATCCACAAATGCAGAGCACATTTATTAACAGGTATAATATTGTTAAAATTGCACTACTTTTTGTTATTTGTTCATTTTATTCACATTTTATTATGACAGGATAGTTTATGTAAATATTTTCATAATGTAATTAAAATTTTTTCACATTAAACTAAGGAGAACATTTGGAGTTCTTTAAAGGTTCTTATAATATTATTTTACTTTATCATATTTAGTTGTATGTAGCCGCTGAACAACCTTGACAGTTAATATTTTTGCACTTTGCAAATCCATCCCAGGGGCCGGATTTGACCATTCAGCGGACCGGTTTTGAGCCGCGGGCCTTATGTTTGACACCCCTGGCATAATTCATCACTGTTAAAATAATTTTAGTGTAGATGATCTTTAGCTTCTCATGCCTCCATAATAATAATAAGCGTAATCATATGATAAAGTAGTGTTAATAAAATGCTGTCAATTCTGTCTCCATAGCAACTGGTGGACATTCATGTTGTCATCCTGCACAAAGAGGAGGGGGCGGGGCTAGGGTTCACCATCGCCGGAGGGTCCGACTTGGAAAACAAAGCTCCGACAGTAAGGAGGACACATCCACATCCAAAACAGATGGAAGATCTAGTCTAAGGAACGACACTGTGTTTAAAGCTAATTAGCATCAACATAACCTCTACAGAACTAATGCTGCCTTCATGTGCTATGGGAATTATGGGAAATACTAGTTATGAACTCAAAAATTGCACGATTGGACTTTTCCACTGGAGAATTCAGAAACAATTTTGATCCATGAGCTGCCGAAATGAAAATAACCTTTGACCTTTTCAACATGGTGGAGAACAACAATGGAAAAATAAAACGGAAAATAAATAAATAAATAAAAATAAAAATGGCTGTATCAGATGAATGAACACATCTAAAACTGTTTTACCCAAGTAGCAGGTCACCATAAACTGTGTGTCAGCCATTATTCATTTCACTAAGACAACAAAAACACCTGAACACAACACACTTGTAATTTCAAATTCACAAGTGGAAAGGGTAATTTTCCCGACAGCATCTGAAGGCAGCATTTGTCTAAACCACAGGGAACGTGTTCTCCAAAGGTTCACAGTTTCAGTCAAAGGTTTCTTACACTTACCACTAGATGGAGACCAGTTACTGAGTTTCATCCACTGTGTTTGAATTAGAAACATCTGACGTGTGTCGAATAAAACCTGGAATAAAACATCAGACAGTCAGTGCAATAAACCTCATATTGTCTGAACAAAAGGGTTAAAGACACGCTAAATGCAAAGGGAGGTCACATTAAATACACTATATGGACAAAAGTATGTGGACATGTTGAATTTAGATGATTCTTTTCTATTATGTCATAATATAGTTTTATATTTGGATAAATATTGCATTGGTTAGTTTGGTTTAAATTGTTATCTTTGCTTCCAAAATGCCTCAGAGATGGTTTGGACTGAATTTCTCTCAATGTTTTATCCATGACTATGATTTTAAATGTTTGTCCTCTAAATTTCTAAAATATTTTTCTGGCTCTAGCTGTAAATATCTAACCATCTACTTTCATCACATCTCACTGAGGAAGAAAAATCTACCATTAAACTGTAACGAAATATAAGACATTTTTATGTCAGATCATCATGAACAGGACATGTTACAGCTGTAGACATGATGTGTCCCAATACTTTTGTCCACATAGTGTATTACCACTTTGGTTTATAGAAGCTGTTTTGAACCTGAAACTTTATTTTTTCCTGCTGTTCATACTTCACATATATCAGATTGGAGCTAAATACAGAGACAAGTGGACATTAGACCTTTACTGAACCACCAAACCTGATGTTGGACCAGGTCCTGCCCAGTCCTCTGTGTAATGTGTCCATTGTGTCCTGGTCTCAGGTCCACAGGGTGTTTCCCAGCGGCCTGGCGGCTCAGGAGGGAACCATCCACAAAGGAGACCAGGTGTTGTCTATAAATGGACAGACGCTGAGCGGCGCCACGCACGCCGACGCCACCGCCGCCCTGCGTCAGGCCCGGACGCTCAACCTGGCCGTGGTGGTCGTCTGTAAGAGAGGAGGCGAGGAGGAGAAAGAGGGCGGAGTCTGGCGGAGCGAAGAGTCCAGTTCTGCAGGTACTAGAAAAACGCACGACACGACATAACTGCATTCTTTATGAAGCTGTTAAAACCATTTATGGATATGAATGTTTATGCATCATGAGGCAGGGTGTTTGTCTAAACCCACTTTTCTTAGTCTGTGGTTCATTTCCTTGTGTATTTGGACCCTAATAGTTCATACAGTTTGAATTTGAACCCTCCAGGTGCTGCAAAATTATCTTTATATTCATTTGGGTAAAAATCCAGGACATTTCTACAGCCTGTTTGAATTCCTGCTTAATTTGTCACATTTTGTAACTAGTTCCGTCTCCACATTTGCACATATAAGGTCCAGACTTCAGACGAACATTTCTCCAGTATTTCCGCAAAACTGTTTGTCAGCAGTAGTGGTTGTAGTCCATACTGAAAATATGTCCAAACTTGGAGCCCATTACCTTAAATGTTCAGTTGTTGGTCGAGCGGGACAGAGCAGCACAGCCGACAACCTGGAGGGGGCGGGGCCTGAAGTGGCTCAAGTGCATTTAAAGGGCCAGCGCTCCAAACTACCTTTCTGGTGTCATTACTCAGAAATAGGGTTGAAGATGGACCTGTGGAGTTGAATTAAGGAAGAATTCAGACCCAAGCAGAGCATTTACAGTTTATGGAGACCAGGGGAATGTTGGAAAATGAAGAATAACATTTAAAAAAGACAAATGTCACTCCTTTAACAGGAGCAGAACTCAGTCTCCCAGTCTCTGATCTTTTTATTTCAGTTTAGTTGTAGTTTTTCCAATGCATCAGTAGTTTTACTTTCACTCACACTTCTTTTAGTTTCATTTTAATGAAGACTGAGTATTTCCTTTTAGTTTAACTTTTGTAGATTAACTGAAACTAGAAAAACTGGGATAAAGAGAGCACAACATCAAATATGTCTTTCAGCACCCAAGCAGAGCATTTACAGTTTATGTAGACCACAGGGAAATGTTTGAAAATGAAGAATTTCATTAAAAAAAAAAAAAAAAAAAGCAGAATATCACTCCTTTAAAAAGTATGGAATTCTGAAATTCTGTTTTCCAGACTTTTCAAAGTCGTAATAAAAAAATGGAAAAAAGTTCCTCATAGTTGAATTTTAGAGTATGTTCAAAGATCTTGTAAAATCAGAAATACATGAGGAAACATAAAAAACTTGATCTGCTTTCACTAACTGGAATGATTCTAGTCAAACTTGTTTGTGTGGTATCTGTGCATGTTTGTGATTTTCATGTTTTGAAAATTTTTCTGTTACTAAAACATAATTTACTGCGAATTCTGAATTAATTCATTCATACATGTGTTAAAATCAACTTTTCTACTATGCACAACATGTACAATCTCAACCAAAAAAGTAGGAACGCGAGTATAAAAGTACATAAAATCAAGGTCTGGGGGAAAAATATAGCAGTTTTGAAAAAGTCTGGAATTTTTATTTGGAACAAGAGTAAACACCCTGTAAGAGGTCCAGGTATGAAAAGGTAAAGATGGTTTAGTTTCAGTGTTATTTGCATCATCAGTCTGAGGTCCTTTAACAGAAAACTGGTCCAATATTGGTTCATTAGTTTGTTTTTGAGGCAGAGGTCACATGATGCTCATAGAACATATCTGATGAAATCACTGGTCGCTGAGGTTTTCTTCCTGTCGTGTTCTTCAGTGGAGGAACAGGGGGATGTGCTGACCATCACCCTGGAGAAAGGAGGAGGAGGGGTGGGGTTCTCTCTGGAGGGAGGAAAAGGCTCCATCCACGGGGACAGACCGTTAGTCATCAACAGGATCTTCACAGGTACGTTCTGGGTGTCGCACTGATCAGCAGGGTTAAAGGTGGATGTACAGTTGTGTGAAGTTAAACGGACGTGTCGCCTGCAGGGGGAGCAGCTGAGCAGAGCGGTCTGCAGTCTGGAGACGAGCTGCTGCAGGTCCAGGGGGTGGTTCTGCAGGACATGACCCGCTTCGAGGCCTGGAACATGATCAAGGCTTTACCTGAAGGAGTCGTCACCACCGCCATCAGGAGGAGGCGCTAGGGAGATGCAGCTGCGGGGGGTGGGGCTAACTTCAAGTACTGAGGCCCAGACACCAAACAGACAGAAGAACAGCACAGCATTTTTAGTCTTTTAATGAACATGTCATGGAAATCAGGTACCAGTCAGTCAGTGTTTAAGGAATATGTTCAAAGTATTTATGTTGATGTTCCATTTGTGACCAGATGCAAAGGTTTATTAAACTTCAGTTCACCCACACTTTGTCTTTTGTCTTTGTTGATGTCTTCCATGGAGTTTCATGTCTGGGTTGTTTTATTTCTCTCAGCTGCAGAAGGAACCAGGCCTTTATTTATGATTTATATATTATATTTATTGAATTTCCTCTTTTAAATCAGTAGAAATAGTTCTATTTAGTATGAAACCTCATTTTGATCCATTCCCATATGTGATGTTCAAGATGCTGCAATTTAACCCTTAACCCAAAAGGACCCAGTGTGACATCTGTGTCAGTTCCCAAATGAAGTTTTATCAATATTTAACTGTACTTAAGTGGTTTATCACAATTTATTGTAATATTATCTTCAGTGTTTTGTGGTTTTTCAGTGAAAATCAGGTATTTTCCAACATTTAATTTACTGGCCATGTAGATGTTCGTAAAAGCTTAGAGTAAACTTGAAGATTATTACATCGGAAACAGAGAAAACTGTAGAAAAAGTGTCTTTTTCAGTCCAATCTGTCATTAACTGAACATAAACCCAGTGTGTCCATCCACTGTCATTGATCCAGCTCCATGGGTTTTACTGGTGAATCAATGTTGTAGAACAGGGGCGTCAAACTCATGTTCTTCCGGGGGCCACATTCAGCCCAAATGAATCTGAAGTGGGCCAGACCAGTAAAATAATAGCATGATAGCCAATAAATAATGATAACTCCAAATTGTTTTAGTGCAAAAAATAACATTCAGTTATGCCAGTATTGACATTTACAAACTATCCAAACAAAATGGATGTGAATAACGTGAAAAAAATGGAATTTGTTAAGAAATATAAGTACAATTGTATCAGTAGGCCTCGACTTATCATTTATACATATGCATTACAGATCACATCTACAAAGGCACAAAACCTTTACTAACAGGCAAAATATTGTTAAAATTGCACTTAATTTTCTTTAGACATTTCAGGTTGTTCATAGTTGTTCAGGTTATTCACATTTTATTATTAAAGGATAGTTTGTTAATGTAAACATTTTCATAATTTAATGTTTTTTTGCACAAAATCAAAGAGAGAAAATTGGTGTTGTCATTATTTATAGGTTATTATGATATTATTTTTAAGTTTGATGCCTTTACTTGCACTTAGGAAATTCATCCCATGGGCTGGATTGGAACCTTTGGCCCCTAGGCCGCATGTTTGACACGTGTTGTAGAAGATGATGGTGTTTCCATGGTAACTATGGAGCCTCTGAACATCCAAATGGGTCATATCTGATGAACATGAAAAGATGAAGAACTGTATTTTACACCAGTTACTTCATGGATTAGTGGATCAACAGATATTAGACAGTTTAACCCTTTCATGCACACTGGTCACTACAGTGGACAGCTGTTCAAAAGTGTTCTCTTGTATATTCATGAATTTTGTTGTTTTAGTTCCATTTTAGCCAACACAGTGGACGCTTATGCATCAGCCCATACACTGCAATTCATACCATTACTGTAACTTTGCTGTTCCAGGTAAACCTGATCTGCAGTACGATGTTTGAGGGTAAAAAAAACCTACTAATTGTTATTAGACTGTAATTAACAGGGTTTTTTTTTTTTTTTTTTTTGCATATTATCTCCATGCAGGTATGTTAAAATGTGAGAAAACATCAGATTAGCAGCATTAAAAATGTTTTTATTTCATAGTTTTCACACAGTATATCAGTAAATACATGTTTGTTTGGTTCTAAAACTAAATGCATGGCGTCCACCTGAGCGGACATTTTTGTAACTCCATAAAAATAGGCAACAAAAATCAATAGAATTATTATTTTAATGCCTGAGGAGGGATAAAAACACTCAGGAAAAAAATCATGCTTAAGGTTCACATTATTCATGCATGAAAGGGTTAAATCAGTAGATGATTTTGGCAGATGCAGGTTTGGGTCTTTATGAGTTAAACACATGAACAGTGACCAAAAGCATGTACTGATCTGAAATATTTAATAACTTTTCAACCACTAATCCTGTCAGTACATGTAAATAATTACGGTAAAATACAGTTTCTCAGCTTTTCAGTGGTGGTGTCATTTGGACGTTCAGATACTTTGTACTGAACGTGGAAACACTGACGTCTTCTGCAACATTAATTCAATAAAACCCATGTAGTTTGACAAGTGTTTGCAGTTGGAGACACTTGTTTATGTTCAGATATTTTGCTATAAAGTCACCTTTTATTCCACTTTCTGCTTTTTTATATAATAACCTTTGAATTTACTCTGAGATTCTATGAACATCTACATGATCTGTAAATTAAATATAGGAAACAGACCTGATTTACACTGAAAATGGGATAAAATGGGAACAAATCTGAGAACCAAGTTAGCTGGAGGTTACCACAAAAATACTTCTACTACTACTCATGTGAGTCACTTAACTCATCAGGAACAACTGATTTGAACTAATGTGAAGCAGCTGCTTCCACATGTCCAGTCTATGGCTCAGACAATCTCCAAACAGTTCATTCTGACTCAGTTCAGGCATAAATGAGCACAAATCTGAAGATGAAACACTGAAGCACTATGTTGTAGACGGAGCCACTGGAAGAAACTGAGTCTGGCTTCCACCAGCTCTAACGTATGTCCCAAAAAAAAATTACAATCTCTGGTAACTTTCAAACTAATTAAACAACCTAAATGCTATTTCAGGATATGAAACTGTAACTTGTTACCTATATCTTGCAGAAAACCCAATTTAATTTGATTCAGTGGTTACAGAGAAATGTGGATCTGTGTAAACCATGTCACGGGTTGTTGTTTTTTTCTACAGTTAGATGACCATCAGGTTGAGGGCAGGTCTGCCAGGGAAAAATTTAGTTTTGTCAAGTGTTAAGATTAATTAATGTGATAAGTTGAGCGTTATTATCATTTTTGTTTTAACCAAGAACCAGTTTTTTTAGTTTTTAAGGGAAGAGTTCAGTGTAAATATGTAAATATTCATGATCATCTTGATGAAAAAAGAAAACAGAAAAGCCAAAAAGGAGGAAGAGCTCAGTCCAGTCTTCCATGAGTTCATAATTTAATATCTTTCTTTAATCATTCATTTTCGCACCTTACCCACATTTGCAAAACTCAGAAATCAGCTTCCTTTTTGATGTAATTCATTATTCATTTCATTAGTTTTTCAAAATAGATATTTTTGTGCAAGAACACAATAAAAAACTTCATATTTGTACGACATGAAAACAATGGACAACACGTCTCCTTACAAAACTTGGAGGAAAGGGACTTCTGACATGCTTTTTACAAAGATCCACATTTCTCCATGAACACTGAAGTAAATTAAATGGGGTTTTCTGCAAGATGGAGGAAATAAGTGATAGTTTCACGCCCTGAAATTGCATTTTGATTGATTCACTATTTTTAAACTTATCATTGCAGAAAGTCCGATTGTAATTTTTTGGGGGGGACATACGGTATCTGTAAAGTGTCATGACATAAGTTTTGCTGTGATTTGGCGCTATAAAAATAAATTTGAACCCTACTGGAATGTCTGTAAAATTATCATGTTTTTTAAAATAACAGTTTACACGACAGCGCTCATATTCACAAAGGTTCATAGAGCAAAGAGGTTCCTGGTGAGGACATGTAGAGGAAAGGTTTTAGAAATGAAAAAAAAAGTCACGTGTTGAGGTTAGTTTAGATAAAATAAAGACATTTTCAAGCAGGAAGAAGAGGGCAATGGTATCTGGACTGTAGTCAAAATTTCTTAGAATAAAGTTATAAGTAAGTAAGTAAATAAACAAATAAAAATAATGTTGTGGTATTGCCAATATTACAAGTTAAAGAAGTCCGACAAACAAAAAAGTATTTCTTTTTCTTTCTTTTTGGACAATATGTTAAAAAAAATTTAGACTTTAATGAACCCAAACTGGGAAATTGTAGTGATGAGTAAAGAATATAATTCTGTATGAATTAAGTGGTAAATTAATGACAGTAAACCCCAAAAAGCTAAGCAGGGGGGTTTCCTCTCCCTCTTCTTTATTTTTTAACAGTGGCTGCAAACATTATTTGTGCATTTCCTCCTCCCTCCGGATGTGAATTACCTCTCATGGCTTACAGGCTATAATAATACATATTAAATTAAATGTAAAATTAAATAAATAAATAAGAATGAACTTCCTTATATTCTATCGCTAATCTTTGTTGTTTTTAAATACTCGAACAGATACTTAATGACTTTATCTCCTGATGATTTGCTTAGAATATCTTTTACGTTGAAAGTTTCTCCTATCCCCTATTTTGTCTTCATACTAGCAGCAGGGGGGGTTTCTTGTACAGCCCCAATTTAAAGAAAAAAAAAAAAAAGAGAAAGAGATTTCGTGTAAAATGTAAATTAAAAAAGAATGCAATGAATCTCATTTAAAAAAAACAAAAACCATCCCCCTCTGAAAGATCACATGCTTCCTTTGTTTGATTGGACTGCTGCTACAGTTGTTCTTTTTCTTTCTGCCTTTTGTTTGGTTCATCTCTGAAACTGCTGACCCCGGCACAACCCCTGCCCTTTTATGGTGTTCAGTGGGTGTGGCCACAGATGCTCATCACCTGGTCTCACCTGCTCCAAACGAGACTGAACCTTCACACCTGAGTCAGAGCAGATCTGGACGGTAAGAACGTTTGGTTCATCTGGACTTGATGCAAAATCTCATGAATTAATCTGTTTATTCTCAGAGAATATACAAGTCCATGGACTCTGTTCAGACTTTTAAAAAAACACCTTAAGACACTATTGTTCACGCAGGCGTTTTAAATCCAACTGACTCAGGGCTGCTACAAACCGACTGCACTTTAAGTGTTTATCACATTTTAATTGTATTTTAATTGCACGTTAAAACTGTGTATTATTCTGTATTTTTAATAGCTTTTAACTGTATCTGCACTGTAAAGCACTTTGTTACCCAGTCTGTGAAAAGTGCTCTATGAATAATACTTAAGTTTTTTTTACCCCTCAAAAATGTACTTCTTTATATTCATAAAGAAAAAAGTCCCACATGGCTTTATGGGAATTTGACTTTTAGATATTGTATAAAAGAGCTCCTAAGGTGGAAAAGCGTAGACAGAAGTGGTTCTGAAGCAAAGAAAAAAGAGGTTATAGGAAATTAAAACTAAAACTCAATCTAGCGGTGGTTTAAAAAAAAAAAACAACAATAATGAACTAGACAAACAATTCTTAAGTGAAATGAAAAATAAAAGTGTTGGAGCCATTTATATTATTTATAAATTTGTTGGCTAATGGACAATCAAAATAAGGCCAATGGTCATATTGATTAATGAATTATAATTGATTTCATATTGTTTTCAGCCGCTCACGCCCTCCTCCTGGTCGGACCGTCCTCCTCCTGTGATTAGGGAGAGAGGACAGCTGGTTCTGCCTGTCATGTTGAAGGAGCGAGACAGTTTATCTACCGCTAAATATACACCAAATACGCCATATCTGCTAAAGATAGTAAAGATAGCTAAAGAGAATATTTCTGTTGGTGAAAATAAATTTGGATCATTTTGAATATAGAAATATCTCCGTGAGTGCTTATTAAGGAATTTAGTGAGTCATAGACCTCCTCCTCAGACTACTCTATTTTTATTTTTAACCTTTTTCTTTTTGAATGCAAGAGTAGCCATAACAAAAACAATTATCAACGCAGTACAGACAAATCAACATAAAATTGCAGGTCATATCAGTTTGGTTTTTTTAAATCCCTAATATCATTCATTATTTCATCCAGTTTATGTGACTCATGCTTTCCTCATAACACCTGAAAGTCTCTAAAATGCACTAAAACTGTTTTTCTTGTCAATAAAAACACATTAAAATTAAGGATGCACTCAAAGTGAACTGATGTGAAATCAGTTCACTTTCAGTTTTGTTGCTGAAAAAAAAAACCCAAAAAAAAAACAGACAAAGCCTTTTGCAGAACATTAGTTTTTTTGCTTGGTTTTTAATGCTGGTAAAGTTACAAAACTCATCGGGTGCAGAACAGTACAAAGTCCATGTCATGTTCCATTGCTTGTAAAACTTCACATGATGAGTAGCAGCAGTCGCTTCAGTATGAGGAAAAAAAAACACAACAAAAGACAAAGTGTCTGAAGTGATTGTTGCACCACATGTTTTCAAAACAGCACAGGAGACACCGAAGTCAAACACAAAACAGTTCATTCTGGATCTGGATCTAAAGGGGTCAGTGGGGGTGAACGTGCCGGCGTTTCCGTGCTCTCTGTCCGTCTGCTGTCGATCAACGTTCACAAAGTTCAGAACATACGACTGGTAGATCAATACCGAACCACATTCAGACGAGTTCAGACCATGAACATTTAGTATTTGGTACCAACAGGGCCGTATTAATACATGAGCTTGATGGGGACCCCCCCCCCCCCATAGGGGTCCCATGCTAATCTGTGTATGTTAACCCTTCAATGACCCCTGTATCATATATGACACACACCCTTACTTCACTAATTGGTCATTTAAGTTATTTTCTGCTTTTTTTCCCAATATTTAAATGTTGTTGTTTTTTTTAAATTTTGTACATGAGTTCTTCCATTAATTTTATACAGATTTGTTATATTTTGTACTAAAATTTTTCCACTAATTTTTATGTAGACTATCTTATTTTGTACTGGAATTTCTCAGTCATTTAATGTAGATTTTATTATTTTGTACTAAAAATTTGTAATTATTTTAGAGATTTTTTAAAAATTTCGTACAAAAAATTTTCATTTTTTACTCTTTTAAAAAATCTTTTTTCACACATTTGTTTTATTTTGTACTCAAATTTTTCTATTTTTATATAGATCATTTTATTTTGTACTAGAATTTCTCAATCATTTTATGTAGATTTTATCTTTTTGCACTCAAATTTTTCAATACTTTACAGATTTAAATTTTTTTGTACCAGTTTTTTCAAACAATTGATCATTTCTACTTAAACAGTATATTTGAAGTAAGTTTGGTAACTAACATATGTTTAATTGACCTAATCTAAACTATTAAATTATTTTTATGAAAACAATCATAATTGCATTAAATATCAAATAAAATGCCCATAAAATAAATATTTTAGATTTTATTATCCATTTATATTTTTATTCCTGTGTTTGTCATAGGGGCCCCAGGACACTGTTCTGCTCAGTGGCCCATAATGCTGTTAAGACGGCCCTGGGTACCATGGCAACCGACTGGACTGAGCTGATGAGTAGCATTAACTGGGTCTAATGCTGCCTTCATGTGCTATGGGAATTATGGTAAAAACTAGCTACAAATTCAAAAACGGCACATGAATGCCTCCTCACTTTGTATTTTCTGCTGGAGAACTCAGAAAAAATTTGATCCACGAGCTGCCGAAATTAAAATAACCTTTGACCTTTTCAACATGGCGGAAAGCAACGAGGAATTCAATGATAAACAATGTTTTTAATAACGTACTGCTACTATTAACTGATGATTTTGGACATTTACAGCGCACACAATTTGAAAAAAAAAACCCAAGTTATATATTAGATGAATGAACACATCCAAAACCATCTTATTCAAGTAGCAGGTCATGATATATTGTGTTTCAGCCACTTGAACACAACACACTTATCATTTCAAATTCACTAGTGGGAATGATCATCTTCCCAACAGCACTTGAAGGCAGCATTAATCTGGACTGAACGTTGCTGGTGACACGTCTGATCTACATTTGATTGTTTGTCTTTTTCAGTCCAATCAGTAACATCTGACCAGACGAGGGCTGATGTTTTCACCTCATATTATTTTCTGGATCAAGTTCTGCTGCATTTTCAGAATCCTCGAAGACTCTTCTAAAAAGATACTCAACAAAAATTACAACTATTTTAAGTCTAGAACCAGGTTAAAATGAATAAAGGACAGAATATTCCTAACAGGGTTCCTACACATTTTCTTACACAATTCCAGGTTTTACCCACAAGAGAAAACAAGTGATTCCAGCGTTCAGGAAATTCAACCATTAACCCTGAGGGGTCCACGGTCACGGCCCCGTAATTGAATCACATGATACTTGTCAGAAGTCGGTCACGTAGACCACTGGGGACAATTGCATTCGAAAGTGCGGATTTGAAACACTCTCCCACTTTTTATATGATGTTGGTAGAGAAAATACAACCGGAGATATGACAGTTTGAAACTGGAGCAAAAAGACCAGAGAAAACGCCCTTGTTTTTTGCTTTTGTTTTTATGTCAGATATTTGAGTATAGTCATGATTTATTACAATTTTGATTTTACGTACCTAATAGTTGGAACCAATATTCACTGTTAAAGTCCCTGAAAAGGTTCATTAAGCATCTTTGTGTTATTTATATCAATTTTTCAAATCAGATTTTATGTTGTGTATTTTTCGTCCTTTTGTGTTGCTATAGTAGGTTAAAGTGAAAAAATAATAGACAGATGAGATAGATGAAGCTGTGCTGAAAAAAAAAAAAAGATACCAAACATGAGTATAATAAACATTTCTTTATATAGTATATAAAGGCAAAATCAAAAGTAGAGAAACGGCTAAAATAGGCTCAGACCACTAAGGGTTAACTACAGGTGTTTCTCAGTATACGTTCATGTCTGTTCTCGTCAAACATCATCAGCTGAGGCCAAAGTACTGTTCCATTTAAAAGTTCGCACAAACCAAATTCGGATATTGTTCTTGTCTGGTCCATAAAAAACCAAGGATGCACCGGTTGGTAGTAGCATTTCGTGCTACTTGCATTCCTAGGAAGTCCATTCTCTCGGACCGTTCATACCAAGACTGGACTTGCAGAGTTCGCAAGTTTGAACTCGGCAAACTTGATACTGAGAAAGGTCTTAACTGTTGCTGGAGTTCTGGCCTGTTTCACACTCTATCTAAAATCTCCTACTTTGTTCTTATATTTTCATGCTTTTTCCAAAACCTATGTTCCAGATCAACGTGCGAGGATCCAAAGTGAAGCCGATGTGGATTCATCTTAACGTACAATACCACTGATGGACACTAGATTTCACCTCTGAGAAAATTCTGGCTTCCCCACTACAGGTATCGGCTCAATTTGCCTCAGTTTTGGCACCAGTGTGATGTGTTGTCACTATAGCGACGTTTGTTTTAATTTCCCAGTTATTTAAGTTTTCTTTTTATGTTTATACATCTTAAAGGTTGGATAGGAGAGTAGGATCCTGGAAATACGGTTCGAGCAAGCTACCTTTGGAAAATACACAATTCAAAAGTCCAAACCCCTTTCTTCAGACTTCCTCCTGAAGCCACACCTCCAGAATAAAGTATTGTACTCACAGAGGGGGGGGGGGGGGGCAAATGGCAGTTGAGTTTGATAGACATATCTTCATTTAATCGTTTCGATGGGCCGGTTAAAATGATTGGATGGTGTTTTTTCAGTCCTGTCCATTCCACAGGTGACTAACACTTTTTATTTTTGTGTTAGAGCATTTAATTAATTAGTTGTAATCGGGGTGTGAAGGGGATTTTAAACAATATAGTAAAAAATGCTCCAGGAAATCATCTCCTACCCCACCTTTAAATTCTCTCGGACAGCAAAGTAAGGTTTTTATTGTAACCTGTTTCTTTACTGTACACAAGACAAAATGCTCTGAATCTTTGTAACATAAATTCTAGCTATTGTAACATCATTGTCAGTACGACTGTTACTATAAACAGCGCAACTTAAAAATTTAAGCTCTAATACCTGAAATAGAATTATTATTGTATTTCAAAGGGTTCTTCAGTGAGATATAGTTCTTTATGGTCAAATGTGTGATCAATTTCTGAAAGTAGAGCCAACATAAAAATGAACTCTTATGTTTTTTGTTTTTCTGATGGACTGTTGGGATCAGTTAGTGTCCATTGTCTGTCCATAAACACTTTTTCAAGAATCATCTTCTCTGAAACCATCAGTCAGACTTGATATTTGTTGTGGAACATCTTTGGGGTAAGGTCTACCAAGTTTGTTCAAAGAATTGGGAAATACCGTTTTTTGACTTTTTATGAATTTTTAAAAAATTTTTCAAATCCCCATTGGTTTATAATGGGACAAATTTCAAAGTGCCATAACTTGAAAACAGTTGAAGATGTTGATTTAATTACTATTGGCAAAAGATAGGAAGTCACATATGGGCTTTTGTTTGGTGCCATGACCTTTGACCTTGAAAGGTTAAACCCAAGGTCATCTATGTCCAGATTTCTAGAAACTTCTTCTCCAAAATGGTCTGCCAGAATCAACTGAAATTCATAGCAGAGGTTCCTTGGGGTAAGGTCGACCAAGTTTGTTCAAAGAATTGAGAAATATTGATTTTTGAAAAAATTTTTTAAATGAATTTTTACATTTTTCAAATCCCCATTGGTTTATAATGGGACACATTTCAAAGTGCTATAACTTAAACCGTTGAAGATATTGATGTAATTACTATTGGTAATAGATGGGAAGTCACATATGGACTATCATTTGGTGCCATGACCTTTGACCTTGAAAGGTCAAACGAATGTCAATGAATGTGTTTAAATATGCCGTTGGATAACAGGACCCTTGGTTATATTTTTTAACTCACAAAATTGCTTCATTGAGACCACGAAATAAAACAGATGAGTCTCAGAATCATTAGGTTTTAGAAAATGAAAGAACTAGCCTGACTTCTAATGTTAATGTTTAATGTCAGAAGATAGTCTGGAAAAACAAGTACTTTTAGTTTCTATATCCTCTTTTTTTTTCTTCCCATATGTCCACACCTGGAATCAAATCAAATATTAAATTTCTCTGTAGTGTGTAGGAACCCAGTCTCTGAAAGATTAAAAGAATCTCTGAGGTGTCTCTGAAAATACATCAAACAGCTGATAAGTCTTTTTGAATGAACTTGTCCAAATAAAACTGAAGGCGTTGTAAATACCACAGTCCAGTGCAGTTCTGGTTTACTCCGTTTCTTTGCTGTGACTCAGCAGCTAAATGTACACACACGCAATCTGACATAAAACAACACAACAGGACACACATGCCTTTAGATCCACACAACGATTAGATCTCAAGCTAAATGACCTGAAATGATGGAATGCAGTTCAGGAGTCTGTTGTGGGTGTTACTGGCAGCATTAGGACACAAAAGGAGTTCAAACATGGCTTCCCATACACTGTGACTCTGGAGGAAGTGTGGATCAGCTGATATTTACAACAGCAGCCGTCCATTCACCTGTTAGCATGCTAACACAGGATAACAGCTAGGGATGGGAATCGAGAACCAGCTCTTTTTGAGAACCGGATCCCAGTAGCTCGATTCCTTAGAATTGTTTGCTTGCCTGCTTAATGATTCTGCTTATCGATTCCGCCTTCGTTGTGCATGCATGATGACGTCACACGTACGCGGCATTGTTTTGGTCAGAGCGTAGCAACCATGGCGTTGAGGCAGAAATGGTCTAAAAAGATGACACCAGGTCCAAACAGACGACACCAGGTCCACTGGAAACACTGTCAAAGCTTCCATTTGTTCAAAAGGGTGGAATCCCTCCAGTCTGCTCAAACATTTGTCCACAGTGTGTGATTCATTTACAGGAATGTCATGTATTTGCGTTTTTCTTGTATTTGAATGTCATGTACTTAGCGATGCTTGTGAATGTAGCGGCAGAGTGAATGCCAAGCCCAGTTCCGGTGTGGGCAACAAACGTCGTACCACCTCAAATACAAGTTTCCGAAGGTAGGGGAAAGGAAATGAGGAGCACAACACGAGATGAGCCGAGTTGAACCGGTTCCAATGTGGCAATAGAGGAATTAGTAAAGCATCTTTAGTTTCACTTTCACTGTAGCCCCCCCCCCCCACCCCCCCCACCCCAAACCGGGCCTGGTGTCATCTGTTATTATTTGTATATAGTGTATATGTTATATTTTCTGTGCAGATGGAAAAATAAGACAGTTAATGCAAACACACCCGTTTGTACTCTTTTATTCCCTCACTCAATGAGAATTGATAAGAGAATCGATAAGGAATCGAATCGATAAAGAATCGGATTGATAAGCAAAATCGATAATGGAATCAGAATCGTTAAATTCTTATTGATTCCCATCCCTACTAACAGCTAACAAGGTGAATGAATGAATGAATGAATGAATGACTGTAGTTACCTCCTCCACAGTGATCTACGGTGTGAGTTACAATAATACAAGTACAGTACGGAACCACTGTGCAGGTGGTGATTTCTCTTCAAGAGGATTCTGGCAGTTGTTTAATCATCGATAACAGTATGCATATATAGTCTTTAGTAGTATTTTACACTAAAAAGTCTACGCTATTAAACAGAAGTGATGCAAGCTTTGATTTTAAATCAGTATATACTGCTGGATACTGGAATAACTCTCAATGATTATGTTTACATGCACAAAATATTCCACTTCATTTACTTTTTCTGTAACAAGGGGAAATTATAGAGTGTTAGATGTTCCATTCAAATATAATAAAAAGTGGCAATCCACTGAATTCACTCAGTATTCTGTATGTGCAAAAAAATCCACACAAAACCAGATTACCACCATATCCCTGTCCACACCAAGATATACAGTTGCGGAAAAAATTATTAGACCACCCCATGTTTTCTTCAGTTTCTTGTTCATTTTAATGCCTGCTCCAACTAAAAGGTCCATTTGTTTGGACAAATATAATGATACCAACAAAAATGTCTCATAGTAGTTTAATTTCAGAGCTGATATCTATGCATTTAACATGTTTTCTTGATAATAACCCAAATCACTTCAGTTCTTACATCAATATCTGTGTCATTGTACTGGCAAAAACAGTGCTTTTAGACATTCCATGTTTTCTTTTCTGTTGGTTTTAGTCACATGACACACACAGGAGTTAGTACCAAGGTTATGATAGTGTTGGATTTTTCATTATAGTTTAGTTTTATTTTGTTCTGACTTTTTTTTTTCTCTAATTCAGTTTGTTTTAATTCGTTTTTAAAGCAGGTTTGCTAGTTTTTATTAGTTTTCATTGTTTTCTAAATGCTTATTTGTAGTTTTTTCATATCTTTTCTCTTCCTCGCTGTCGTATTTAAATAAATCTCAGACAGGACTCTGCTGCTTTCTCCCAACTTTAGTCTCCATGTTTCCAGGTAGAGTGGGGACGAGAAGATGACTCTAAACGAAAAGTGATAAGAAGTGACGGACCACGATGTGTCATACGGTGCCACTAGCTAAAATTGTTCGAGCAAATTAACTTGATTTCATATCAATCCAATATTGACAAAGATGAAAACAAAGGGAATTTTATCCAGAACTTTTATGTTTTAGTTAGTTTTGAAAGTACAGAATACAATTTCAGTTAGTTATCATTTTTCCTTTTAATTATAGTTTTTATTTATTTCAGTTAATGAAAATGTTTTTTCAATTCTAGTTTTCATCATTTCGTTAGTTTTCGTTCACGATAATAACCTTGGTTAGTACTTGATTGCATAACCATTGTTTTTGATGGTCTAATAATTTTTTCCATGACTGTATATTTTTATTTATTTCTCCAATTACAAAAAATATCTTTCCATGACAACACAAAATTGACTCCAAACTGGTCCAAACCATATTTGCTGCTGTTCCACCTGAAAATGCTCCATTCAGAAAAAACCAGCAGATTCAAAATTTCCAAATACAAAATGTTGTTTATGTGACATCTATACATATTCAGACAACTGGTGGAATATTAATGTCCATATAAACATACTCACTGTCTAACCTAAGTTTAAGTCTTTATATTAAAAAATGTGATTAAATAATACAAATAAAGGCAGGTTATTGAGAATATTGACATTTGTGTGAAGGTTGACACGGCACTAATCAAGTTCAGTGAGAATAAAAGGAGGGTCTCCTCTGATCAGGACCGGACCCTCCCATCATCACGCCCACTTCAAGTTCTACTAGTACATTTCACTTTCCTTTCCCACACAGAGGGTGAGTTACTGTGAGGTAGATGCATGAATAAAACTGGACCAGGGGCCTGGATCCCAGAGCAGGACCGAGGGGTTTGTGGAATGACGTCATGTTCGACTCAAATCACAGTTGTTTCTTTCATTTTCTTTTGGTCATGTCATTTTTAGCCTGTATTATATTATTAAATTCATATTGTGAAAAATAAGGTTTTCGGTCCGTGTATATTTTGGTAATTGGATTTTCTTTTCAGAAACAAAAGAAAAACTAGTAGTTAATTGATTTTGCTTTGAAATAAAATAATTGAAATTGAAATTCAAGGTGTTTTTCTTTTTCAGTGTCAAAACAAATAAACCAAATTTAAAAAATGGATGGAATTTGTTTTCTCTTTCTAATAACAAAAAAGAAAGTTACTTCCTCACAGAAATGGAAAAACAGACCAAAAATGCCTGTTTTTTTCATTTTCTGAGACCGGATATTGTTATTTTCAAGGAAAGAGCGCTAATTCCTCAGTCACAAAGATTCTTACAAACGATGGCTTTCTACGAATCTTCCAGTTTGTATGAAATCAGGAGTTCGTATACATTTGTGGAGGGAGCATGTCTACGATATCCAGATTTCGTACAAGCCCATTGTTCGTAAGAATCTTTGTGACCTAGGCATTAGTGCAGAAAATGAAAAAAAAACAAAAACTGTCATTTTTGGTCCGTTTTTCCATTCGTCAGGTAGTAACTTCCTCTTTTGTTATTAGAAAGAGAAAATGAAAATCAATCCATTTTTTAATTCAGTTTATCCGTTTTGACACTGAAAAAGAAAAAAGCCTTGAAATTTAATTTTAATTCTATTTTAAAGCAAAAATCATTAAACCACTAGTTTTTCTTTTGTTTCTGAAAAGAAAATCCAATTACCAACAGATACACTGACCGTTTTCAATCACAGCCTGTTTCATTATAAATAGGTTTTGGGGATGTAAAAGGAATGCTCAGGTATCAAAATGTAAAAACCCACAGGCGTCTACATAAGGGTGTCAATGGTACTGACAGGAAAGGGGCGTGGCCAGCAGCAGGAGTTCATCTGCATTTAAAGAAACAGATGCTGAACCCTGATTGGAACATGGTGGTGTGATACTGTTTACTATGACTGTGGTGGATTTTAAGTCATGTAACAGACGGAGACCTGGGGTTGGTTTAACCTGCTGTTTGATTCAAGTCCCTGGATTTAATACAACCATGTGTTTCATTATGTAAAACAAAAAAAGGATTCTTCGTATAAATGTAAAGGAGGAAAATGTGTTTTGATAGATAAATGTAAACAGAAGTCAGAATAATGTCACTGACTCTAACAAAAGTATGAGGTTTTTATGACTTTGATGGGATATTTTCTTCCATGGTGGTTTTGTTGCTCAGTGGTTACAGATTATGAGGCTCAAACCTGGTTTTAGATTTTCAGAGGTGGTTTGTCTGAGGAACAACATGTTACTGTTACTATATGTGATGCATATCAGCTGATTAACATGAGCCTGTTTACATTCACACTAATACTCTGATCATTATCTGATTTCTGGAGTTGTCTGATTATTACTGATCATGTAAACAGTATAATCTGATCTGTTTTATCAGATAACAGTATTTGATAAATTGTAAAATGTCTGAAAACCCCTTCTGAGCAGCATTGTAGTGTTCCCCAGAGAAGTGGGTATACTCTCAATTTTTTGCCTTCTTTTTTTAAGTAGTCCAGAAAAACGCCCTGTTTTAGAAACAGTAACATGTAAGACTACGGTATTTAATTTACCTAAAAATCCATCAGTAGTATTTGCTCACTAACACAAATGATCATGACTTAATCAGGAGCAGTTTGTAGGTTTTACTGGTCACACAAGCAGCTGCATGAATGTCTAATGACTCATTCTGAAACCACCTTAAAACTTTCCTCAGAATTACGTATTTCACGAAAGTATTTTATCTCAATACATGTTACTCGACAAATTTATGGTCATTAGATAACAATATATTTATTTGCAGCATTTTTTTAGACTTATCCAAAGCTTTTGATAGTCAATCATAATATATTTCCAAAATTACATAAGTATGGTTTTCATGGAACTGCTTTTAAATGGTTGCAAAATTATATTAATAGATCTCACTACGTTTGTATTAATGGTTGTAATTCGAACAGGTTAGGTATACATTGTGGAGTTCCTCAGGGCTACATAGTAGGCCCATTGTTATTTTTAGTTTATATAAATGATTTGTGTACAGTTTCTTATGCTCTTACCCCGATAATGTTTGCAGATGATACCACTTTATATGACAAATGGTTCAAGAGTAACAAGCTAGCTTCGAATATCAAAAAAACTAACTGTATGATTTTTAGTGGTAACAAACCATTTTCAGCTAGTGCTAAGCTCAAGGATGTTTATTCTGCCTTTCTCATTCGCATTTCCAATAATTGCACATCTATGTAAATACCATTTAAATTTATACTTTTAAGAATGCTTAATTCTACCTGCCTTCCCTTGCACTGGTGTGTTGTTTGTTGCTGCTGTCAACTGCAAAATTTCCCCATCATGGGATCTATAAAGTCTTATCTTTCAACAAGACGTGCAGTGACCTGTCAATCAACTGGGGTGGCACTGGAACTGAGGTGTCCAATCAGGTTCCAGAGGTGGCCAGCGCTAGCTAACAATTGTTTCCTTGGCATGACCCACCCTACTCTGCCTCTGATTGGCTCATCAGTCCTCATGCCTAAAGTTAACCGATCAAATCAGTGAAGGCACCGAGTTCTAGCCAATTAGAGGCAGAGTAGGGCGGGACACTGCTTCAGCATCCTAGGGGGAAAAATGGACAATTTGGCTGCAGATACTAGTGAATCGGGGGGGGGGGGTTAGAAGTGGTTATACGCAATGTTGACGGAAAAATAAGCAGACTAGTGGACTACACCAGTGCTTTTGAGCCCCGCTGAGCCTTGAGGATCAGACAAATAATGCGATGTCCCTTATTGTATCACATGTCATGACGTTCTTATTTGTTTTGTGGCGTCTCAACTACATATATGTTTACAAGTGTCTTATCTAAACCAGATGTCCCATGAGCCACCTCTGTGACAACTGAGCAAACTCTGTTCGTTTAGGAAGAATCCAAGCTGGAGTTGTGAGATCTTACTGATAAGCTACTGTCACAAACTTTGACCTTCGCTCTGTAAGTTAAATGTATGATGGGTTGTGTTTATGAGGGAGGAAACAGAAGGGAAATGTACTTGGAAAAAGGGAAGACAGTTGTGTGTTTCACATCATCAGTCCGACTAAAGGCCTTTTGGAAAAGGAAGCTGCGTTTTCAACCACTCACCTGTACTTTAACTCATCACGTTACAGTTGAAGGGCTGGGAAACGTCAAAACAGGATCACGATAAAACACTACGTACAGATCTAGCAGCCTCTCACACATGGGAAATAAATAAACAAGTGTGTAACCTGCAAAGCACCACATGCAGGCAGAACTTCCATTTTGTCAGTAAATCTCAGCTGTTCAGCAAAGACTATCGACATATTAAAGCAGTTGCATTCACATACACCTCGTAAATACAGGTACTTATCCTCTTGGGCTGTAGGATTGGGTGAAAATATCAAATTGTGGTTATTATGGACAATATTGCAATTTGTTTTTGAGCGACATTTATGAATTTGCATATTCTTCTAACGTTTCCCTTAAACCAGCATTTACGATGTTACGTAATGTTTCAGTCAAAACTTCATAATGTACTGACTTTCATTTTGTGTTTTCTATAAATATCACATTCAGCAACACAGACCGGACCTTCAGTTGTAGATTTATGACTATAGAATTGCATATGCTGACATAATTTAGCCCATAAAGACCCGAACATCCACCGTCGACCAAAACCATCTACTGGTATAAACTATTTAACCCTTTCATGGATGAATTATAAAATCAATCTAAAAAAAACCTACATACTTTTTTTCATTACTCAAAATTAGGTTAAAGTTGAAATGCACTTAGAATTTTTTATTTTTTTTAAATATGGTTTTATGAAGAAGATATTTAACCTCCCGAGACCCAGGAAAGTACGTGTTTTGGCTTTTTTAAATTAAATAATTGTCTATATTGGAAACATCACGATGCAACAGTTTTTTCAGATGCATTTTTGAATTTTTTTTATGGAATGTCCTTTGTGGTTGACAGTTTTTTTTGGTTTGTTTTTTTTTTTTTTGTATAAAGCTGTGAAACTCTTGTCCACAAATGCATACAGAAAACCCATAGCTGGGTCTTAGGAGGTTAACTTTATGAGATCACAGATCCGTCCAAATTCTACAACTAAGATGATCCTTTTTTTCATTGTGTTGTGTAAGGTCTATAGAGACTACCCCCATGTGGTTTGGAGAATATTGCCTTTAGAACCCTTTGAAAAGTGAACTAAACGGTGTCCAGAAATGTGGACATCATGCATGAAAGGGTTAATACCTGTTGATCCAATAATCCTATCAATACATGTAAATAATTGATGTAAAATACAGTTATTCATCTTTTCATGGTCATCAGATATGACCCATTTGGACGTTCAGAGGCTCCATAGTTACCATGGAAACATCGTCAACACCGTCAACATTGATTCACCAGTAAAATCCATAATGTTGGATCAATAACAGTGGATGGACGATTGGGTTTATGTTCAGTTAATGAGAGATTTTGCTGAAAAAGTCACTTTTTCTTCAGTTTTCTCTGTTTCTGATAGAATCACATTTGAATTTATTCTGAGCTTTTATGAACATCTACATGATCAGTGAATTAAATATAGAAAAATACCTAGTTTTCAATGAAGAATTGCAAAATAAAGAGGATAATATTACAATAAACGGCGATAAAGCACTTAAAAAAAGGGTAAATATAGAGAAAAATTCATTTGCGAACTGCCACAAAAATAGTACTGGGTCTTTGTGGGTTAAATTATTAAAAGTATCTTTATTTCCCTGTGTTTAAATGCAAAGTACTAAAATGTAGCCCGTGTTAATATTCTAAACTTCAACTACTGACCCTTATTTCTTCAGTTATTATCAGATACGCGTGAAACTGGCAGATAATCATCAACATTGATCAATACAGGGAAAAATATCGTGACCATATTTTTTTTGCCCAGCCCTACTTCCATGTTTCAGTTGAATGTATCAGAGGCAGATAATGATGGTTTGCAGATGAGTGGAGATTATCAAATCACGTCATTTCAAGTACAACACAAACAACTAAATATGAGGTATGAGTCAGAGCGCCGGCCCAACAGCGACTGGAGCTCAGGGCCAATAAGGGTCATGCAACATGCATGTTCACAGACACACAGGAGTATGTTGGTACTGGAACAGGAGAGCAGCAGCGTCACGGCTCTCCTGAAATTATGTGCTTCTAACACATGTACAAATATAGGTTTTTATATACATGTAGTTTCAGTACGTAGATATGGGGCAGGTGTTCTGGAGTCTAAAAGCAGGTTCTGTTAAATACATGTCATTCATCAAAAGTTCACTGATCAGTAGGGGTCGACCAATGTTTGGAATGTGGTTTTATTTTGTCTGATTGTTGATAAAATTAGACTTAAAAGTGCATTATTTTTGTCTCTGTCTGAGTCCCACCCACAGCTTTAAAGCAGTTGTTATTGGTTATTATTAATAATCCCTCCAGTTTGATGTGAAAGTGCAAGAAATGTTTATGAAATACAGTTCTTAACAAATTTATTAGACCACCATTGTCATGAAGAGCTTTAATGCTACTCCTTCATTTTCAGTGAGTTCTCAATATTTTACCATTTTGAATAAGAACGACGGATTTCATTTATTTTTATTCCTAAATTTGTGCCAAGCATAATATTCAACCACCAAAACTCATTTTAACGATTTTGAATGAATTTACTTTTGGAATTCAAGTAAAAAAAATATAATTTACAATATATAAATATAGAGTTAAAATAAATTATAAGTGCCATATTTATTTTTCTCTTTATATTTCACTTTTCACTCATTCATTGTTTTTCACCTGTCTTTTTCTCTGCACTTGTTGTATGGTGCTGCTGTTGACAGTGAAATTTCCCCACGGTGGGAAAAATAGTTATATCTTCATTTGGCGTGTTAGTCCAAAAAAAAAGTGCTTTAGTATTTTTTTGTTTTCTTTGCAAAACAGCAAAGTTGAAAATTCATGGATAAAAATAATTATATTTTAGCATTAAAAAAAATAGTATTTCTCTTTAAGAGCTTCTACATCAATGTTTTTCAACCTTGGGGTCAGGACCCCACATGGAGTCGCCTGGAATTTCTCGTTATTGATTTAAAAAAAAAAAAATAAAAATAAAAATTACTAATAAAAAATCTGAGCTGACAGAGACAATCCCAATCCATAACAGACAAACTGTGAAGCCTGAGACTGAAGCACTGTGGTTCTGTTTATCTGTCAAATCTTCATTGTGGCTGGTTTCAGATGCTGCAGCTCTTTCATAATTCATAGTTTGAGTTCTTGTTTGTTCAGTATTAATTGTCAGCCTTGTAAATCCAAGCTGGACTGACTGTACATATCCTGACCAAGGAAAATCCAATTCTCCCTTTGTGCAGTAATCTACACCTGGCTTTTCTGAGTCCATCCACAATAATATACATTATATAGACTAAATGTCATCTAAAATTAAAATCTATTTGCAACATACAATTGCAAACTATTACATGGTCTAAACAAATTAATTTTAGCAAAAATAATGTCTGGGGTCGCCAGAAATTTGTGATGTTAAAATGGGGTCACGAGCCAAAAAAACACTGTTCTACATACTGGTGTATTAACCATTACAGAAACATAGAAGATGATTTTGGTCATTACCTGCTGTTATTTAGGGCAGCTGTGGCTTAAACCTACACTGGGTGGTGGTCTAATAAATTTGTTATGCACTATACTTCCTTTATTTGATTTAAGCATCGTGTTAAATACATTTCACTGACATTTGTGTGAGGCTTTAATTTTCCAAACCCAGATTTTCATTTTACTGCAATTGTAATAACGGGCTCTATGCACAGCTCCACTACTTCCTGAACTTAAGGGAGCTCCTTTATTTCCTGTCTTTCATTATTGGACACACTGACTAATCCAGGTGTGTCTGCTACTTGTTGTTGTGACTACTGTGGTCAGGAACATCCAGATTAATCAGTGTGTCCAATAATGAATGACAGGAAATAAAGGGGCTGCCTTAAGTTCAGGAAGCAGTGGGGCTGTGCATATGCTGCATTCCAGAGCGCTAGGAAATGGGAACTTTTCAACGTCCAACTCGGTAAAATGCATTGGAACGCCTGTCCAAGCTGGAGGTCCTTGTTGCAAAGTGGGGCCAGATCGAAGTTCCCCGACCTCACCACAAACTACAACAAGACGTCAACACAACAATGGCAGCGCATTGTGTGCAAGTTCGCAATGAAAAAAAACTTCACAATGTATAATTTGCTCATCCGTCATTTCATCTCGTTTGCGTATATAAGACCACTATAGTGTCGACAGTCCAAATGCCGCTTCAGTATCAAAGCAATAGGAGTTTAGATCTGCGCTCTCCATATCTGTTGTTTATGTTCGTGGATCACCTGGAATACTCTGAGGTGGGATGTATTTAACTCCAAGTGAGATATATTCTACCTCCCAGCACTTTGGAATGCAGCAATAGAGCCCATTGTACTTCTCCACCTGGGGCAGCAACTCTTTCCCAACCTGGAGGGTGCGCTCCACCCCCCTCTGGCAGAGAACCACGGCCTCAGACCTGGAGGTGGTTTTCATCCTGGTCACTTCCCGCCCATCTGTGAACCAGCCTAGTGTGAGCTGCAGGTTCATGGACCCAACAGGATCACATCACCTGGAAAAGGCAGAGATGTCATCCTGCGTTCTTTTTCATGAGGGGAAGACAGAGTGGCAGATCGACCGACTGGGAGGAGACCCTGAACGCACCAGAGGGGTTATGTCTCAGCTGACCGTATTCAGGGCATCGGCTCTGAATAAACACTTGTTCGACCCCTACTGTTCAGCGCTGCTCTTACAAGCGCATACTGACTCTGAAACATCACTGCTGTGCACCTGCAGTAGAAGGAATGTACATTAACAACAGAACTGTGTCTGTGACCGATAACCTCAGGTACTGATCGATGGCTGTGTGTGGAAATGGAATAAACATCAGGCCTGACTGAAGGTGGGTTCAGGTGTCAAAGGTCCTTGAGGGACTTGACGGCCTTGGTTAGGTTACTGTAGAACTCGGCCATGCTGGAGGGGAAGAAGGAGTCGACGACGGAGCGTGGGAGGAAGCCGCCCAGGTCTGTCTGGAAGAAGCTGAACACCTGGGTTTTGTTTGGCTCTCTGAAAACAGACCAGAGGAGTCAATAAAAACAGACCAGTCAGGACAGTGTGGTGCAGGTTGGATGGGTTTCCTGCAACGTCATATCATGACATCACACCACTTTAAATTGGCGTGTTATCTGTATGCATTATAAGCTTTCCGCTTGTATGTTCATGCCGCGTCAAATACCACGCAATTAGCGGTTACGGATATGTAAACCGGAGATCTTGGCGTAAATTGACACGCGATCAAATGGCATTGAATAACATGTGAAAGGGTGGGAATGCGTACGTATTAGGGATGCAAATTATCGATTAATCATTAGTTGGTTGACCTTATTGATCGATTAATGATTAATTGATAAGCGGCAATTTTCCTGAGAACCTGAATTTCTCTTTCGATAGGGTCTATAAGAATAAAAGCTAAATATTGTTTATATACTTCATGAAAAAATGCATGTCATATTCCTTACTGATTGATTTATTGAACCATCGGATACAGTACAGACAATGACATTTATGGAGGAGAACTAAAGAAATTCAACAGAGAAATTCAATAAAATAAATGGATCTGAAGATGGGCAGTTTAGAAGAAATGGGCATTTCTGACTCTGCATCACTGAAATGATGGAGCCAGGTGACCTGTGTCCCGGATCAGGATACTGACCCCACATTTGTGTGTGTATTTAGGGGGAGGTGTACCGCTCCCACAAACAGACGGGCTGGTCTGTGTTTGGCTCCACCATGTCCCTAAAGCCATTCTAACTCATCAACGCCATGATCCGGTTCAATGACCGGCAACAAATCAATCAAATTTTATTTATATAGTGCCAAATCATAGCAAAAGTTATCTCATGACACTTAACATATGAGTCAGTCGAAACCAGACTCTCAGCCAGGGGTGTCAAACTCTGGTCCTTGAGGGCTGGTATCCTGCATTTTTTTAGATATTTCCCTCTTCCATCACACCTGGAAGCCATTATATCATTATCAGGCTTCTGCAGAGCATGATGATGAGCTGATCATTAATTGAAGCAGGGGTGTTGGAAGAGGGACATATCCAAAACATGCAGGACACTGGCCCTCATGGACCGGAGTTTGACGCCCCTGCTCTAAGCCAATTTACAATTCCCAATAGAATCCTTCAGCCGTGGGGTTATTCAATGTCAGTAATGAAGCCTAGTTTGGGCAGTGGCACCCCCCACTGTCGACACCACAAATCCCGCCGTGGAAAAGAGCAATTAACCGACAATTAATAATTTAATCAAGCAAGTTCTTATCGATAATTAATTGATAGTCGATTAACTGTTTACATCCCTAGTACGTATAACATGCCAAATGCCATAAGAACTGGCGTGACATACAACGCGATTTCATAAGATCAGTCTATTTCCTGTGTTCTCACCCTGAGATGGGGACGCAGATGCATCCACAGGGGTGGTTGAATCCCCTCACGTAGCCAGACTGAGGAGGACACACTGGGTGACTCACATTAGTGGCTGTTGGACAGAAAACACACACAGTGCACATGCATCTATGAGCATTTTAAACATTACAATGATATGTACGAGCAGGTTCATCAGGATCATAATGGAAAGAAAGACCAAAACTAGCAGTAAAAAAAAAAATACTTTCATTAGTTGTGATACAAATCTAAAGTTTTTAAAAATGGGGGAAAAAAATACAAGACCAATGCAGCGAGTAAACTCCAGCTCATTTTCCTCTGAATAAAAATATCAATGATTCATATGTGCTGGAATAAAAGGCCTTTGCACAATATGGGTCCTGTCATAAAAACAAATGGTGCTGAAAGTCATTTGATGTCATGCTTTCTTTATCCCAGTTTTTCCAGCTTCAATGAATCTACAAAACTAAAATGAAAAACTCAATCTTCATTAAAACTAAACTAAAAGAAGTCACCTGTGAGTGAAAGTAAAACTACCGATGCATTGGAAAAACTACAACTAAACTGAAATAAAAAGAACAGAGACTGAGACTTTGAGTTCTGCTCCTGTTAAAGGAGTGATATTTGTCTTTTTTAAATGGAATTCTTCCTTTTCCCACATTTCCCTGTGGTCTCCATAAACTGTAAATGCTCTGCTTGGGTGTGAATTCTTCATTCATTCAACTTCACAGGTCCATCTTCAACCCTATTTCTGAGTAATGACACCAGAAAGGTGGTTTGGAGCACTGGCCCTTTAAATGCACATGAGCCACTTCAGGCCCCGCCCCCTCCAGGTTGTTGGTGCTCTGTCTCTTTCAACCAACTACTGAACATTTTAGGTAATGGGCTCCAAGTTTGGACATATTTTCAGTCTGGGATACAACCGCTGCTGCTGACAAACAATTATGGAGAAATACTGGAGAAATGTTCATCTGAAGTCTGGACCTTATATGTGCAAATGTGGAGACGGATCTAGTTATAGAAAGAACTAATTAAGAAGGAAATGAAACAGGTTGGAGAAATCCACTTTTTGCTGGGATGAATATAAAGATAGTTTTGCAGCAGCTGGAGGGTTCAAACTGTATGAACTATTAGGGTCCAAATACACAAATAAATGAACCACAGACTAAGAAAAGTGGGTTTAGACAACTATGAGCCCTTTTATGCTGCGTTTCCACTACGTGGTATCGGCTCGGTTCGACTCGACTCGGCCTTTTTGCGTTTCCATTGCACAAAAGGGCCTGGAATCTGGTACCCGGTACTAGATGTTGGTATCGCCTCCACTGAGGTTCCAAGACTGGGGACCAGATACTAAAACGTGACATGCAAACACTGCAGACCACTGATTGGTCAGTGTCGTCTCTGTGACCCACCGTTTTACAAAAAACAGATGTGGAAGTTTACAGTAAATATAGCGGTATGTTAATCCACATGATGACAACCTGCAAACTACATCATGGTTTGTTGAGGAGGTTCAGATGTAAAAATTCAGCGTGAGCTTGACGAGACAACACGAAACGAGTGAGTTTATCAGCAACTCTCTGAGCAGACAACACAGAAGTAACGCACCACATCGCCATGATGACCAGGTACTGTAAAGTCAGTAGTATCCTGTAATGGAAACGGTCATCAGGAATAGGACCTGGTACCAGAGCCGAGTTGAGCTGGTTCCACGTAATGGAAACGCGGTATAAGTCCCTGAGGTTCAAGGCCATTTAGTGTTTGATCACAGACACTTTGAGCCCTTTATGACCACTTTCCTTAAAGTGAACCTGTACTGGTCATGTTTATGACATTACCTATACTTTACATTTTACTCAGAAGCAAAAGACGCAAATTCAGTAAAAAAAAAAAATAAATACACCATAAGTGCACCACACTGGATCTTTTTATGGCATGAATTACAGGCGGGGGCAGAATCTATGGGAGCAGCCATTACCGGAAATAAGTGATGTGCCATTGTTGATTCAGGGTGGTCGTGTGTGAGTAAACAAGCAGCAGTCGGTGAGCACAATTGAGTGGAAAGCTTATGTTGGTGTTTGTGCAGTTGTAAGCTTCACACTGGGTGATAATGTGTCATCTTAGGCTAGGTTCACACAGCAAGTCTTAATGCACTATCGGATTTTTGGTGAAATCCGATTTTTTTTGTGTGTGTGTGTGCTCATTCATATTCCACATTAAATGCAACTTCTATCAGTTTCGAGTATGAACTGAATGCGACCCTGAAGTGACCCACATGCAGGAAAAAATGTTTTTCCCGCCACTCCTCCTCCTGGGACGCAGAATTGTGATGTTTGTTGCATTTCAGTGATGTAAAGGTTGGATAAATGCAACCTGGCCGTTCAGGCTAAAGTCGCATTGCAAAATATTGGCTGCGTATCAGATTTAGGACCACATATGAAAGTGGTCTGGGTAGATTAGTGCTGTTCAAACTGTAACAGATTGGATACAGGTCACATATGCACAAAAACTCTTCTCAACTCAGTAAATTGATTATATGTTAACCTCCTGAGACCCAGCAATGTATCTTTGCCCTCTGTAGGGGACAGAAATTTCACAGTTTTATTTAATTGAAAAACAAAATTTAATTAAATTAAAAAAAAAAAAAGCTGTCAAGGGCATTCCATGAAAAAATAAATAAATAAATCTGAAAAAAAAAAAAAAAAAAAAAAAAAAAAACTTGTAATGTGCTGTTTTTAATCAAGGCTATCAATTAATGTAAAAAAAACAACAAAACTTTTACTTTCCTGGATCTCAGGAGGATAATAAAGTCCAAACCCACAAACATTTACTACTGACCAACAATTTTTGTACCTAAATAATGGATTAATACATTTTTCTGTATTTTGAGCTGTAACGAACATCTGTCTTCATCTGTTCATGTAGAACATCCTCAGCTTTCATCCAAATCCCTCCTGCAGGTAAAAGGCCTTAATGCACATAACAGTGACTCTTATATTGTACAAAAGAAACCAAACCAAGCACAGAAAGAAGACAAGAATGACTCGTTACGCACCATTTGATGTAATGGTGCCATCTTCATATTGCTTAACTAAAATAACATCTACAAAGTCTCGTGGAGCTATGATGCCCATAGCTGCTGAGGGCGTGACTGTTCGGCAGATGGAGATGTCCTGCATAGAGTGGGAGACAAAAACAACTCAAAGACTGACTCGGACAAAAGCAAAAATGGACACCACCTGTGGCATCACATGGATTTAAAGCTGCACCAGGGAACACGTGTCCAGAAATGGACTGTGAATCAAATTCAGAAACTGAGGCAGATGTTTGTGAATCTGGGGGAATATTACAGATTAGACTAAACATGAATTTATAAAAATTCTGTTAACTCTGTTTTGCAAAGATGGTGATACATTTACATGGAAGCTACTTATATTTTACTGTTGGTCTCAGATGTTCAGATGACAAACATCACTAGAAACTGAACAGGAGGTCTAATATTAAAGCTGGACCAAATGTTCAGGAGCAACAACCACTAAGTTAACCATGAGGAAACTGGCTTTGGTGGTGCATCCTGTCAGTCAAATGTCCATTAATATTCATGTTAAAAGGCCACTAAGAATATTTATGGTATTGATTATGCAGCATTATACTGTTAAACCTGTTTTTGGGGATTCTTTAGAGCAACTCATTTTACTTCGGGGCCAAATGCAGCTCACTTTGATCTCAAATGGGCCAGACCAGTAAAAAAATATATAACCTATAAATAATAACCAAATATTTTGCTTGTTATAGTGGAAAAAATAAGTGTAATTTTAACAATGTTATTCCTCAACTTATCATTTATCAGATCTACAAAGGCTCAAAACATTTAGTAACAGGCAGAATATTGTTAAAATGCACTTAATTTTCTTAAGATAGTTCAGGTTCACATTTTATCATTAAAGGATAGTTTGTTAATGTAAATATTTGCATAATTTGATGTTATTTTTTGGCACTAAAACAAAGGAAAATTTGGAGTTGTCAGTTTTTATAATAATGTAATATTTTTTTTCATTTTCAATTTCATTATGCCTTATTATTATTATACTTTATAGGTTAATAAGTTATTATTTTACTTTCGATCATATTGGTCTGTATGTGGAACCTGAACTGAATCCAGCTCAACACCTTTGACTCTTAATGTCTTCAGTGTAATTTTTGTACTTGGCAAATTCATCCCATGGGCCGGTTTTGGCCCACGAACAAAGTAATAATCAGAGTTTTGGCATCATATTCTGTGTCTGAAGGAGAGGATGGACCCCGGTATCAATGTGAACTCCCCAGATTTCACTTCCAGTATGTTTTCAGTGCGATGTGAACAGACCTAGTGCAGCTTTAAAAAAACTGACACAATCTTTGATGAAAATCAGAAGAAAAGTGACCACTGTATGAAATGAAACCTGCATAACTCATAAAGAATGATCATGACAAAAAGCAGACTGAGAAAAGTTAACAAACCTCTGTGATTTGTTCCAAAAGCTCAAACTTTTTGACGTTGTTGTCCCACTTGACCCGGAGCCCGTTGGGGATGGGTTTCAGACACTCCCACACTTTGTCCAGGCTGCCGTTGACCACGCCCTCCCCTTTGTACCTGCACAAGAAGTCAGAGAACAGCACACGATGAAGGCAGGACTCCACTGGAAATGACATT
This sequence comes from Sphaeramia orbicularis, assembly GCF_902148855.1. NCBI lineage: Eukaryota > Metazoa > Chordata > Actinopteri > Kurtiformes > Apogonidae > Sphaeramia > Sphaeramia orbicularis. Next base: position 18,154,153 of record NC_043959.1, on the reverse strand, counting down.
CAGACTCTGGGACGGACTAATGAGTTAACTCTGATACATGTGTGAAGATACTATGACTGAAACCTGAAGGACTGCATTTTATCACTGAATATTCCAATAACAGGGATGTTTACAGGGTTTCCTGATGCAAAATATATACTGCAAAATTAAGAAGAGCTTGACAGGAGACCATTTTGTGGAAGAAAGTGGGATCGAAGATGCTTTTTATTCTTTCTGAACCCACATGCACAGTTATTAAATAATCACTATTATTTCAAATGACTGCATTATTATTGTTTTACATAACTGTGATCATTTCCATTCACCTGTAGAATCTATTAGTATTATTGAATATTTTATCAGTATTTCCACACTCATCAGTTGACAAGATCTTAATTTTGTACCTTGGTTGAATTTTCAGGAATGACTCGTGCATGTTTAAGTCAATTTTATGTCAAGATTTCAAAAAGCTGTTTCATTCAGTTATGTTGGAATATTGTGACTTTAGTGTTTAACTTTAAAGTGTTCATTTTTACCAACAAAAAGCGAAAGTGAAACATAAGTCATTTTACGTTTCACAATTCTATGACGATAAAAGATTTTTCTTCATAATTACACACACATAATTACATTTTTTATTAAATTTGCACAATGATGAAATAAAGTTAAAAGAACTGAAAAAATACCATTAATCACAAATTTGACTATTCTGACAGCACTGTCTGCATGAAGTCTTGCATGTTTCATCACTGACAAAAGGGTTCTTCCTACCATTATTAATTTTTATTTATTATTATTTTATTATTATTATTATTATTTCCTACCATTATAAGGTCTAGGTGTAGTGCCAGTGGTGGCTGGTCCACTGAGGGGGCAGAGGCAACAGTTTAACACACTAACTTTACTAAAAAATTGACCTTTAAATAATTGTTTTAATTATTATGATCTAAAACGCCCCTGTGTTCTATAGTTCATGTCAACATTTATTGAAGACATTTTAACTTCATTATAAGGTTTAAGGTAAAATGTCTTTAAAGAACGCCCACAGGGTACAGGTTTTGGCAGCTGTCACCAGTCAGTTATTTTTATTTCCTTGTCATTATGTGTCTTGTTCACGAGTGAGGGAAGGATGGAGCGTGAGATTGACAGACGGATCGGTGCAGCGTCTGCAGTGATGCAGTCACTGTACCGGTCGGTTGTGGTGAAGAAGGAGCTGAGCCGAGAGGCGAAGCTCTCGATTTACCAGTCAATCTACGTTCCTACCCTCACCTATGGTCATGAGCTTTGGGTCATGACCGAAAGGACAAGATCCCGGATACAAGCGGTCGAAATGAGTTTCCTCCGTCGGGTGGCTGGGCGCACCCTTAGGGATAGGGTGAGGAGCTCGGAGTAGAGCCGCTGCTCCTCCGCGTCGAGAGGGGCCAGCTGAGGTGGCTCGGGCATCTGTTTCAGATGCCTCCTGGACGCCTCCCTGGGGAGGTGTTCCGGGCATGTCCCACCAGGAGGAGACCTCGGGGAAGACCCAGTACACGTTGGAGAGACTATGTCTCTGGGCTGGCCTGGGAACGCCTCGGGGTCCCCCCGGAAGAGCTGGAGGAGGAGTCTGGGGAGAGGGAAGTCTGGGCATCCCTGCTTAGACTGTTACCCCCGCGACCCGGCCCCGGATAAAGCGGAAGAAAATGGATGGATGGATGGATGTCATTATGTGATTTCAGGGTTTCCACGGGGTTGACAAATGTCCTCAGGTATTGAAGTTTAGTCGTGTTCAGCCCAACTGTACTTCAGTTTAACCGGGTATGAGGCCAGACACCACAACAGAACAGCTGACTGGTGGTCAAGTGAGTATCTCATGGGTTTGCCACAGGGGAGGGGGGGGGGTGGGGGTGTGCCAGGTTAAGTAGTACAAGTAACAGGGTAGTTTTTAAATAAGTATTTCTCTATTTATGTGAACATTTTCTTGTGCACTTGAGTTTTTCAAAAAAAGACAAAATTGAAAGGAACACAAAATACTGATCCCCTTCACAAATATGATAAAGATAACATTAGAAAACAATGTGGAAAAAAGCTCCAAATATTAAACTGTGAATAATTACAAACCACCGACACATGATGGAATACACATAGTGACCAAGCCTTCGATACCCTTTAGAAAACCATGAAATAAGTTTAACTATATTCATCTGTTCATGAAATCCTCCATTAGACACATTACATTGTAATGTGTGTAATAAGTTTTTAATCTGTTTTTTCTTTTTCTTTTCATGCCTGTACTTTTTATTGCTTCCCCTGCCCCCCATAATACTTTTAATGTTTTATGTAGAGCACTTTGAATTGTCTTGTATATGAAATGTGTTATATAAATAAACCTGCCTTTCCTTAATGTATGTAATGATTACATACTTACCAGGGGGTTCCCTCATTTTCAGAGGTAGATACTGTCAGGGTTCAAGTTCACAGAAAACTTAACCACATAGATAAGGGGAAAAATAGAACTTTTCAATAAGAAAATTTCACATAATTTTGAACCGTTAGTTTTTTTACCATATCTGTGCAAAAATTGGAAACGTTACAACAAATAAAAATAACTAAATTTGCTAACATTTTTCCTAAACCATCCACTGGATTCTTGAAAAGATATTTGTTAGTTTTGATGCTTTCAACATTGAGTTTACGTTCATTTGGTTTAGGCAGTGTAAGTTTAGGCAAGTACTTTTGTGTACTTTTATACTGCTTATATCTAACTTTTATTTGATTATATCTTTTAACCTTTGTGCTTGTACTCTGACAGACCTCTGCAAAATAATTCCTATGTACCTGAATGTGTTCGTTCGGTCTGTCTGTCGTCATTTTTACCGTACAAACAGTATGGTTTTATCTTTATTTGTGTACAGTATCTTTTAATTACTGGTTATTCCTTGAACTTGTAGAGCAGCTCGGTGTTCTTGTTTGTGAAATCAAAATTTGTTAAAGAAAAAAAGAGTTTTTTCTCACACATTCCCGGGGAACTCAGTCGAGGGACGCCAAGATACAACCACGTCATTCTGCCAAAAACAAGGACAAGAATATCATGTTAGTCACAACGATGTAATGAAATAAGCCAGATTAGTCTCAGCCATGACCTGTGACTGAACCCATTATTGACATTTGTATGATTATCTGTATCAGTATTTTTATCATAAACATAACTTGTATTTGTTATCACTGAGCCTGTTTACATGACCATATAAATCCAATAACTGAGTAATCAGATAATTGTAATAATCAGATCTGATGCACTTACATGCACTTCAGAAATGCAATAATCAAAAACCCTGGTTTAGATGTTTCAGTTCATTGTTGGAGTTCTTTCAGAGTTCATACATTCATAGTGACGGTAGAATCAAACTTCCTGTTATTGTCTTCTGCTCTTGTTTGAATACTTCCCTTCTGTTTTCTACAGTTTTAACTGTTTTTAAACATATGCAAAAGAACTAAATAAATCAGAATAACCCGTATACATGCAGGAAGACATGGGTGTATTGGGGACAAATCCAGGTGTGTTAATCTGATTTCTTATAATCAGATTACTGCTGTTATCTGATAAAATAGATCAGATTATACTGTTTACATGATTAAGAATAATCTCCACAAACCAGATAATGATCAGAGTATTAGTGTGAATGTAAACAGGCTCACTCTCTTTCTTATTAAGGGTCTGAAAAGCACATGTCGGTCAATGCCTAAAATGAACAAATGACTGAATAACTCTAATCTGTAAACTATAAACTCATGTAACCATTATTTCTATGAATTGAGTTTTTCACTACAGATTTATCTCTACTGACACAAAGTCTGTAGACAGTTTTTAATGGTGATATGAGATACCAACCTAAGCTAACGTCACATTTACATAGAAGCTGCATTTCATCTATCTGCACTAAAATATAATATGTATCCTCTGTACCTCTGGGCCCCTAAAACCAGGGTCAGTGGGTCCGAGTCATCACCTGTACCTGTATATAACCCCTAAAGGGAAAGGACTGCAGCTCCAAAGACAAACCAATGGATAAGTTTCTTCAAGTGAAATAGATTTACACTTACACTGAAATCTATCTAAAAACATTAAGTCACTAAATTTAGTCTGGTTTAATTTCTACGGAAGAGGATTAGGGCCACTGTAGGAAAAAAAAAATTCAATTCCAATCTATTTTTTTTATTATTAATCTGAGAATAAAATCAGAATTTGGACTTTTTTCTCAGAATCCTGACTTTTTTTTCTCAGAATAGTAATATTAAGAAAAAAAATACTGGACCTTAATTTTTTTTTCCAGTGGCCCTAATTCTCTTCCATACATTTCTTTTACTTGGACTCCAATAAGTTTTATGGTCCATCTCTAAATCATTGCTCCATTCTCAAGATTTTAGGGTGAATAAAGTCTTTGATTGACAGCTCTCTCACCTGCTGAGTTGGCCTTTAGAAGCTTTAGTTTATTGACTATGGACTCCACAGCTGATGACAGGTTACATTAATAAGGCCGTCACAATGACGTTACACCAATGTTTGATGAAGTGTATCATTTTACTGTGTCAATAAGCTAATGTTTAGCATTAGCTCACACACTGCCCCAACGCTCCTCCAGCTCCACCCTTTGGTTTGAATATGGTCACATCTGGCGTCAATGAACCCACCATGACAACAGAAATAATACAAACAAGGCTTTAAAAACTGCTGTTCATAAACCACAGGGTCATATCACTGTTTATACATTCCTGCTGTACAGATGCATTTGACAAATGGTTTAGTTCTAGTTTTATTCTGTATATTCACTGATCAGCCACGACATTCTCATCACTGACAGGAGAAGCGTTAATAATACTGATTATTTCATTACAATGGTTCCTTTCACTGGGTTGGACATATGAGGAAGCACGTGAACATTCAGTTCTTGAAGTTGATGCATTGAAAGAAGTGAAATAAACAACATAAGGAACTGAGTGACTTTGACTAGGTCTATAACAGGGGTCGGCAACCCTGGTCCTAGAGAGCCACTATCCTGCATGTTTTAGATGCGTCCCTCTTCCAGCACACCTGCTGGTCATTATCAGGCTTCTGCAGAGCTTGATGATAGGCATATCATTTGTTTCAGGTGTGTTGGAAGAGGGATACATCTAAAACATGCAGGATAGTGGCTCTCTAGGACCAGGGTTGCCGACCCCTGGTCTATAATGTAACAGTAATGACTGGGTCAGAGCATCTCCAACTGGAGGTTCTGTTGGGTGTTCCTGGTCTGCAGTGGTTAGTAATGACCAAAAATACAAAAATAGACTGAGGAAGGATGTCCCAATCTCAGGACAATTGATCATCTGTGGGAGGTGTTGGATAATTAAGTCTGATCCCTCTCCATTCCAGACCTTCATGGATCTGTTGCTAACATCTTGGTCCAGATACCACACACACCTGCAGTGGTCTGGAGGAGTCTAGGCCTCTGGTCACAGCTGTTTTTGTGGAAAAATGGGAACCTACACAATATTAGACAGGTGGTAATACTGTTCTGCTCCCATAGATGCCGGATGGGTTGAGATCCAGTTCTTTTTAAAGATACTTTTGGTCAGTTTTAACCACTTTACATGTGAAATGAATTACAACATCTGCAGATCCTCAGACCCAGTGATTTGGACATCATAATGTCTCCATTGTTGTTTAGATCCATACTCTTGCCTATTTTGCTGTTTCTAACACATTAACTTCGAGGTCTACATGTCCACTTGCTGCCTAATAAATCCACCTAGTGACAGGTCCCATTGGAATAAGATAATGAACATTAGCACCATTCAACCTGTCAGTGGTTAGAATGTTATGTCTGATCATTGTATCCACTCTTCATCTCTTCATATGACTTATTCCATCTTTATTCTCCTTCTTCAGTTTAGTGGTCTAAGACGCTTCACTGGAATTTCTATTATCAGTGGTAAAATGTAACCAAGTACTGTAATTAAGTACAACTTTACTACTTGTACTTTACATGAGTATCTCTATTTATTGCTGTATTGTACTTCTATTATACTACATTTGTCTGACAGCCTCAGTTACTTTTTGCATATAATCACAAATAATGCTCAAATAGAATATGATGCATTTCTGCAGCTCAATCTGAAAAAAAGAGCAGGAGTGTCAAACATATGGCCCATGAGCCAAAACCGGCCCTCCAAAGGGTCCAAACTGGCCCACAGGATGAATCTGCAAAGTCCAAAGGGTCTTGACAAGTTGCATTTATCATAAAGTCAAATGTAAATACTTTTCAGTTCCAGATACCTATAACTAAATGCTTTGTGTATTTGTAGATCCACTGTGATCTGTAAATTGTAATACACATGTGTAAATGATAAACTGAGGAAGAATATTGTTAAATTACACTTATTTGTCTTGAATTACCAGTTATGGATATTCATATTCACTTTTTTTTAAAGAATAGTTTGTAAATGTAAAGAATTCTATTGTAATTTTACCTTTTTTTGCACTAAAACAAAGAGAAAAATTTGGTCTTAGAGTTATTATTATGCTATTATTGTCCTGGTCCAGCCTGTTTGAAGTCAACTTGGGCTGTATGTGGCCCCTGAACTAAAATGAGTTTGACACCCCTGATATAAAGTTTATTAACCCATAAAGACCCAAACATCCTCTGGTGACCAAAACCATCTACTGATCTAAATTGTCTAATATCTGTTGATCCACTAATCCTATCAACACATGTAAATAACTGGTGTAAAATACAGTTCTTCATCTTTTCATGGTCATCAGATATGACCCATTTGGACGTTCAGAGGCTCCGTAGTTACCATGGAAACACCGTCACCTTCTACAACATTGATTCAACAGTAAAACCCATGAAGTTGGATCAATGACAGTGGATGGAAGCACTTGGTTTTACGATCAGTTACTGATATCTTTGTTGTAAAAGTCACTTTTTCTTCAGTTTTCTCTGTTTCTGATACAACTCTCAACTTTAAATTTAGCTTTGTATGAAAATCTACATGATCAGTGAATTAAATATGGAAAAATACATGATCTGCACAGACACAACGAAAAATACAGAGTATAATAAATGATGATAAAATACTTAAGAAAGATTAATTTAACAGAAAAAAATCATTTGGGAACAACCACAAGAGTACCACTTTTATGAGTTAAATAAATCAAATGAGCTCAACATAATAAACATCACATGTGTTTTACAACCATTCTGCATATTAGTAAAAGACTGACAGTGTACAATTAGTACTTTTATCTAAAGTTTTTGATACTAGCTCTACTAAAGTGTGTGTGAGGAGTAAACTTCTAATCTTATACCATGTTCAAAGAATCCACAATTGAACAGGAAGTGATACTGTAGGACTTACTGATTTTTTGCAGACTTTCCAACCAGACTCGTCTCTTTTGTAGCCCATCAGACAGTCAGCCACTGTCTTTGCTTTCTGTTCATAATCCATGCTAGTTGGAATAAAGTGAATAAACTGAAAATGATCCAAAAAGGCTTCGTTGAAGAGCAGCTGGTGACGTGGTCGAGCCTGTTGACCCCTTAATTCGACATAAAATCACAGTTTTACCTTTAGCTAGAGGACGGTAGGAAGGAATGAATGACTAGTATGTAATGTTCCAAGTACCTGGGGCTGGCAGGTGACCAAACCCAGCTCAGGTGAGTCTGAGCCGCCAATAGAAACCCAGCGTTAGCCAAAATGAATGAACCCAGCAATGCAACACTCGCATCGTTAAGTAACAGCAGCTAGCATGTAGCGGTGAGGTATCTCCAGAGGTTCAAAACAAGTCCGTCCGTAGAGGTTAACACTTCAAACCCTTGTGCCTTTAGGCAGTTCGATTGTCCATATCTGAGATTGAAATCGCTGTGATGTAAAATGAGGTATCCCTGAATGAAGAACAGCACGCAGAGGTGTCAACTCAGCCAGAAACGACACACATCCGGTTTCAACTTCCACAATAAAGCTACTACATATATACATACGCGTAAAATGATAGAGAAATAGATGTAAAATAACGTTTGTGTATGTGTTGAATAGTTGGACGTTGTTCCGTCAATACTATAAAAATGAAAATGCACACAGGATGAGATATTCCCAAACGATTCATTTCAGTTATTTTATTTTGAAGGCAGTAAATGCCACATTTTCTCGTATGTTTTAGACGTTTCCGCCACTTGGTTAAAAAAAAAAAAAAAAAAAAAAAAAGTCACTGCACAAAGTCGTAGTTATTATGAAGGCAAATAAATATATTACTATTTCTATGGAAGTAAATCTGTCTCATCAGATTTTGAATTATAAAAGCCATTGAATTTCTAGCATTGAATTTTTTTTGCACTGAAATTAAGTATCTGATTTTTTTTTTTGCACTGAAATTAAGAATCTGATTTTTTTTGCACTAAAATTAAGAATCTGATTTTTTTTTTTTTTGCACTGAAATTAAGAATCTGATTTTTTTTTTGCACTGAAATTAAGAATCTGATTTTTTTTGCACTGAAATTAAGAATCTGATTTTTTTTTTGCACTGAAATTAAGAATCTGATTTTTTTTGCACTGAAATTAAGTATCTAATTTTTTTTGCACTGAAATTAAGTACCTAATTTTTTTTGCTCTGAAATTAAGAATCTGATTTTTTTTTTTTTTGCACTGAAATTAAGTATCTGATTTTTTTTTTGCACTGAAATTAAGTATCTAATTTTTTTGCACTGAAATTAAGAATCTGATTTTTTTTTTTTTGCACTGAAATTAAGTATCTGATTTTTTTTGCACTGAAATTAAGTATCTAATTTTTTTGCACTGAAATTAAGAATCAGATTTTTTTTTTTACACTGAAATTAAGTATCTGAAAAATTTTTTGCACTGAAAGTAGGCATCTAATTTTTTTTTTTTTTGCACTGAAATAAAGTATCTGAATTTTTTGTCTCTGAATTCAACTGTGTTCATAAATTTAGAATAAAAAAAATTCAGATACAAAAAATTCAGATGCAAAAAATTCAAATGCAAAAAATTCAGATGCAAAAAAATCAGATCACACATCTGCGCTGACCGTCTGCATTGGTGTCACATGACCAACCTAATGTAACTCGATTGGCTGGCTGTTCTTTCGACTTGAGATAGAATCGATTGCTTATCCTTGGTGATGTGTGATCTGAATCTTTTGCATCTGAATTTTTTTATTCTAAATGTATGAACATAGTTGAATTCAGAGACAAAAATTCAGATATTTCATTTCAGTGCAAAAAAAAAAAAAAAAATCAGATACTTAATTTCTGTGCAAAAAAAATTTCAGATAATTAATTTCATTGCAAAAAAAAAATCAGATACTTAATTTTGGTGCAAAAAAATTCAGATTCTTAATTTCAGTGCAAAAAAAAAATCAGTGCAAGAAATTCAATGGCTTTTATTATTCAAAATCTGATGAGACAGATTTACTTCCATGTATTTCACAATAGATGCATCTTCCATGTGACATAGTGTGTACTGTATTTAGTTTTATGTAATAATAATAATAATAATAATAATAATAATAATACATTGCATTTATAAAGCACTTTTCATTTGATGGAATCTCAAAGTGCTACACAGAGAAGACACTCCAAATAAAATGATAATTTAAAAAAAAAAAAAAAACTATATCAAGAATAAAAGACTGAGCAAATAAAACATGTTCACTCTCTTTTTCACCCACTTTATGCTACTGTTAACTGAAAGTATACTATAATGTTTGTTTTGTTATGCCCAGTTGCTTTTATTATTGTTGTTGCACCAGTTCAGCTTCTTGCCCAGGCCTTCCAATCACAAGTGACTTCCTGGTCAAATAAAGGTTAAGTAAACAATACAATAAGAGTACTTTATGTACACGTGTTACTACTATTTTATGTCCAATGACATATAATGAAAGCAGACAGTTTTTCAAGTATTTTTCATTTGTCTCTGTATACATTTCTCTTAGGCACACTGTTGAACCAATCTCACTTTTTTTTTTACATTTTGTTTCAAAACATGAGACCCGCTATAGATAGATGGATAGATGTACTTTATACCAAACTGGGAAATTACAGTGTAGCAACAGCATGACACACATTCAATAACAACATCACAGCAAACATGAGTAAAGAGAAATAGAACATAAGAGCTATACACAGTACACTATAAATTAGAAGTATAAAAAGATCTTGGTGGAATCTGAGTAATGTGCTGAAATAGAACTGTAATGTGCTGTAAAATAACTGTAAGGTGCAACACAAGTTGAAATATTCCAATCATGAATGTGCAAAAAGACTTAGTTTGTTTGAAATGTGTTTACTACACATAACCATTCAATGAACAAACCAAAATATTGGTACAATGAATGCACCATATTAAACATAATTTCTGTTTCATGAAAAAGAAAACAGTTTATTCATCCTTCCAGTGTCACATTAGTGATTTGAACATAATTAATAGTTATACTTATCTCAGTCAATTATAAGAAAATAATCTGTGATGATGTTTCAGTAATACCTCTGTTAACCACTGCTTCAGCTGTACTGTACTGTCTCTGCTTTTTCAGAAGAGAGGAGAGGATAGAATGAAGATGAAGACTAACCAAAGTGTTAATATTATATATGTTCAGTTTATAATATGAACATTGTAAGCCACAGTTGTTAGTCAAAGACATCAGGGGCAGTTACACAAAGCCGGATCCGATACACTAGTACAACTCAGAGTTTACAGAAGAGTGCAGTTGTCTCAACATCGTACAGTCAAAGTCCAACACGCACCAGCTGAGTAAATGTGGTCTGGAATCTGTAGAGGGTCACAGTTTAAGAGACGCTGTAAAAGGACAGAATACCTGCTGTGTGATCAGTTACACTCCTATTCTAGACAAACGACCATCTGACACAAGAGCGCTGACCTTGTTTGACAAAAAATATACAACTGTTTTAATTAAAGCATAAAACACAAGCTCTTAGAGGGAAATCACCAAAAATACCTAGACTGGGAAAGTGAGGGAAATCTATCAGATGGAGCAAATTACTTATGTACTTAAAATTCAGGGAGAGATATTTGGGTGCTTCTATGAAACTGGGTACATTTTGGTACCTGTCACTTTTCTATCTTTTTTAGACCCAATAGTAAAAGGTAAATGTAGACACATTTCCCCCCAGGATGGACCGAATGATGACCTCAGATAAATGCAAAAAATGTATCCTCTTGCTCTGAGCCATCCCATAATTAAAGAATTTTTAATCAAATACTGGGGCCAAAAATAGGACCCAAATATGGACATTAAATCTCCCTAGGTGTCAGTGCATTAGATGTGAAAAAGTGTGTAAATGGTCTTCTATAGACTCTAAATAAAGACACTGTGTTAAATGTGTCCATCCTAATGGTTTTTCTAATCCACACATGTGGGTTTTTCATCAATCTCAATCTCATTCCAGGTTTTGTATGTAACCCATCGTGTCCACTGGTGTTACATGCAGAACCTGCCCATTTAAACGCACATAAATCAGAAATGATTTTTCAAAAGTGGTCATTTTTGTCAAACACTCTGCCTTGGATAATTAGTTTAATTTCCAAAATGTACCTGTGAGAGAATAAAGACATATTCATAAACATAGTAGCGCATAATTTTTGTGTTCTTTTGACCGTGTTACATATAGATTTTTGTATTAAAAATAATGTAAAATAATATAAAAAAAATGTGTTTTATCTGAAAAACAGTGTCTCTTTTATCTCAGTATTTATTTTTTACCTCCACCAAAGAGGTTATGTTTTTGCCAAGGTTTGTTTGTTTGTTGGTTAGTTAGCAACATAACTGAAAAAGTTATGGACAGATTTGGGTGAAATTTTCAGGAAATGTTGATACTGGCACAAGGAACAAATGGTTAAATTTTGGTGGTGATTGGGGGGGGGGCTGATCTGCCTTGGCGGAGGTCTGCGCTCTCCAAGGGCTTTTCTAGTTTCAAATTGACCCAAAGTGCTTCCAAACTTGCTTCATAACATTCGTCTACATCTGGTTTGAATTTTTAGCCCCTCTGTCCTGTTTTTAGGACCAGTTTCATAGAAGCATCCATATACGAAGAGATGGAGTCCCATGATTAACCTTTTAATGCAATAAACATTCAGAAGTGGTCATCTACATGTGTTTTATTTGTTTGTTTGTTTTTCTCATTATGGTGTCATTTTTGTTTCATTTGTCACTAACTGTAATCAATATCTACTGCAGATATCCATATTTTTTTCATATATGCCATATGTGGATGTTTGACTAAATATGTTTATGTATGTAAAATGCTTTGTATATTTGTATGAGCAAAACTAAATAATTAAGTTAAAAAAAAACACAAATCCCTCCTCTTAATATTCTTGTACACACCCGCTCCACTGCACACCCCGGAAACAACAACCCGTCAGACTGTGCTCAGGACCTGTTCCATGTGTCGGAGTCCGTCTGGGTGATCAGAATATTCCTGTTGTTCATCCATATGTTGCTCTTTTGTTCTCCTCGGACAGTAACAGCTGTGTGTTTACTGGATCCGATGATTTCACATGAATATTTTAACTCTGCTCTTTGGTACTTGTGCTGCATTTGAGAGTACAACATCCACTTGACTGACTGACTCTGGGATGTTTGGCCTGTTTTCAGAGTGTGGTGATGTTGTTGTAGTTTATCTCCGCCCCCAGACTCAGCTGTTTTCACGTCCTCAGAGTCAGGCCAAAGACACATACTGATGTTGAATGAGTCTACGGCTGCGTCAACTCTCAACAATGATGGATAACTGTGTAGAAAGAGGGTGTGAACTTCTACAGTATGTGTGAGAGTTTCAGCTGCTCAGCTCAGCGTCGTTCCTCCTCAGCTCCTGCTTTTCCTCAGTGTCTCTCCTTGGACTCACTTGAGTTTCCTTCTGATGTTTCACTTCCTCCAGTGAACGTCTTCTCACTGTTCTCCATTCCTCTTCTCTTTGACGATGATTCTGGAAGTGTCTCCTAACAGACCTGAGACTGTTTTGAGCTCTTCAAACTGTTAGAAAGGAGACAGTGTGTGTCATTTACTACATCACCATTGTTTAAATAACTGCAATATGACAATAAGTGAAAACACCATAACACTTACTGATTTTTCACAGACCTTCCACCCGGATTCGTTTTGTACCTCATCAGGCCGTCGGCTGCTGTCTTAGCTTTATATTCATTATTCACACTACCCAGCTGTGACAAACAGCCGTTTGTCACTGTTAAGTATGAATACAGGCACCTTTTTTCACTTAAGCACTTTAACTTGCACATGTAGTTGGACAGCACAGCACTTTAAACATACATATTTGCACAAACAAAATAATTGCACATGATTGGTTTTAAAAGTAGTTTATTGATTTTATTGTCTTTCCTTTTCAGTTTTTACATCCAGTGGCACTTGTATTTTAATTGATGATTGTGTAACGTGCGGGTTCGTTGATGGTTAATGGTTCATTCTTGATAAAATGAGACTTCAGGATGGAGACAGATTTCTTCTTATAACAGTGCTTTACTGTGCATCACTCGTGACAGCCACCACACTTCCTGAAACAACCACACACATGACCAAACCAGCCAATCAGGAACCAACAGTACCTAGATTGGCAAATGTCAAGTGATTTAGAAAGGCACATTCAACAAGCCATTCTAGCTGCTTATAGACAACAAATGAAAATAATTAAATGTATAAATGTGTAAATAATAATTCTGCAACACAAATGTAAATAGTTATTTGTGCAAACACTGTCAACACATTTCTTTAACAAATACCTGAGTCAACTTAGTCCCTGTAATTTACTCCACCGTTAAACCTTTCATTCCTTCAACATAAATTATTTTAACTTCTGAGCCCTACAATTGCTTGACCCTGGAGAAAAGGGGAGACATAAATTAGATCACAGAGGCAGTGCAATGTAAATGTGCAATATTTAAGTTTAACTTTGTTTAGTGTCTGTGTGAGTGGATTTTAAAGTGTTTAGTGAATGGTGTTTGGTGTGTTTGTACTCACCCTGCCCTTGTGTCCGGGTCCATCAGCAAAAAGCATCATGAACTACATGAACAACAGCCCTTAAGAAGGTTCCAGCCTGGACCAGGGCAGGTTAACATGTGGGGGAGCCAGGAGGTGTATTTTATTGGTTTATGGGTTTTTATTTATCTTTGGTGTCTAGGTTTAGAGATTTTAGGTATATAGCTTGGGTTTTAGATAGGTTAAGGTTGTGGGTTTTAGTTATGGAGGTTTTAGATTAGTTTTAACAATTTATGTAGATTTGTAACTCCTTGTGGAGTTGTAGTGGTTTTATCCAGTTAGTACAACAGTATAAAAGGCACCCATTTTTCATCAGTTGTGGTTCTGCTGCTGGAGAAGACACTGCTGTTCCGACCTCCATATGCACTTGTACTTTTTGGCATTCGCACATGCCCTTTTGTCTGGAAAAAGGATTATTGAAAATATTTTTTAAAAATTGTGGACCACGCCATCTCCTGCCTCATCTCCTTCCTCGTTTCACTGACCTCCAACCGCTAAACGGCCAGCCTACGTCACACCAGTCAAGAAAAAAAGGCTTGGACCATCTTTAGCCTTGTAAAAACATTCATTTCCACCCAGAGTCACTTTTTTTTTTTTTTTTTTTGGCAAAATTTTGTATTGATGAGAGTTGGACCACTGTGTAAATTGGCATATGAATGTTAAAATTATGGAAACTTAATGAATATTTTATCGTTATAAGGACTGAAATTGGTTAAAAGATTGAACTCAGTGGAGCTTAAGCATAAAATAATATTAATTTAAGAATTTTTTACTTCACTGTTCATTAGGGTGCATCAAACCCCCCATTTTTTTTGCAAAGTGTTTGCTTTTTACTTGTCCCTAGTCTAACTTTTTTTCCATTTAGTGAAAAAGTTATTCCTGCAAAATTTTAGCTAAATTTGTTTTTGTTTAGGTGGGCCACCGGGTGTTTGAAAATTTGACTTGGAAGGCTGCTGAATTTGGCAGGTTCAAAAATCCAAAGTTTTGACTGGTTTGTTTTTTCATTCCCATTTGCTATAAAATCATAAGAAGTAAATAAACAAAAAATGGCAAGGTTTTTGATCAGCCAGGGTTCTGACAGTCTGTCCAGAGGCTGATCACATCACACACAGCTAGAACAGTTATGGTGGGCCTTTGGTGGAACATATTGCCTCAACTTCTAGAACTACTTCTTTTGCTATGGTTTTGCTGTCTTCTATTGGCACTGATCTGTGCCTTTGAAGGACTGTTCTGACCAAAGGAAGCTGAGTGGTTGGAATAGCATTCAGTGAAAGGCCAATACCTTCCTTCCATTCATCTGCAGGGCCACCTTTTCTCTTCAAAGGGCCTCCAGGGCGCTTCACCTTCTTCTCTTTAGCATATTTGGCATATTTACACAGAAAATGTCTTATGGTAAATGGACTGACCTTATGCAAGGCACAGCCTGGCCCTGCTGGGAGCAAGGGTTTAGGGTTCAGGGTTCACACTCTGACATGTGGACAGTCAGAGCCAGGATTCGAACTGCCGACCCTTTGGTCATTGGGTGACCTGCTCCACCAACTGAGCCACAGCCGCCAACCCCCCCCCTTGTCTAGAAAAAGAAAGCTGGTACCTGCTGAACTGAAGAAAAGGGAGGGCACCAGATGGGTAATCTAGGATCAAATTTATTGTATTTTTTTAAAATGTATATTTTGATTGGGGCTTAAACTATTGATAGTAAGGTTTATAAAGCATATTTGAGCAACTTAGGGAAATTTTACTTGACTTAAGTGTATTAAATGGTATATTCACTTTCTGAGCCTTTGGCAACCTTGCAGTTCAAATTTTCAAACGCACGGTGGCCCACCTAAACATGGTCAAATTTAATATTTCACAGGTGATGTTTTCTACTCAAATGGAAACTTTTTAGACTAGGGACAGGAAAAAACTTGACAAAAGGGGGGTTTGATGCACCCTACTGTTCATACTGATCACAGGTGATTATTATAAGCAGACCCTTGATCTAATCCTTAGTCTAAAACTGTTTTACTAATGTTAACATAATGTATTCACTTTGTTCTGTTGGATTTACAGATATTTTGGTTCATATCAATTTGACACATGCACATTTTTATAAGGAAATATTAACTATATCTGTGACTTGGAATTAAATGTGATACAATTTTTAAAGCGTTATTGCCCATTTTACCAGAGAAATAGATAAAGTTTTTGACACAATATTATTTTTCTTTTTAAATTGTTCACCAAGATATGATAAGATGATGTCAAAGTGAAAGTAGAAAGACCTAAAACATACTCTGTCAGTGGACTGATCAGCATTAATCCACACCTTTATTTACATTTCACTACTCCTTCGATCCAGTTATTGTAAATTGACAACTGTGACCTTGAATGTTTGTTTAATAGTTAAAATACAACTGTCATTTATCATGTGGAGTAACTGCTTCTGCTGCATTTACATTTATTACATTTATTTCCATCATTTTATGGACAATTAACATCAGGAACCCAGACCTGACCAACTGAAGCATCCCCAGATCATAACACCGTCCCCACAGGCTTGTACTGTCGGTACAGGGCATGATGGGTAATCAGCTCATCCTCAGCCTGTTTTCACTGTTGCCCTCAGGGAAGAGGTACAGATCCATCCAGGCCCGCACCTCCAGACTTAGCAGCACGTTTTACCCAGGTGTAATACGTGTTACGCTCGGTCTAGGGGTTGCCGAGACGTAACATGGTGTGAGACTCCCCTCCCTCCATGTCCCTTAACAAACAGGAGCAATTTACACAAATGACCAGCAACCACGCCACTGCAATATGAGATATTTATTTACAAAAAAAAGAAAAATTAAATCAGGTAGGGAATCACAATAATCTACAAACACAAACGAAGGAAACCAAAATACATCAATCTTACCCAACCAAAAACTTAAAGAAAAAGATTCCCTCCTTGTATAGCTGATTTCACAAAGTTCTAACAAAAATGACAAAAGGCTGGTCTGAACAGAGGGGGGGATGGAATGAGAGGAGTCTCCTGGGAGGAAGGAAGATCTGGCTTTTAAATTTCCCAGCTCATCTGTGAGGCACCAATCAGAAGCAGCCAGCAGACCAGTAGATTAGATTAGATTAGATTTAATTTATTGGTCCCCGTGGGGAAATTCATCTTCACTGACCACTCCTGCAGCTCATCCTCAATCAGCCACTGTCTGTTGGAGGGAAAGAGGACACGCCCACACACAGAAGAGAACAGAAAAAACTACAAAAATACAACAGAATCACAAATGACACAGCACACTACAGAATCAACAAAATACTAACCCTTAACATGCGGGTACTGAACACATTATAGTGACAATACCTCAAACAAGGAAATACATTTAACATATATCCTCCGTGTTCAGCCAGGGTCGAAGTGCAATATATTCTATCTCTATTGTGTCTTGGTTGGTTGACTTGCTTGTTTTTATTCTGTATATATATTTACACTTTTCTTTTAACCTGTTTTGCACTGCGCACCACAAGAGAGTTGTCTCTTTTAATTTTGTTGTGCATATGTATAATGACAATAAAGACATTCTTTTCTGTTCTATTCTCTTCTCACAGGATCAATCTGAACTCATCAGATCACATGACCTTTTTCATTGAAAAACAGTCCAGTCTTTATTTTCTTTTCAAACTGGTGGTTGTTTAAGAAAAGAGACGCTCCTCTCTGCATCAGTTAAAGGGTTAAAGGACTGAAACATATGAACCACTGCAGTTATTCTCCAACAGAAGGATCTGAACTTTCTGCTGAGTTAAATCCAGGTGGGGACTATTTCTGTCCAGGCTGTGTACTTTATGTCATCTATATGTGCACATCCCAGACTGCCCTACATCTGCTCTAACCAGAATGTATGTTTCAAACATAAGTCATTGTTTTTAACCCTTTCATGCATAGTGGTCACTCCAGTGGACAGATATTCCACAGCTGTTCTCTTGTATATTCATGGGTTTTGTTGTTTTACTTCCATATCAGCCAACACAGCGGATGCTTATGCATCCTCCCAAACACTGTAATTCATACAATTATTGTAACTTTGCTGCTCATGATAAACCTGATCTGCAGTAACATGTTTGAGTGTAAATCAGTTGCTAATTGTTATTAGACTGTAATTAACAGTTTTCTGAAACAATTATTATTACCCAGCAAT
The DNA here is from genome assembly GCF_902148855.1 of Sphaeramia orbicularis. Classification (NCBI taxonomy): domain Eukaryota; kingdom Metazoa; phylum Chordata; class Actinopteri; order Kurtiformes; family Apogonidae; genus Sphaeramia; species Sphaeramia orbicularis. Next base: position 18,135,964 of record NC_043959.1, on the reverse strand, counting down.
ACATTTTGTCCTCTGTAGGGGACAAAGGTTTGACAGTTTTATTTAAAAAATGCTGTGTATTACAAAGGACATTCCATTAAAAAATCAATCAATAAATAAAAATAATTTTAAAAATGTATCTGAAAAAACTGTTGCATTATGCAGTTTCCAATCAACACCATTTTTTAATGTAAAAAAGCTAAAACTGTCAAATACCTAGGTCTCAGGAGGATTTTATCTCAATGAAATGAGTAATAACTAATATTAGAGTATGATAAAATGTGAGAAAATATTAGCGATTTAGCAATTAGTGGCATGAAAAATGTTTTTATTTCATAGTTTTTACACAGTATATCACTTTCTGATGGTGAGTTTTAAATACATGTTTCTTTACTTCAGAATTAAATGTATGGTGTCCAGCTGAGTGGATATTTTTGTGACTCTATGAAAAATAGGTTCATAAAAAAAAATCATTTGCATTGGTTTTTTTCATGCTTAAAGAGGAATAAAAACACTCAAGAAAAAAATCTTGACTAAGGTTCTCATAATTCATGCACGAAAGGGTTAAAGAACTGGGTTGATAACGGAATACTGTTTGTCTGTCAGTTGTTTAACAAGGAAGGTCAGTTGTTTACTTACAGTGAAATTTTTGTTAGAATATAAAATTCTGGTACTCCCAAGAGAATACGCCATTGTGTTTGATGCTATCCCTTCAGGTTTAAAAACCTTACTATCTTCTACTATTAGAACTTCAACGACCATTACCTTCCTCAAATTGCGCAATCAGAATTACACATAGGAAATTTAGATCCATTCTTGAGTAAAAAAACTAATAATAAACGCATTACAGAACTGATCCAAAGGGATACAATTTGTAAGCCAATTTATATCTTTTTCTGGAGTAATTTATACTCTGATGTGGAATGGGAAAAAGTATGGTTATTACCAAGGAAGCTTTTTTTATTTTGAGTAAGGTGAGAGAGGTATCTTTAAAACTGTTCCACAGGTGTTATCCAGTTAATTCAGCTTTAGTTACGTATAAGATTAATGTCGACCCTCTTTGTTCATTTTGTCATAATTCGGATGAAACATTAACTCATTTTGGGAATGTGCATTCTGTTAAATTTTTTGCTGTGATATCAATCTTTTTTTTTTTTAAATAGAAAGCTGGCTATTTCTTTTAACTTCATAATTGAAGATATTTTATTTGGTGTCTTTATTACTGATCTGCCTGCTCAGAAATTTTTTATTCTTAATCTCATTTCCTTATTAGTCAAATTTCATATACATGCCAGCAAATTTGCCAATCAGGTTTTTAAATCTTACTTAGAATCCTATCTAGACACACTTAAGTTTTGCACTAACCCTAAAGCTGTGAAGACTAAAGCCTTATGTGACGAATTTAAGTTGTATTTTTTAAAATTTATTTTTAAAATTTATTTTAATATTATTTTTTTCTCTTCTTCTTTATTCCTTTACTTTTATGTATTTAATTTACTTACCTATATATGTATTTATATTTAATTTCTTCCTGCCTTACCTCAAGCACTATGTTTTCTCCATGCCATTGTAACCCGTTCAATATATGTTATTATAATTACACAAAAATTGGATTAAATTGTCATTTTCAATTATAGTTCATGCATACCTGGTGTCTTCCTTTATTGTACAGTTTGTTTGGGGTGTTAGTCCTCCAGCCACACCCACTTCTTCTTCATGTGTCCCCCCGTAGTGTTCGTATATAAATTCCCTGTGTGCCCGTAGCTCTCCCCTTTTTCATGTTGTCTCTGGCGGGAGATCTGGGTGCGGGACCTAGCTTAGCATCCCAGCTAACTGTCTGTTGTGATCCTGTTGTCCAGGGTGAATAAATAGAGACTGTCTCCGCAAGAGATCACTGTGTCCCGAGTTTCTGTCCTCACAATAATACAACGCAGAGGGAATAGTCCGGTCACACCATGTTCTGTTCTATGTGTATATGGTGTTATGTAAATAAAGTATGAGCAAAAAAAAGCCCTACATCAGCTCTATTGTACTGTTTACTTCCTGACCTCTACCTGCATTTTGTGTGTCATCAGAGTCACGTGACTGCTGAAATGTTGCCGAAGGCTTTTTTCCTCGGTTTGCCTGAGTGTTCAGTGGTTTTTCTAAGGATAAATAACACTTAAATCCTTGTCCTTTGAGTTCTCTTCGCATCGTGCGTGTGGAAATGTTCTTGCTGCTGCTTTTAAACAGAGCCGTGAGTTCTGCGGTTGTTTTTTTTCTGGTTGGATCTCACCAAACGCACCAGTGATCTCTGATCCCGATCATTGAGGAGTTTTTTCCGCCCACATTTCTTCCTGGCAGATAATGGGTCACCACCATCCTTCCATGTTTTAATAACACACTGGACAGTTCTGGTTGAAATTTTGATAGTTTGTGCAATCTCCTTTGCTGTTTTATCTCCTTGATACAGACCAATAATTTGACCCCTCTGAAATGTAGCGAGATCTTTTCCATGTCCACCTGGGGGGGGGTCTTCTGTCATGACTGTTGAACAAATACAAACTACTCGCCTCGGTGCATCGGTTAAGGAACTTTTTGCTTTGTTAAATGCAGGTGATGACTTTATTTCTTGGCCAGGCAGTGTATGTTACGTCATAGAGGAAGGAAATAAGCTCATCCAAAATGATATACAGAGCAGTTCACATTTCTGCAGCGACGTGCGAAACGTTGTCTTTTGACGTAACGCTGGGACGTCATATCCGTTGTGCGTAATACGGTTTTCCAGTTTGGCGAAATATATATAAATATTTTTAGTTTGGTGAAATATGGCAGCCGTGTATTCATAGCCTCGCACAGTATGTGTGTATATATAAATATATAAAAATATAAAGAATGTAATCTAATGTCTGCAGTGTTATTTATTGTTATGTGTCTGCACTGACATGTCTTCTTGTTTGTACTGTGTTTTCTGTTTGGCGTTGCAGCCCCCGTGCACTATTGCCTACAATGAATTTCCACCTGGGGGCAATAAAAGTATATCTTATCAGAATTATATTCATTCATTATTTATATAATTAATCTGTATATTCAATATAACCACTCAGAAAATACTGTACATTTTATTGCTGACTTATCTATCTATCTATCTATCTATCTATCTATCTATCTATCTATCTATCTATCTATCTATCTATCTATCTATCTATCTATCTATCTATCTATCTATCTATCTATCTATCTATCTATCTATCTATCTATCTATCTATCTATCTGTGGCCGCTGCTCGTCTTTCAGACAGGGGAAGCTCATTGTCAGCTTACATAAAAAAAAAAAAAGTCAAGTTATTTAAACATAAATTCGTCCCTCCGTTCCTTTTTAAGAAAATGGTCAGTGACCTTATTGTACGAACTAAACAAGAAAACGTTAAAATTATGTTAAATTGAAACAACCAAGTACAATGAGTGTGTTTTATTTACAGTGCAAGAAATGAACAAGTCATTTCGTAGTGGTTTCTTTCTTGATTTCACAGCAGAATGTGCAACGGTATTAAACAAGTGAAGGAGTAGATCTCAAAATAGCTGTCAGTCAAACGGGATTCAGCCTTTTGACTGATCCTCCAATCAGCACGTGGAAGCCCAGTGTCCAGCCCAGCCAAGGTCTGCCCACAGTTCCATTCACCCCCAGAGACGCCGAGCGTCCGGGGGCGGGACAACATCGTAGCATTTATGCAATTACCGTCCAGTTTTGAGGCAATGAAAAAAACTGTTCCACTCAGTCCCATTGAAGTGCATGGACGCTGAGCGTCTACGGGCGAATGCACTGAGCAGAAATCGAATGAGAAAACAGCGCAACGGGAATGTATGAGAAGTAAACAACATCGAGTCCACTGATTATTGATAAAGCTGATTCTGAACAAACTCGTCTGTGAGATGAACGTGTCCTAACACATTTGTAGTCGATGAAATGTCAACACAACCGAACATATTTAACCATTTAATTTTCGTAATTTTAGGGGAAGCTGAGCTTCCCTTGCAGTCTATGAGAAATCGTCTCTGCTATCTATCTATCTATCTATCTATCTATCTATCTATCTATCTATCTATCTATCTATCTATCTATCTATCTATCTATCTATCTATCTATCTATCCATCTATCCATCTATCCATCTATCCATCCATCCAATAAAATTATATATATTCTGTATATTCTAAGAACAGAAAAGCCTGCCTTTTTCTTCAGCTTATATAAGATCTATGGCTGAGGTGTGTGTTTGGAGGTGAAACGAGCATCATTAAACAAACACCTGATTTAGGTAGTGTCAGGAATGGAAGGATAATAAACCGTTAAAGCCCAGTTACAGTCCATGGATTTCTGATTTAAATCACTGAAATTTATGAGTGAAAAATGGCACACACAGATGTAAACTCAGCTGTAGGAGAACGCACGAGGAAGAAGAGTAGTAGATAGATAGATAGATAGATAGATAGATGGATGACACAGTTTTCACACATGGACTGGCCACCTTCATCCACATCATCACCAATACAATAAAATCTTAGTGAAAAAGGAATGTTATTCTGAATGTAAATCAATGTTGAGATGCTGTATAAGCCTATTGAAACGATACCATTACCAGTGTGAACAGTAACCAAAGTTAAAGGCAGTCCAACAAAAAAGAATATTCTTATTTTTTCTCTCTTTTTGGCTGGGCAGTGTATGATATGGCAGAGGAAATATCATTTGTACAGATATATAATGTGCTTTTAATACAGTATAATGTTGAAGCATATATGTTCAAAATACTAAAGTTTTACACCCATGATTCTCAAACTATACTTGAAATAACTACTGGTGTTACCGCTGCTCCCTCTAGTGGTATATGGAGGAACGACATTAACATTTACCCCCCAAAAAAACTCCAAAAACCTTAATATATTTAATTAAAAAAAAATAAAACAAATACTGGATATTCAAAAACTACTATGGATGAAAATACATACTTGGATTTAAAATACATTTTGCTTTTTTAAATTTTTTTTATCTTTGTTCAGATGTTGGCCTTTTTACAAGTAATGATGCAAGTTAATTAAAAGTAGGGTAGGCGTTTTCCTGGAGCATTTTTTTTTACTATATTGCTTAAAATCCCCTTCACACCCAACTGCAACCAATTAATTAAATGGTGTAACACAAAAATAAAAAAATTTAGTCTCCAGCACACACGGCATTTATGACGAGACTCTATATAACTCCAAAGTAATCCAGGAGTCATGTAACTCATTACAATTCTGAGATGGTAATTTTGTAAGGTAAGGAATTACTTTGAAATAACAGTAACAAATAATCTGTAATGGATTACAATTTGGAAGTAACTTGCACAACACTGGCTACAACATGTTAATGCACATGTCACACGTTGGAGCAGACCAGGTCGTTTGACTCGGACCCGTGTGGATCGAAGCTGGTCTTGGACTTCTTCTTGGCCATCTTTCCGTGCCTGGCGTCAGATTTCAGATAGCGCTCCTTGTTGTGGATGACCTGGATGTACTGGTCGATGCTGCTGTTCTGCTGGTCGCTGCTGGAGGCCACGGACGCCGAGTCGGACTCGGTGAGAGGAGGCTCAAGCTTCGGCCTCATCTTCGGCTTCACATACGACTCCACGTGCCTGGTCTTGCCCGGCGACTGACAGTGTCTTCCTGGGGAGTGGATGTAGCGGCGGGTGCGAACCACAACAGGGTCTGCTCCCCTGGCATTGGCCTCCACATCCCCCCAGTCTGTTTCTCCTTCACCGTCCTCCTCCTCTTCCTCATCTCGACCGCCATACCGTCCTTTGTCTTTGGTCGTGGAGCCGTGGCTTTCCCCTCGGTCTCCGATGTAAAACTGCGCCGGCTGGTGCAGATCCGACAGGGACCGAGGCCGATGAGTTTTACCCAAAACTACTCTCCTTCTGCAGTTTCCCGGTTCCTCCTCCTCCTCTTCCTCTTCACTCAGGTGCTGTTGTGACGAATGCGACCTGTGAGGATGATGATGATGAACAGCTCGGGTCGTGTAGCGTTTGATGTTTCGCGGGTACAGCTCCAGGATCTCTGCAGGTTCCTCCATCAGATAATGGCGTGGGATGCGTGTGGTCGAACGCAGCAGCTTCTTCCTTGGCTCGTGCTCATTGACGATCACGTATCGGGTGGTGTGGCCTCGCCGTCCGCTGTAACTCTGAGCTGTGATGATCCCGGCTGCCTCGACAGGATGTAAGGAGCGAATGGTCTTCCTGTACAGGGGGTCAGAGTGGATGTTGTCAGAATAGCGAGATGGAGGATTGTGCATCATGTGGTGGTAGGACTTGGACCTGCAGGTGCCGCTAGGACCCCCAAGAAATGGCGGAGGCCTGTTATGAGAAAAAACATGAGAAAACACATACAAATAGACTATTTTTAGACAGTATGACACTGCATTATTGTTATATATCGTTAGCCTCATAGTCATCCACTATATAGACAAAAGTATGTGGACACGTTGAGTTCAGGTGTTTCTTTTCCAACAGGGGTCTGGGATACAAAACAATAATGATTAATGTCAGAATATAGATGTATATTATGGGATAAATATCTTTTCATTGGTTGGTTTGGTTTAAATTGTTATCTTTGTTTCCAAAATGCCTCAAAGATGGTTTTGACTTCATTTCTCTCAACATTGATTTTTTTTTTTTTTTTTTTCCATGACTCTGATTTCAAATGTTCTTCCTCTAAATTTCTACAATATTTTTCGTGCTTTGACTGTAAATAATAATTTTGTTTCCACATCTAACCATCTACTTTCATCTCATCTCACTGAGGAAGAAAAATCTAACATTAAACTTTAAGGAAATATTGGCATTTCTAAACTATATGGACATAAATATTGGGACACATCATGTCTACAGCTGTAAGATGTCCTGTTCATGATGATTTGACATATAAACATCAATGTTAAAAATAAATATGATATTTATACCGATATAAAACTAGAAGACATTAGTCATTATTGTTTTGTATCCCAGACCCCTGTTAGAAAAGAAACACCTTAATTCAACATGTCCACATACTTTTGTCCATATAGTGGATGACTCAGGCAGGATAACAATGTAAGAATTATGTAATTTTGAGGATGCAAAGCAGATATGATGTTGGCTATTTAATGGATTATAAATGTTAAACCAGTTTCAATGAATCTGCATGTTAAAGAAATGAATGGAAATCAATGACCAAGTAAAATTTTAGGTATTGGTGCCTTCAAATGGTTTTATCACATTTACATTAAGAGTGAATGTGATAATGTCATGTCACAGTTGCACCTTTTTTTTTATGTAAAACTTACCAGGTTGACAAACACTAACCAGAGGTATCTATATGATGAACATTTAAACCCCCTGCATAAATGGATTCTTTCTGGTGAACTAGCTAAATTGTTCACCTCTTTTTCTTATAAACATCTTTGCTTAGCGCTGTGTTCTCACAACTGAGCATCAAGCATTTCCAGTTCTCGACTTCCTGCATCATAATCTTGAATTCATGAGTTCCATTTGAAGGCATCATATGATTTGCAGGCTTAGCTACTGGTCAGCAGTGAATCAAAGCATGATTTGTATAAATGCGCTCCAATGCAAATAGTTTATCTGATTTAAACTGGACCTTTTCATGCCAAAAAGAAGTCCCACAACTTACAATCGCTCAGTGCCTTCAACAGAACATTATTCAGAGAGGACAAGGCTCTGAAAGAACATTTGGAAACCTCGCCATTGAATCCCAGGTTAATGCTTACGTAAATAAAATTAGGACCGTTTTAATTAGACCCATTGATTTACGACATTATCAGTGGTCGCTTTTCCATTGACCCTCAAACTGCGCGAATATAACTTACACATAAAAATTTATCAAATGGAAAAACGACAATTTCGCCAAAACTTGTTTTTCAATGAAAAGTTTTTGCGCTGGCAAGAGGTGGTTTTTTGGGTGTAGCGTGATTGACAAATCACACAAAACTGCAATGGCAAAACCTTTTTCCGCAACTAGAGTCACGTGAATTAAAAAAAACGGATGTTGACGGATGTTACAACAAGCGAAGAAGAGTTTTAAAAGAAACATGGCGCGGTATGTGTGGACACACCAGGAAACCCAATCATTTTTTAATTTAGTACAGGATAGAGGGGTAATACATAATAATAATGAACAAATCTGTAAATCAACACCATATTTTAAATTTGTCGCCATGTTTATGGAATGACTTCTTGTGTCATCTCGCGATAATAAATAAACAAATCAATGTATATGTGATTTAATGGAAAAACCGATATTACGCACTTCTGTTTTTACGCAGATGTCCAATGGAAAAGTGACTAGTGTAATATACATTTAATCCTGTACAGAGATTAAGAATTTAGAACTGTAAATGAGTTAGATTTTGCGTGGTGTTAGCATGTGACCTGTGCTCCAGCCTGTGTTTGGGCAGGATGGACACTGTTGGACTTCTGGACGACCCAGCCACGCCTCCTCTGTTGAGGTCCGCCCTGGATGCTGATTGGCTGATTGTGCGGATGCTATTGCCACGGCGAACAGGAGACTCAAAGTTTGCGACGCTGCCGTTGCGTCGCGGTGACGGAGTGTGGATGGAGGCGTCGTGGCTGGTGACATCACTCTCCTGCTGCTCCGTGGTTTTATCGGCCCCCGCCTCCGGAGCCTGTAGCCGGGCTGAGAACGGGTCACATGGTCACAACACCCCAGAACATATTAAAACACACTTATTAAAACCCATAAAGACCCAAACAGCCACTGGTGACCTAAAGCATCTACTGATCTAAACTGTTTAATACCTGTTGATCCACTAATTCTATCAATACATGTAAATAACTGGTGTAAAATACAGTCCTTCATCTTTTCATGGTCATCAGATATGACCCATTTGGACGTTCAGAGGCTCTGTAGTTACTGTGGAGACACTGTCATCTTCTACAACACCGATTCACCAGTAAAACCCATGGAGCTGGATCAATGACAGTGGATGGACACATTGGGTTTATGTTCAGTTTATGACAGATTTTGCTTTAAAAATCAATTTTTCTTTAATTTTCTCTGTTTTTTTTTTCTTAATAACCCTCAACTTTAATCTGAGCTTTTATGAACATCTACATGATCAGTGAATTCAATATAGGAAAATACATGATTTTCAATTTAAAAAATGCAGAATACAGAGCATAATATTATATTAAATGGTGATAAATCACTTAAGAAAGGTTAAATCTATAGAAAACAAAACATTTGGGAACAGTTTTTAAAGTACTACTGGGTCTTTAAGGGTTAAAAGGAAAAAGAATGATACCTGCAGCCAACTGGAAGACTTTCTTCTTGTCCTCAGTCCGCTCCTTTAAACAGAACAAAATGATTAGAATGGGCTGTATGTAGTGTTTTCTGCTTTAAAATATTATTAGCCTCATAGCATAATTACCTAACTCATACACATATGGACAAAAGTATGTGGACACGTTGAATTCAGGTGTTTCTTTTCTAACAGGTGTCTGGGATACAAAACAATAGTGATTTATGTCAGAATATAGTTTTATATTATGGGATTAATATCATTGCACTGGTTAGTTTGGGTTAAATATTTATCTTTGTTTCCAAAATGACTCAGAGATGGTTTTTACTTAATTTCTCTCTCTTTTTGAATTTATCCATGACTATGATTTTACATGTTTTACCTCTAAATTTCTAAAATATTTCTCCTGCTCTGACTGTAAATAATAATTTTCTTCCACATCTAACCATCTACTTTCATCACATCTGACTGAGGAAGAAAAATCTACCATTAGACTTTATGGAAATATTGATGGTTCTAAACTATATGGACATAGATATTGGGACACATCATGTCTACAGCTGTAAAATGTCATGCTCATGAGGATCGGACATATAAACATCAATACTGATAATCAATATGACATTTATTGCAAAATTATAATTGTAAAATAAAATGGCATCTGTTTATTTTGTTTCCCCACATTTAAAAGATACCAGATAGTGAATCATCAATAATAACGTAACTTGCAATAACTACTATGTACAGTATTTGAATATACTTGAAGTCAGACCCACTGTAGACAACTCACAGTCTGAAGCTGCATCCTCAGCTGGTTGTTGGTAAACTTTAGGGATCTAGCGATGGCCTGGAGATAGTATATCAGCATGCTGAAACACACAGGACCAGCTCAGAGGGGATGTTGGGAGGTTCACCTGCAGATGTGTGTGTTTTATCTGTGCAGACTTACAACAGCAGCAGCAGAGCTGGTAGAACCACAATAGGACTGGTGACGTAACTCATGACTTTACTGAACCACAAGGGGAAATCACTGGCCACCGTCTCAGAGATGATGTCATAAATCTTCTCCTGACCACTGCAACAGACATTTGAAAACATTTAATCAGTGTTTAAAAAAACAAACAAACAAAAAAAACACAAACATGAAGCTACATGTTTTCCTTGATCCAAACCCAGCAGTGCAGGTAGTCTGTGTGGCTCTGTGGTGTAATGTTGTTTATTGTTTATTCCATTGTGCAACATTTGTTTGTTTTGTTGGTAATTTCTTACTGTTGCTTATTTTATATATATATATATATATATATATATATATATATATATATATATATATATATATATATATATATATATATATATATATATATATATATATATATATATATATATATATATATATATATATACGTATGTATGTATGTATACAGGGTGGGGAAGCAAAATTTACAATGAACATTGAGTTGTTTTTTCTCAGCAGGCACTACGTCAGTTGTTTTGAAACCAAACATATAGTGATGTCATAATCATACCTAACACTATTATCCATACCTTTTCAGAAACTTTTGCCCATATGAGTAATCAGGAAAGCAAACGTCAAAGAGTGTGTGATTTGCTGAATGCACTCGTCACACCAAAGGAGATTTCAAAAATAGTTGAAGTGTCCATAAAGACTGTTTATAATGTAAAGAAGAGAATGACTATGAGCAAAACTATTACGAGAAAGTCTGGAAGATACTATTAAAGAAGAATGGGAGAAGTTGTCACTCGATTATTTGAGGAACACTTGCGCAAGTTCCAGGAAGCGTGTGAAGGCAGTTACTGAGAAAGAAGGAGGACACATAGAATAAAAACATTTTCTATTATGTACATTTTCTTGTGGCAAATAAATTCTCATGACTTTCAATAAACTAATTGGTCATACACTGTCTTTCAATCCCTGCCTCAAAATATTGTAAATTTTGCTTCCCCACCCTGTATATGTATATATATATATATATATATATATATATATATATATATATATATATATATATATACACACACACTAGTCAACATTTGCTAGGGATCAGTTTTATATTTGCACAGTAATTGATGTTGTATAATATTTTGGGTGACTTCATATATTATGTGTGTACTTTGACTAGTCATGTAAAGAAAAATGGACCAAAAGGTAAAAAAACATAAATTTTTATTGCACTTTCAGGCAAAAGGGTGATACAACCCAAGAAATTAGAGTTCACAACAATTACTCTTCCAATTTTGTTTTCACTGAATGTTCTGAAACACATACGGTGTGATGTCAATAATGTGTGTGGCCACCATCCGCATCCGCAGGCTGTACTCCACTGGGAAAATAAACTGTCAAGTTTCCAGAATTACACCCCCGAATATGGCAAAGTTATAGTCCTGATCCCTAGCAAATGTTGACTAGTGTATATATATATATAATACTGGAAGGTCTCAGAGTGTGTGTGTGTGTGTGTGTGTGTGTGTGTGTGTGTGTATCTGCACAGTTCTGAGACACAGATGTTTGAGAAATAGTTCCATCTCAGCAAGTTGATAGATCAATATTTTGGGAGATATTTGTCATTTTGGAATACAGTAGCTTTACAGTAACGTTGCTTGGTTCATGGGAAGCACAGTAGAACACCACATGATGGGAAATTAAGTTTTCATTCATTCATTCATTTATTTGTTTATTTTGAGCATTTACAGAATACATGCAAGTTTAAAAATTCCAAAATCATTCATCTACACTCAAAAAGGAGTGGGAAGAAGAATTATTTATTACTTATTTAATCCCACCCCCATTCTCATCATCAAATAACTTAACATAATAACGTTACTCACTCCTGTCCTTAGACTTCAAGCCAGAACAAAGAAGAAAATAGGCCTATACCAAATTAGAATGAACTCAATCGACAGTATTTACATTATAAGTTAAAACAGGAACAATGCATTTACTAATTTCAGTCCCTAGATATCAGTATTAATATGACCCATAGTTCCCCATGAGTCAACACTGATATATATACACTGATATATTTTTGAAGAATTTGTATGGAATGTCTTTTGCAGTGGACAGTTTCTTTCTTTTTTTTGTATAAAGCTGTGAAACTCTTCTCCACAAACGTGGACAGAAAACCCACTGCTGGGTCTTAAAAGGTTAAATATATATACACACAAATACATTGTGCATATCATAATATAACATAATTACTTTTTTATTATTATTTTACTACTTTATTACTTATTTCCACTAGTACTTTCTAAAGTGCAATTACTCCTTTTTCACAACTATTTTTATAGCTGTTGTTATTACTATCTTTTGTCTTTTTGACTTACAATTTTTCTGATATGAATATATTCAATGTTGTGCTGCTGCTGGAACCTTAATTTCCTGAGGGTTCTGCCAAAGGGATCAATAAAATTCTCTGTAATCTAATCATTGCTCAGGTCATTTTCATATTTTCAGTACAGTCTTTAATGTTTCAGTGTGGTTGTGTAACCAGCTGGTCTTTGTTTGAACATTTACCCAATTCTGCCCTCTACAGTGGATTCAAAGTACGACAAAATGCATCATGAATCTTAGTATCCATGATGTGAATGCGTCTAATCTGCAAACAAGGTCAAGGTCAAATTTAAATATAGCACATTTACAACAACATTAAGGGCCCAAAGGGTCTGTACATGATGATTTAATTTTATGGTGTCTTTGTGGTTGAAGAGTTCCTCATAATAATAAGCGCTTTAGCCAATATGAAAGCTGAGTGAATGTGTTTTACCTGAACGGTCCACAGTGCTGGGAGGGTCTGTACCTCACTATGGCAAAGATGGTGGGCAGCATACAGAGGAACAGCATGAACAGCAGCATGGCCAGGTAGAAGTTGTTGGACCTGAAGAACATGAGAAATTGGTCAAAAGTGTGTGCTATTATATAATATGATGGTAGAAGAGTCTGTACTAAAATACTGAATATTCAAGTTTATGTGTGTATGTGTTATTTTATGGTTGTATCTGTTAGATTTTAGTTAGATTTTATAACCACTCCTATGAAATGAGAATATTATCAGCTGCAGATTCAACATTAGAAGTTTGTGGGTTCAGACTTTTTCACTTAAGTGATGGTAAGTGACTAAATACTTCAGTAGATGTTAAAGGTATTTTTAGTTTATTTAGTATTTATTTTCCTGACGACTCTGTACTTCAACTCCCTACATTTTGACTCAAATATCTGTATTTCCTACTTGTTATTCTAGTTTTAGTAAATATAATACTTTGGATCATCATTGTGCATCTTCCCAACATTAATATCACATTTCACCTAAATGGATGAAAGAATAACATTAAAAAGATTTCAGTGTATGAATCAGTGTGTATTTCATAAAATTAAAGGAGGAAAACATAAAAAAAATAAAACATTGTCAAAAAAAGAATGGCAAACCAGTCACAAATGTCATAAAACAAAGTGAAAAGTATTGTTTTGGTTTTTTTTTTTCATTGTTTTTATTGCAGTTTTTTTTTTTGTTGTCCATTCAACAAAACAGTGTCTTCCAAATACTAGACACAAAACAAAACATAACATACACTACAGCTCTTACATAAGAAATAAAACACAAAAACATAGCTTGATATAGTAGGTGGTAGGTCAGACTTACAATGTACGGGAGTCATATTTGTAAATATAACTGAAGTTCACAACAGTCCTTTTAAGAGGGTAGATGAACAGTCTGGTCCAATATAGTCCAAAAATGGGCGCCATACTCTGTCAAACTGATCTGCGCTGTTATGTATGATGTTGGTCAAATATTCTAGGGGGATCAGTTCCAAAATTATTTTACGCCAACCATAGACAGAAGGAATCTTGTCACTGACCCACTGCAAGAGAATATTTTCCTTGCTGCAAATGTTAAAACATTATACAGTCTTTTGCCAACTGTTGTTTCCACATTTTTATTTGGAAGACCCAGGATCAAGGACATGGGGTCCATTTCTATATCAGTATGAAAAATTATTTCCATTTCACATACAGTTTCAGCCCAATATTTTTGCAATTTGTGGCAAGACCAGTAACAATGAGTTAAGGTTCCCACATCAGTTTTACACTTGAGACACAAAGGGGAAAGAGAGCAGTTGAAGAGATGTCTGCAGTGTGGGGATATATGTAATCTATGTAAAATTTTAAGTTGTATTGCTCTTGTCTGAGTGCAAATCGAAATCTTTTTTGCCAAAGACCAAACAGTATCCCATGTTCCTTCATCTATGTTCACAGACAGCTCCTTCTCCCACACACCTCTGACCCCTTGCATATCAATAATACTTAAACCATCGAGTACACAGTAAAATGAACTCAGAGACACTTTTGAATGTTGTTGAAACAGCATTTTCTCAACAGCAGATATTTCAGGGTGGACAATAAGTGTTGTGCTATGAGTGATATAATGTCTTAGTTGCAAAAAGCGGAAGAAATCTTGTTTGATCAGTTTGTGCCTGTTAGTAAGCTGTTCAAATGACATAAGCTTATCATCTGAGAAAAGGTCATCGAGAGATTTAATATTCTTATTATACCATTGTTGAAAGCCAGGATCTGAAGAGCCTTGGAGGAAATGCAGGATTATTTATAATTGGAGTGAATATGGATATTATATGTGATCTCCCCTCAAGACGGCGTACGAGCTGCCATGCTTTTAGAGTGTTAATTGTTACAGGATTTGTACAACAAGCTTTAATTTCCTTAAAATTATTAAAAAATAATAAGTCACTTAGTCTGCACTGTGACAATGCTGTCTCAATGTCCATCCAGATTGAAGCTTTATCCTTAACCCAGTCACTTACAGATCTTAAATGGGCACACAGCTGATATATTCAAATATTAGGTAAGTCTAAGCCTCCCCTCAAACTTGGTAAGTGTAATACCGCCATTTTAAGCCTAGGTCTGCGCTTGTTCCAAATAAAAGAGCTGAGCCATCCATTTATGTCCTTCAATACCCTATTAGAAAACAAAACAGGAATCATTTGAATAGGACATAACAGCCTGGGCAACACATTCATTTTGATCAGGGCTATGCGTCCTAACCAAGAAACAGGAAGTGACATCCATCGCTCTAGATCCTTCTTAATTTTACAAAATAAAGGCAAAAAGTTGACTTTAAATAATTGATCAAAGGATGGAGTGATGGAAAAAAAAGTATTGTTTTTAGTTCTGTTGTTGCATCAGAACTGATTTGTAGATTGGATTGAATGTAATGTCAGTTTTTCTTTGTTTAAAGTCTAGTAATTGTTTTCTTTTTCATGTAAAGTTGATTTGAATGAAAGATTTGAGACATTACTGTTCAGTTTGTTTTAGACTGACAGAAACACTGTTCAACTTCCATTTACATTTCACAGTACTTCTACTTTTACTGGAGTATGTAAAGTGTGTACCTTTGTCACTTCTGGTCTCAGGTTTAATTAGTCTAGATTAATATGTGAACCTTTACCTGAAATCAGGGCTCAGGGGTTAACCCTTGTGCAGTGTTCAGATTTTTGTTATTCAGCCAGTGTTCGTGGGTATGGTGGTCCTGCTGTATTTGTTTGGTTTTTAATTCCACATAATCAAACAATTTTATCTTAAAATACTCAACAGATGTTTACTTCATCCCAATTACAAGCAACATAAAAAGCATATATGTTTAATATTTACCTTTTGCCTTTGCTAGATCACATTTATGAATTAAAGTGCTACTCGTTTTTAGTTAGTTTTTTTTTTTTTTTAATACAATGTAATATAATCGAGATATGTACGGAAGAGGATTAGGGCCACTGGGAAAAAAAAAAAAAAAAGGTCCAATATATTTCTTTATTATTTTTCTGAGGAAAAAAAGTCTGAATTCTGAGTTTTTTCTCATAATAATAATAAAAACATGTATTGGACCTTCATTTTTAATTTTTTTTTCCAGTGTCCCTTATCCTTTTCTGTAAGATATGAGAGGAAAAAATTTATTAAAAAAACATAATTACTCATCATTTTTCTTTTAATAAAAAATGAAAACAGGTCCCTCAGACCCAAACACCATACAAGGGTTTAAGGGTTAATATGTGAACCTTTATCTGGAATCAGGGCTCAGAGGTTAAAGGGTTAAACCCAGGGCACGTTGTGGGATAGACATTTAATGGTACCTGGACGCTCTGAAGACCTGCTGATGGGGAACATTACAGGTGAGAACCGCCCAGCTCCTCAGATACATCAGACCAATCAGCTTCAGGACGTTGAAGGCAGGGAGGCAGGGGGAGAAAAAGGCCCCCATCCTACAGGAAATGAACAGGACAGTGGGTTAAATAACACCAAGGCGTCAGGGTCACACTCCATATAAAAGACATTACAGTCAGTGGCTCATGGTTTCACTTCATTATGTTCATTACTGCGAGGCGACATTTCTGAAATGAGTTGGAGAAATACGGTTCAGCAGGGCACAGCGTCTGTAATGGGGGAGAGTCTAGGAGGTTAGAGTCCCCTAAAGAGGGTCATGGAGACTGGTCAGCTCCGGTCAGATCATCAGCTCATGGTCCGATTATTGCACAGATATGACACAGTGGAAGTGTCGGACTCACCAGATCATCCCTTGGTTATAAATCAGGTGTAAGACATTCTCTGCTATTTTGAATTCTCCATATTCAGGCTGAAAAAGACACAACAGACACAATATTTAATGTTGCTTATATTTTGTTCTAAATTGGGAGTGTCAAACTCATTTTTGTTCAGGGGTCACATTCAGCTAAATTTGATCTGCAGTGGGCTGAACCAGTAAAATAATAACATCATAATATATAAATAATGTCAACTCCAAACTTTTCTCTATGTTTTGGAGCGAAAAAAAAAGTAAATTTACACTACGAAAAGTTTTACATCTACAAACTATCCTTTCAAAAGGTGTGAATAACATGAACAAACTGAAAAAAATGAGTGTAATTTTAACAATATTCTGCCTCAGTTTATCATTTACACATGCACATTAAAACTTACAGATCACAGTGGATCTACAAATAAACAAAATATTTAATAACAGACAGAATATTGGTACAATTGTACTTCTCTTAAGACATTTCAGGTTGTTCATATGTATTAATAATAATAATAATAATAATAATAATAATAATAATAATAATAATAATAATAATAATAGTAGTAGTAGTAGTAGTAGTAGTAGTAGTAGTAGTAGTAGTAGTAGTAATAAATTTTATTTGTATAGCACTTTTCATAGAACTCAAAGACACTTTACATACAGCAGATAAAAACAGAAACCAAACACATTAAAAACAGATAAAAAGCAGGTGCAAAAGGCAGGTATACCAATATAAAATAATTAAACATTAAATCAAACATTAAAAGCAACTTTAAATAAATGAGTATTTGTTCAGATTATTCACATTTTTTGCAAAATTATACTTTGTTTTAGTGTAAATACATGAAAATATTTACATTTACAAAGAGAAAAATTTGGCGTTGTCATTATTTATATGCTATTATTACAGTATTTTACTGGTCCTGCCCACTGGAGGACCAACATGAATGATGAAAACACTGAACTTCCTTAAACTAGGTTGGGAATTTTAATCCTGCTGTTGCAATACAATAAATGATGCAAAAAATGATGCACCAGACTCTTGAATATGTTAAATCTGGAGTTGAACTCACAAACTTGCTCTCTAAATCCCAGCAGCAGCAGTCACTCAGGTAGCGAACCACCAAACCTCTGATGAAGTCAATCAGAAGGATACTGGCCACTGTGAAGATCATGTCAATGATGGACAGCTTCAGCATCTCCTGGAGACAGTCAGACCCCAAGTGAACCTCACAATAACAAACATCCATGTTCCATCCATCCATGACCCGTTAATACAAAGTGTGAAATAACCCCCACCTGTCCCACGTAGGTCTCCCAGCACTGGTCCTGCTGGGAGCGGGTGTTCTTCTCAAACAGAGCCGTCTGGTTGGACATGGACACTAAGCTGCTCCTGGTGCTGTTGGACACCTCCAGCACTGTGGCGATGGTGGACGATGTGACGTTACGGTGTTCAGAGACGGAGATCTCAGACACTGAGGTGGACAGGCTGTCGGTGTCAGGCTGGGAGATGGTGGCCAGGAAGGAGCTGGTGTCGGACCAGTTACCTGGGATCTGAAGGATGAACCAAAAGGTTCCATCACCAGCTGTGAGATGCACCAATGGTACTCAACTCAACTTTATTTATAAAGTGCTTTAAAAACAACATATACTGTATGCAGACATAAAAACAAATAAAACCCATAAAAGAATTAATAAACACAGTAAAAGTAATTATACACAAGGTTCCTACAGGTTTCTACAAGTTAAATTTAAGACTTTTTAAGACCTTTTTCAGACTATTTAGAACAGAATTTAAAGCAAATTTCACAGCCATACTGGCAAAAATTCAGGACTCCTAGAATTTTGGAAAATGTATTTATTTACTCCAACTCCTTGATTCCCATTGTTCCAAGTTGGACTGAATTCTTTCACAAGGTGCAGCCAACTTCAAACACGTTCCCCTCCACTCATGTCAACCAAGTCAAGAATGATCTTTTCTCAAACCCAGCATTATTAAATATGCACTTCCTCATGCTTCCTTATCGCTTGAAAGCTGTCCCATAAAGTTCCCAAAGTCAGCTTTCTCATGCACATGTGTTGGGCTGAATGTTCTGCTATCATTTCTCTGCAAAGTTAGTAATAATTAGTTCCTAATTTCAATATTAATTGTCGGGTTGGAACGGGTGGAACTGAGTCGACTAATGTTACTTACTTTACAGTTTGGACATTTAACAGACACATTCAAACACAGTACAGTGAACAAGTTTATGGCAACATAATTGAAGACCAACCATATCAAATTTAATACCCTTTAAAGACTTTTTTAAGGTATTAAATGCAGATTTGTAAATTTAAGACTTTTAAGACTTTTTAAGACCCGTATACATTAATAAAAATAAAAGCCAACCTCTCACTGAATTAAAAGGCAAATAGAAAAAATATGTTTAAGAGAGGATTTAAAAACAGAGACTGAGTCGGTCTGCCTGATGTGCAAAGGTTCATTCCACAGTTTGGAATCAGTGACTGAAAAAGCCCCGTCACCTTCAGCGTCCTCTGAGTCTTAAAGATGACTAACAGTGACTGATCTGAGAGCACGAAGGAGTGTACGACTGGAGCAGGTCAGACAGATGATGTAGGCCAAGGACACTGAGGCATTTAAAAACAAATAAAAGAATTTTAAAATCAATTCAGAAATGAGCTGGGATTTATCACCATTTATTATATTATCCTCTGTATTTTGCATTTTTTCAATGAAAGCATATGTCCTGCATTTATTTCACTGATCATGTAGATGTTCATTAAAGCTCAGATTAAAGTTGAGGGTTTTTACATCAAAAACAGAGAAAACTGAAGAAAAAGTGACTTTTTCAGCAAAACATATCAATAACTACCAAATGGGTCATATCTGATGACCACGAAAAGATGACAAACTGTATTTTACACCAATTATTTCCATGTATTGATAGGATCAACAGGTATTAAACAGTTTAGATCAGTAGATTGTTTTGGTCACAGGTGGATGTTTGGGTCTTTATGGGTTAAAACTGGTGTGAACTTGGGCTGGTTCAGCAGAAAACACCAAGGTTCTGAGATTCCAGAATGGAGTCCGAGCCCGAGCCAGAAGTAGAACCATGTCTGTCTGAAAGCACTATCATACCTGCTTGGTCAAAGAAAAGCGATGGTAAAAGAAGAGTAAATGCATCTTCCCTTTCTGTTGAAGACTTCCCACCATGAGTAAGACATCTGACGGCTTTGTACTCACAGCAGAGCTCATACTGTTGACTTTATCCAGTAAGGCGATGATGAGGCTGTAGAGATTTCCCAGATATAAAACGAGAACCCTGTAAACACATACAAGACCAGAGTTATTATGGACACAAACCTGGGATGGATTCTACTGTGTGTGCATTATATAGCGTGTCGGAGCACCTGGCCAGTTGGAATCGCAGAGATGTTCGGGGGTGATACATCTCCAGCTGAGCGACGAGTTCAAAGGCTGATGGAGCGATCATGGTGATGAGAGACACCACCACACTGACCTGGACAGAGACGTCACAGAGAGGACACAGAGACAACAGCCCTGAGTGATGAGCTCCACCAAAAGTACTGAGTAACTGACTATTTCTTTATAATAACTTACAGCCATATTTCCAGCCAAACTAAAACTGTGTAAAATCTGTAACCCTATAACGCCAAATGTATCATATTTGATACATGAGTTTTGAAGCCCTCTACATGTTCAGTGTGATATTTTTTTTCTTGAAAAACCTGATGTATACAATTAGATACATGCAATACACCGATAATCCACCAGGGGGAAGGAATTCATTCACCAGAGGCCTTTCCAGTGACACTACAGGGTGTATAAAAAAAAAACTCTACAAAAAAAAACTCTACATTCTGAAAAACTAACCCCAGTTCCGCATTTGATAATTTTTGGAATTTTCTTTTATGGACGTCGGTAGGTAGGGGATTGGTGGATATTTGTCCAAATTTACAGACCCAGGTTTTCATGCATGAGTGAGCAGGGGCAAATTGCGCAATCCAAGTTAAAACTGGTTTGCGCGAAGTAGCAGTGGGATTTAAATCCAATCAAAGGTCATGGGAGGGGACAATGGGCATCCATCTTGTTTTCCACAAAATTGCCAGGTTACAGCATTAACACTTTGACCACCATGTCCATTTCATTTCTTTACCCATGGCAGCTGTTCCTGCCTTTCAAAGTGAATTCAACTTGTTTAGGCCTGAAAATGTCATTGAGGACAGGCCAAGTTAGGGTTAGGGTTAACCCTGGGTCTGTAAATTTGGACAAATATCCACCAATCCCCTACCTACTGACGCCCGTAAAAGAAATTCCAAAAATTATCAAATTCAGAACTGGGGGTAATTTTTCAAAATGTATAGTTTTTTGTTTTTTTTTTGATACACCCTGTATAAGATTGTTGTTAATGAGGAAGGAGTAAGAACTTTGACCATTTTGAAAAAAATTACTAATTTGTTAGACATTTTTGTGTTATATTGTGTTTTTGTTTGTTCAAAAATAATAATAGTGGAACATTGAGACCTGATGTATCAAATACAATACAAAATTGAAACTTATACATTGAACTTGATATTTGGAAAAAAAAAAGTTTTTTGGTTGTTCAGAAGGACCAATAAAGGATCCAGTTTCAAAGAACTGGAATTTTCTGTGATTTAATGGTTCAGGCTTTACAGGGTTAACTATTCCGTTATACTATATGTCAGTGGTTCTCAACTGGTCAGGTTTCAGGACCCACTGTCACCCCTCAATGACAAAATAAGACCCAAACTGATAAAAGTTAAACTGCTCAAATGTATATAATAAACAGATGTGTTTTGAACCTGAGATAATACAAAATATCGCAGTATGAAAACACAGAAGGGAAGTTTGATGATCAACCAAACTGACCAGCAAGTGGCGATGATAAATATGGAAATATTCCCTTTAACACTAAATTAGGTCCATTTGAACCGAAACTAAAATTTGCACTCACTTAAAAAAATTCAAAGTTCATTCAGTCACTTATTGAAGAATTAATCCCACTGAGGTTTTTGTCCAGTGGAGGTAAAACCAGATCTGATGGAGTCGTTGTCATACTTAGGTTTCATCATGATATGAGTAGAAAATGTTGGTTCATCTTTTATGCTGTGAAATGTCTGGTGTTAATCATCATTACAGTGCATTACTGCCATATACTGCTGGGGAGTATGAATGGACGGCGCTCAGATCCATTAAAAAGTCAAGCACAGGAAGCACACAAATACACTCACTGTTGTATTGTGGCTGCCTCCACTGCTACCGCCGCCACAATAATACTAGCAAATTAGACTACTGGTATTATTATTATATACACTGAACAAAAATATAAATGCCCCACTTTTGTTTTTGCTCCCATTTTTCATGAGCTGAACTCAAAGATCTAAAACTTTTTCTGTGTACACACAAGGTTTATTTCTCTCAAATATTGTTCACAAATCTGTCTAAATTTGTGTTAGTGAACACTTCTTCTTTGCTGAGATAATCCATCCACCTCACAGGTGTGGCATATCAAGATGCTGATTAGACAGCATGATTTTTGCACTGGTGTGCCTTAGGCTGGCCACAATAAAAGGCCACTCCAAAATGTGCAGTTTTATCACACAGCACAATACCACAGATGTCACAAGTTTTGAGGGAATATGCAATTAGCATGCTGACTTCAGGAATCTCCACCAGAGCTTTTGCCTGTGAACTGAATGTTCATTTCTCTACCATAAGCCATCTCCAAAGCTGTTTCAGAGAATTCATGAAGAAGACTGTGCGAGGAAAATGGTGGTCACACCAAATACTGACTGGTTTTCTGACCCCCCTGGACCACCCAATACAGTAAAACTCCACATTTTAGAGTGGCCTTTTATTGTGGCCAGCCTAAGTCACACCTGTGCAATAATCCTGCTGTCTAATCAGCATCTTGATATGCCACACCTGTGAGGTGGATGGATTATCTCAGCAAAGGACAAAGGAGAAGTGCTCACTAACACAGATTTAGACAAATTTATGAACAATATTTGAGAGAAATAGGCCTTTTGTGTACATAGAAAAAGTTTTAGATCTTTGAGTTCAGCTCATGAAAAATGGGAGCAAAAACAAAAGTGGGGCATTTAAATTTTTGTTCAGTGTAGTTTTCTGTTATTGCAAGAATTATTATTTTCCCCCTTACTCCCCCCTCTTTCATTTCTCACTTTCATTCACACTCCCCTCTTCCCTTTTTCCCTATCGCCCCTAACCAAGCTATAATGTTTAGTTGCTCTTTACATTTATGATCTTTTTCATTGTAATATGATGTTGTCATGTTGTTTGTCATTACTCTGTCGTTGTTGTTTTTGGTTTGTTTATTTGTTTGATTTTCTTTATGTTTATGTGTTGTTGTTGTTGTTGTTTTTCTGTCCATAATGTCTTGTTTACTATCACTAAAAAATAAAATAAAATAAAATAAATAAAGCACAGGATGTTTGTTGTCTCTTAGCATTATTTTTTCCCCAAAGGCCCACGACCCGCTGGAAACAAGTTTACGACCCACCAATTGAGAGTCTCTGCTGTATGTAATAAGTGGGTTCCTGGTTATGAAATCATCACACTGACAGAACATCATCATCTTCACTGACAGATGAAGCCACCATTCCACATCCATCCTCCAGCAGATCGGGTTCAGCTCTGCACCTTCATTGATTTCCTCCAACAGTATAATATGTTGAATAATCTAATAGCACTAATGATGATGCTGAGGATGGCGGTGTTGGCTGTGCTCTGCTGCTCTACCTCATTCTTCTCCCACAGCGTCAGCTCCGGCTTCTCCTGCTCCAGTTTCTGAGAGCGATCCACCACAAAGTAGATGATGTAGATGCTGCCGGCCAGAGACAGCAGCACCAGGATGTTCGCTAAGATACGCAGGCTGATCAGGACGGCTCTGAGGAAAAAACAGGCAAGAAAAAACACAGGTGTAAGTCTGGAAGGCCACAGTGATTTCTAAATAATGTGTTGGTTTGGAGTATCCTGTCCAATACAGCAAAAGCAGTCCTTACAATGGCACGCAAATTTACAAAACACAAATTTAAAAAACTGCCTGATGTCTGCATTTTTACCACTAATCAAACACTGAGGTTAAATTTAGCAGCAAAAACCAATGATAAAACAAAACAAACTGCACCAAATGTAGGAAAGTATGAAAACTCTGGAAGACTAAAAATGTTTTATAAAAGTATATATCTGCAAAATAGTAATGTAACATACCATCTAAAGTGGTTGCATGTAATAGTTGTATTTTAAAAATGTTTATTACAATTATCTTTAATTTGTTAAGAATAAAGAGCTCTGAAGTTCTGCCAATATATTGGATTGTATCAGTTGAACTGACTTTTTCAGCAATGTGCTGCAGGATTTATGTGACCACAAGAGGGAGTAGTGAGTCAATCTGTCATTCTAACATGGTGAGGAAAACCAATATGATATCATGAATTGTGTACAGATAACAGGCCAATTAAAAGTGACGTGTTATCCAGCATTATAAGCTTTCCGTGTGTATGTTAATGCCGCATAAAATAACACGAGACTGGCAGTTAGGGTTAGGTTTAGGGTTAGGGTTAGCAGTTAAAGATATGTAAACCGGAGATCTTGGCGTACATTGACACGCGATCAAATGGTGTTGAATAATGGCATTGAAAAGATGAAAATGCGTATGTATAGCACTCCAAATGTCTATACAACACGATTTCATGAGATCAGTCAGTGAAAACTAACAATATAGGGCCTTTGACCAATACATCAGAAAGTGACCAGATGGGACGAGAACCGTAAAGAGACAACTTTAAGAGTCAACAAAAGTGACTAATGTAACTACAATCACTGTTGTTTCCACAGGACTCAGCTGTAAATGAAAAGAATGGAGTTTGATGCTGAAATGTCAGCGATTCTTCTACGTGGATGAGTTTGATTCTGAAGTTTACGAAGGCATAAAGTTATTGTGGGCTGTTATTATCTTTGCTAACTTCATCATTTGTTGATTCAAGGTTTAGACTAAACTGTGACAGTTCTGACCTTGTTTGTTTGACTCAAACAGATCTTTAGTTCAGCTATTGACAACACAAACCAAACAGAAAACAGGTGATTTGTGG
Source organism: Sphaeramia orbicularis (assembly GCF_902148855.1). Taxonomy (NCBI): domain Eukaryota; kingdom Metazoa; phylum Chordata; class Actinopteri; order Kurtiformes; family Apogonidae; genus Sphaeramia; species Sphaeramia orbicularis. Next base: position 18,110,908 of record NC_043959.1, on the reverse strand, counting down.
TTTTACTGAGATTGTTTTCAGTGTAAAAAACAGAGCTAAGCTAACAGAGCTATAATGTAAACTATCAGCTGATGCAACATTTGAAGATTATAAGACAAGATGTTGTTATTATGAGCAACTGTCAACAATAAGAGCCTATGAGTTTTAGTTTAAAGGAGAAAAACTGATGATGTCATAATACAGATAAACAATGAGCTTTTCGAATATTTTTGTCATTTTGTCAGGATTTATTCTGTGAATGACACAGTGTACAGCCGCAGAAAAAAATTATTAGATCGCTCCTTGTTTTCTTCAATTTCTTGTTAATTTTAATGTCTGGTCCAACTAAAGGTACATTTGTTTGGACAAATATAATGATAACAAGAAAAAAAAACTTATAGTAGTTTAATTTCAGAGCTGATATCTATCCATTTAAAATGTTTTCTTCATAATAACCAAAATCACTTCAGTTCTTCCATCAGTATTTATGTCATCGTACTGACAAAAACAGTGTTTTTAGACATTCCATGTTTTCTTTTCTGTCTGTTTTAGTCGCATGATATACATAGGAGTTAGTACTGGATTGCATAACCATTGTTTTTAATGACTTTTGATGGTCTGATAATTTTTTCCGTGATTGTATGAATACACAGCATTGAATTGTTGGTGGTTTTGCTACGTGACTGCCCCCTGCTGTTGAGAATTAGCAATAACAATACTACATGGAACGCTTTAAAGCTTAATTAAACATCATCTTGAGTTCTGGATCCACATATTTCAGTGGAGGCTGAAATATAAAGGATGATGCAGAGGTCCGGGGGATGTTTAATTTATGTGTACGTTTATTGATCATTTATCTCAGTTTAACATCTCCTGTCATTTCTCTGCTATCCGGATGAAATTTATAGTCTGTTTGCATGAGTTATAATGTCAGAACATGCATATAAACAGAATGGTTCTGGATATTAACCCTTTAAGTGCTGAAGTCACAATGTTGTGACAAGCTGCATAACTGAATGAAACTGACAGCTTTTAGAAATCTTGATATCAAAATTGAATACTACAAAAAAAAAAAAAAACTCTGGTACTTAAAGGGTTAATGATAGGCATCTGAAAATGATTCAAGGAGAAACAACCGTGGAGGTTAATGACAGAATGTGACCACTACTTACAGACTGGTGTCCTTCTTCTTCTCTTGCTCTTCAACGATGGCTTCCTGTGTAGAAAAACATTGAACATAGAGTGTGAAAAGAGTATTATGTGTTTAAAGGAGAATAAGTAGGTGATATGTTTGGTCCTTCGACAGTGCAGTGTGTTCGTCAGACCCTGATGTTGTTGACGATGGCGGCCCCTTTACTCTCTGCAGCCTCTGGGTTTCCGATCAGATAATCCCAGGCACAGAAAACCCTCCAGCAGAACGTGAAGTTCTCATCAGAGGCACTGGCCAAGCTCAGACGAGAGTTCTTAGCCATTCTGCAAGAGAACGACTTTTAGAGCATATCATTCATGTCAAAGGACGCCTACTGTTGAATTGAAAGGGCTCATATTTATCTGAACCCACTTTTATTGGTCTGTGGTTCATTTAGTTGTGTATTTAGACCCTAATAGTTCAAAAAGTTTGAATTTGAACTCATCCTGGTTCACGTCTAACTTCTTAAAACTAAATAGCAACAAAACAAATTCTCTTCATCTGTACCAAAAATCAGCTGTATCCAAAGCTGACTCATTCTCTCTCAAAGTTGACAGCTCCTCACTTTCCTCCTCCCCAGGTTAAGAGTCTGGGTATCATCCTCCATAGCTCACTATCTTTCAAATCCCACATGATTTCATAAAATGACAGAAAATGTAGATGAAAAAAAGGGTGAAAAATGCAAATGGTATAAAAAGCATGAAATATTAAACTATTAAGATGAAGCCAAAATGACGATAAAAACAACAGAAACGATGTAAAAAATTGCATCAAGCATCACTTACTGAGCTATCCGTCCAGATATCTGGGCAAACTTATATGCCCCAAGGCTCTCCTATCTCTTGTATTGGGGGGGGGTCTATATGACCAGAGTCTATATGGTAAAGGGAGTTCAATCTAAACTAGAATAAAGTCTAATTATGGAGAGACAACTGTCTATTCCAGCAGCATTTGGGTCTGCATGAAAAATAAATGGGCAGCCAAAGAAGGTATGTATGTAATATTAAACAGATGGAACTATAGGACTGCATGGACTGAATATTAAATATGTTTGAACACAGACAGTGACGGAGTGAATCACACACAGTTGTCAAACATAGGCCTATACTGCTACTGGATCCTGTTGGTTTTAATTCTAAATTATTTGGAATACAATGGAATTCAATGCCATGACTGAGTCCAACCTTATTAAAGCCAACTCTGATTTGATTCCAAAAGTGGTCACATTAATGAGGTTAAATTGTGTTTATTTTATTAGTGGATGATAAGGAAGAATACAGGTTGTCACCAAAACATGTCAAGGTAAAAAATCTACTTTTTTCCATCCGTCTGATAAAAAAATAAATCCTTATAAGTTCAGTAGACAGTATGAACCTAATCAGACTACTGTGTGAACACGTCTGGAGCTTTTATTCACTGAGTCTAGTTACATGTTTATGTTGACGAAGCTAACTGAGGAATTTAAGACGTGTTGAAGTAACTTCATCCCAAACATTATCACAAAAGTATTCATCATAAGGAGAATAATGATTACTTTCTTAACAGGATGATGAAACTGTAGGCAAAGACGGCCATCCCAACCAGGAAGTAGGCGAGTGGTAGTCGGTATCCGGCACTGCCGATCTTCCTCACTCTGCCATAGTAACCGTAGAATAACACCGAGTACTGCAGATAACCCTGAGGACAGTCACACACAAGGATGGACAACACATGACAAAAACTCACAGTTTCATGTAAGAAGAATGTACCTAACACGTGTACAAATAGACAACGAGGCTTACACTGTCAAGGCCCGACAGCAAGGGTATATCCCCAAAAGCCCCCCAGTCCTCTGCTATATATAAATCTATCCACGATAATTACAATCGATATGAACTCAATTTGAGCTACATGGACCTGATAGCAGCAGAATAATAGTCAGAGAACCATAAAACTCCACCTAGTGAATAAAAATGTCCCCATATGAACTCTGGATGGTAGACAGAACATGGACATTTGGAAGACCATCAATATAAACCAAATTGATCTCAATCGGCCAATTATTGATTGATTTATTTCCAAACTAGAACCACTCAGAGAGCGCAGACCTCCACCAAGGCAGATCAGTGCCCTGGATTTGGATGAAAATTTCAGGAAATGTTGATACTGGCACAAGGAACAAATGATTCAATTTTGGTGGTGATCGGGGGTGGGGGGGCCATGGAGGCCCACTGATCTGCTTTGGCGGAGGTCTGCGCTCTACAAGTGCTTTTCTAGAAAAGACAGCGCCCCCCCCACCCCCACCCCCGATCACCACCAAAATTTAATCATTTATTCCTTGTGCCAGTATCAACATTTCCTGAAATTTTCATCCAAATCCGTCCATAACTTTTTGAGTTATCTTGCACACAAACAGACAGACAAACCAATGCCGACCTCCTTGGCAGAGGTAAAAACTGATTTTCAACTAAAGCGCCCCCATGTGGATGACTTCTAATACTCATAGAGAAGCTGAAATTCATGGGGTTCTTCCACTAGCGGTACACTATGTTGGTTATCAAGGAAAAGAAATCCAACCAAATCTGTTGTAGTCATTGCCTCACATGAAGGAGATCCAGCGGCAACCATTATATCCCTGAAACTTCATTTCACTGATCACTCTGAATTATCTTATAATATTCCTTAAGGTGACATGATGAAGAAATTCTCCCATTATTCAGTTGGTGTTCTGCAACATCTCATTTTGTTCATGGAGAAATAACGAGAGAAATAAAGTCAAAACCATCTCTGAGGCATTTTGGAAACAAAGATAACAATTTAAACCACACTAACCGATGTAGTGATATTCATCCCATAATATAAACTATATTATAACATTAGTCATCATTGTTTTGTATCCCAGATCCCTGTTAGAAAAAAAAACACCTGGATTCAACATGTCCACATACTTTTGTCCATTTGTGTATGACTTAGGGAATTATGCTATGAGGCCAATGTTAAGTGCAAATGGTTCAAATGAGTTCAAAGCTTTATTAGTTTCTTATCTTCTTCTTTAGTTTGGTCCCATGGGGCTCAGTGAAAAGTGCAGGACCTCTGTACAGAGACTCCTCAGGGTTCCTTCCATACATTCAGGTCTAATCTTCTGGGAACCTTTAGTGAATGTGCCACAAAATTCCCTTAAAGGCCTAAAAAAAATTACTTCTGCAAAACTTCAACTTTCATGTTGTTTTTCAGAAATGCTGACCCTCTAGAGATATTCCAACACACCTTTAAAGAACCGTCCTGGGAAGATTGAGGTTTCAGGAAATCTATTTTTGTCATTAGAATTATCATCAAATTTGCAAACAAAGCAGATGATTTGAATCCTTGTTTTTCAGATGCAGTGACACTGACCTCCACCAGGGTCTGTTACTGATAACAGATGTGGAGGTGTTCAGCTGCTGCCTGGTGGAAGCAGACGGAGGTGGAATTGGCTGCAGTAGAGGTCAGACACACACTAAAGGAATGTTTGAATAATGGCTCTTTGTAACTGTAAGTAATGTGTTATTGACAGAGGAGTAAAAGGAAAGAGACAAAGATCCTTACCCCGAGAGACCAGATGGTGTCCAGGTCCTGGGCCGAAGCCAGATGCTCTTTGGGGATGGTTTTACTCCTCGTTGTTCCAAACGGAGCTCCAGCCAGAAGCTAAGATGCACAAATACACACATACCCAAGTATTTAACACATGAAAATCCGTACACATCACTTACACTTTTATACATATGGGTGCTTCTATGAAACTGGACAGTTTATAAAATATTCTTTAAAATGGACTAAATTTACTCTCTGATGCTTTTTGTTTTTTTTTTCTTAGATATTTATATTTTAATTTAAATTATTGTTATTTGTCTTTTCTTCTGTGTGTTTGTAAGGCTGTGCATTATGTTAATTTATTTGTTTGGCCGATTTTTCCTTTTGACTACTTGATGTTTGTTCAAAATTTCTCGATGTTTTGTATACACATAATTTCAATAAAGTTGTAAAAAAAAAAAAAAAAGATTCTGTGAAACTGGGTACCCGGCACTTTACCAGCTTTTTAGACTCAATAATAAAAGGTAAATGTAGACATATATCCCCCCAGGATGAACCTAATGCAAAAAAATTATACTCCTGCTCGGAGCCATCCCATAATTAATGAATTTTTAATAAAGTATTGGGGCCAAAAAATAGGACCCAAATATGGACATTAAATCCCCCTAAGTGTCAGTGCATTAGATGTGAAAACATGTGTAAATGCTCTTCTATAGACTCTACATAAAGACACTGTGCTAAATGTGTCCATCCTAGTGGTTTTTCTAATCCACACGTGGGTTTTTCATCAGTCTCAGTCTCATTCCAGGTTTGGTGTGGAACCCATCGTGTCCACTTCCATTACATGCAAAACCTGTCCGTTTAAACACTTATAAATCGCAAATGATTTTGAAGCAGCGGTCTTTTTTGTCAAACACTCTGCCTTGCATAATTAGTTCAATTCCCAAATGTACCTGTGGGAGGATAAAGAGATATTAAAAAAAATAGTAATGTGTCATTTTTGTGTCCTTCTGACCGTGTTACATGCAGATTTTTGTATTAAATATAGTGGAAGTGAGACCATACCCTTTTTTTTTTTTTTAAATGATTGGATTATGTATCAGATATACAAAAAATGGATGTGGAGAAGTATTGAAGTCACTATTACTATATTGTCTGTTAAATATTATTTGTTATTTACTTTCACTGATGTTTCATAATTCAGAGGTGGTTGGGGGGGGGGGGGGGTCTGGGGGGTTTATGCTCAAGGGGAGACCCACACAATATTCCCAATTCATATCAGAAAAGATATGTAATGTGTTAAAAATTTAATAAAAAATACATATATTATGGAAAATAATATAAAAATGTGTTTTATCTGAAAAATGGTTTGTCTTTTATATTTATTTTAAAATAGACCCAAAGTGCTTCCAAACCTGCTTCATAACATTAGTCTACATCTGGTTAGAATTTTTATCCCCATGTCCTGTTTTTAAGACCAGCTTCATAGAAGCACACCAAATACAGAAGCATTCATCACAGCATTTAAAAACTCATTGAAATATTACTGTTAAACAGTGATGGAAGAAATATTTAGATCCTTTATTCAATTATGTAAGTTATCCAGTTTATCTAGGATTAAAATGTCCTGGATTTTTATATTAAACATGTGCTTCAGGAAGATTTTTGCTCATGTTCATCTCATATAATTTGTGTTTTGGATGGTTAAAAACATCCACTATTGATTAAATTAATATTTTATCCATTAAAGTAAATAATTTCTCAAACATGGATGATGCTACAGAGGAGCTCCACCTTCTAAAACATGCATGCTTCATACATCTTCAACCTTTCAGAGCCAAATGAGCACAGTTTGAAGGTGGAGCGTCCAAGATTAGTGTCGACAAAACAGTATCTGACCAAATGTGATACATAAACATAAAGACGAGAGTAACGACCGAGGAGTCAGCACAAACAAACAGGATGATAGAAGTGGATAAGCTGAGGGGGAGATAACGGCGTGATGTGTTCAGGGACACAGAGGAAGGTTGGTCCCATTAACAGAGGAATGACAGTAGACGAATAAGTCATGTGTGGGGAAATTGCTTGTGTCTACATGTCAGGGGTTGTAAATCAGACGGAGATTTCTCTCTCTGTCCTCTGTTCTTATCTTCTGGCTGGAGTTTTGGTTGTTAGAGGTAAAGACATCAAAAGAGTACGGTGATTTGAACAAGGACTATGAACATGCACTGGAAAAATCTAAATCTTACCAAGTGTATTTTTCTCATTCTAGTCCAAATATCTCATCACACTTAAAATAAGACCTAATCACCTAAAGAGTAACTTTTCAGTGAGATATAAGAGCTGATTTTAGACAATAGATCTGGAAAAATCTGATTTAAATTTTTTGGTTGAATTAAGAAAAAAAAATCTTGAATTAAGCAAAAAAAAAAAAATCTGCCAATGGAACAAGTGAAATTATCTTGGTAAGATTTCTTGAAATAAGATTTTCCAGATCTATTGTTAAAAACAATGAAATAAATAAATTAAAAAAAAAAAAATGAAAACACTCAGACATGAATGTGGATTTATATTCATCTTGTTGACACATGATTTTATTTCCCTCTCACTTCATCTCATTTTTTATCTTCTCTGTCCGTGTACCCTCCTGCCATGAACAGAACCAGGACAGGACGCTGAGTGAGAGAGTAACTACACCAACAGAAGTAACCTGCTGATAAGAAACCTCCAGGAGAAACAATCAAACGTAGAAGTTTCAGTGGGTTTTTATTCTAAACCAACAACAATGTTTGGACAAAGGGTCCCAGCTCACCTTCCTTTGGATGAAAACGGAGAATAAAGACAGATGAAAAGAAGAGAAAGGGAAGGGAAGGGAAGGGAAGGGAAGGGAAGGGAAGGGAAGGGAAGGGAAGGGAAGGGAAGGGAAGGGAAAGGGAAGGGAAGGGAAGGAAGGGAAGGGAAGGAAAGGGAAAGGAAAGGAAAGGAAAGGAAAAAAAAAAGGAAAAAAGGAAAGGAAAAAGGAAAGGAAAGGAAAACAAAAGGAAAGGAAAGGAAAGGAAAAGGAAAGGAAAAAAAAAAAAGAAAGGAAAGGAAAGGAAAGAAAAAAAAGGAAAAGGAAAGGAAAAGGAAAGGAAAGGAAAGGAAAGGAAAAAAGAACGAGAAAGAAAAAGGAACAGAAAAAAAGGAAAAGGAAAGGAAAGGCAAGGAAAGGAAAGGAAAAAAGAGAAAGGACAAAAAAAGGAAGGAAAAAGGAAAAAAAAGGAAAAGGGAAAGGAAAAGGAAAGGAAAGGAAAGGAAAAAAGGAAAGGAAAAAAGGAAAGGAAAGAAAGAAAAAAGAAAAGAAAAAGGAAAGGAAAAAGGAAAGGAAAGGAAAAAAAAAAAAAAAAAAAAAAAAAAGGAAAAAAAAAAGAAAGAAAGGAAAAAAAAGGAAAAAAAAAAAAAAAAGAAAAAGAACAGGAAAAAGAAAAGGAAAGAAAAAAGAAAAAAAAAAAAAGAAAAGAACAGAAAAAGGAAAGAAAGGAAAGGAAAAAGGAAAGGAAAAAAAGAAAGAAAAAGAACAGAAAAAGGAAAGGAAAGGAAAAAAAGAAAGAAAAAAGGAAAGGAAAGGAAAGGAAAAAAAAGAACAGAAAGGAAAGGAAAGGAAAGGAAAAAAGAAAAAGAACAGAAAAGAACAGAAAAAGGAAAGGAAAGGAAAGGAAAAGGAAAGGAAAAAGGAAAGGAAAAAGGAAAGGAAAAAAAGAGAAAGAAATATCAGTCCCCCTGAGCAATCTTGGTGTCCCAACGTTAAATGTGATTCATTTTTTTTTTTATAGACTTGCTTTATGTGATGTTGGCTCTTTTAATATTTGAGTTTTAAAAATATTTAATAATGTAATATTTAAATTTATTCAGAGTCATGTTTTCTCTACTTTGCGTGTCTTATCTCTTTTACTGTGTTGTGTGTGTTTTCTGTTTTTAGTGTCTGCTTGCGTCTTGTTTTATTTCAGTTTCATCTTAATTCTGTCCTCCTGTTTGTCCCTCTGTTGTTATTTTGACTCTGGACATTCTGCTGCTGACTTGGTAAACTCATTTTTGGTGCTGAATTATATGATTTTTTATTATCTATTATTTGTAAGTGAACCCAGTGCTCAGACAGATAATTATTTGACCCTCTGCTGACCTCGGGAGGACGAGGAAGGCTCCGGGTCATGATGGTGAGGAACGATGTTGATGCCGAACAACCACCGGAGGAAGATGAAGTAGGAGGCCACCCCCTGAGCCGAAGTGACCTGCAGAGGAGACCGACACCAAGTGAGCGACTGAAACACTTCATAACCTCTACTCAGAAGTAAAACTGATACTTTAGCAGACTCACTTTCAATGTTTCTTGATCCTCACTTCCCAGGAATGACAGAACCACGACGTTGTAAAGCACACGGGACACTTTTCTTCAGCAGATCTGCAGGAGGAAAGACACCGTTTACGGAACATGAAGGACAACATACACCTGAGTATGACGCTGTGTAACAGGTGTAGGGCCAAGGGTACGTATACCCTGCTCAGAACTGTTTTCCCTGAACGCAGGGGGAGCATAAATTAGACGTTTAATCTCATAATATGACATTTTCATGTTATAATTCTTCGACTTCTTATCTCATATATTATGACTTTAATCTCCTAATTTTGATTTTTAATCTCATAATTCTACTTTTTATCTCATCATTATGACTTTATTATCTCGTAATATTGACTTTCTTATCTCATAATTATGACTTTTAATCTCATAATTTCTACGGTTTTATCTCATAATTAAACTTTTTATGTCATAAATTATGACTTACCATTGGGAATTTTTTTCAAAGTCAAAATTATGATATAAAAAGTCAAAATTATGTGACAAAAATGTCATAATTTGGAAATAAAAAGTCAGAATTATGAGATAAAAAGTCATAATTGTTGCTGCCGTGGCCGGTCACAGATTCATCCAGTGGAGGGACAGCAAAGCGCTGTAAAGCAGGGGGGTCAAACATACGGCCTGGGGGCTAACACCAGCCACGCCGAAGGGTCCAATCTGCCAAAAATTACACATAAGATATTAACAATCAAACACAGTTTAGTACAGGCACCACATAAAGTGGCTCTCAAGTGGGTCAGACCAGTAAAATAATAGCATACAAACATATAAATAATAGCAACTCCACATTTTTCTAGACGTCCATCCTCCAGGAGTCAGGTCTTGCTCCAGTTTCTACCTGTTAAAGGTGGGTTTTGTTTGCTCCTGGAGGATTCTGATGGTTTCTGTAAATTTGGCTTAAGAGTCTGCTTTAGACTGGCTCTACGTGTAAAGTGTCATGAGATAACTTTTGTTAGTGATTTGGCACTATATAAATAAAATTTTGATTTGATATTGATATTCTGCCTGTTATTAAATGTTTTTGTATATTGTAGATCCACTATGATCTGTGAGTTGTTATTAACATGTGTAAATGATAAACTGAGACATAATATTATTGAAATTGCACTTATTTTCTTTCAAAATTTCAGGTTGTTCATGTTATTTACATTTTTTATAAGCAGTTTATGGATGTATATATTTACATTATATATTTTTACTTTTCACAGATTTTTAAAAATTATTTTAGCTGGTCTGGCCTACTTGAGATCAAATCAGACAGTATGTGACCGCTGAACTAACTTGAGTTTAACCCTGTAAAACTTGACCCATTAAATTACTGACAGAAAATTCCAGTTCTTTGAAACTGGAGCCTTCATTGGTCCTTCTGAACAACCAAAAGAAAAACAACAAAAAAACCACATTTTTCAAATATCAATTTCCATGTATGAGTTTCAATTTGTAATCATAATTTGATCTATCAGGTCTCAATGCTCAAATATTATCATTTTTGAACAAACAAAATCATAATATAACACAAACATGTCTAACAAATTGTTAATTCCTTTTCTAAATGGTCCCAGTTCTTCCTCTTTCCTCATTAATGACAGTCTTGTAGTGTCACTGGAAAGGCCTCTGGAGAGTGAACTCCTCCCTCTGGTGGATTATCTGTGTATTGCATGTATCTAATTGTATACATCAGGTTTTTCAAGACAAAAAATATCACACTGATCATGAAGAGGGCTTCAAAACTCATGTTCCAAATATGAAACGTTTGGTGTTACAGGGTTAACAGTCATGTATTATGTCATGAGCTGCTCACAGGTGTGTATGTGCTGATGGATGTCAATAGAAACATTGTGTTAAAGGTTAGAGATGCAACACAGTGTGCATTAGATTTTCTGGTTGAATTCTACAAAACTGAAAAAGAAAACAGCCCCAGTTGGCAGGACTTCACACATATCAGCACAGTCTGAATCAGTGATGAAATACAGCTGCTGTATGATGTGAACCGCCCAGTCTGACCTGAGATGATGATGATTATTAATCAAGATAAGGTCAACTCGGCCAGTGATTTTGAATTTCAAATTAACAGGAAGCCAAACTGTAGAATTAATAATTCACCGGCAGACTGCTCACTAAAAGTCAATTAATTGTAATGGGGCCTGAGCAGCCTGGACATTTTAATTAAAACTGAGCTATAACAACAGGCTATAAATTCAGTCCTGCTGCTGCTCTAGCGCTGCAGAGTCTGTCCGTCTGTGAGGCTGCATGTGTGTCTGTGGAACAGTTACATAAAGTTACCGACTATATTCAGCCCAGAGGAGAAGAAAAGCTCTGTTAAAACTCAACGGCCTGCACAAGAGAAGGCTTTATCATTCTGGCTCAGGTTGTCCGGTTACTGCAGTGCAGGGGAAATACACAAAGAGTTTCACTGAAAAAAGAGGCAGCGTCGTCTGTAAAATAAAGCTATAACGTTCTTATCGAATGCTGAATCAGCTTTTACAGGTTCACTTACTGCAGCCGCCTTAAAGGTGGATAAACTGACTTTCATTCATATGGGACAAAGGACAGCACTGACACGACATATACAGGAGGATAATTCACAGCCTTTGTAGTAAATGAACAGACGACGTTGAACGTACATCAGCTCCTGCAGTCTGGTAACCTCTGGTTCTGGTCAGTCGGCCCTCGTACTTCAGAACGATCTCCCTGGCCTGTCTGAAAGAACACACACATATAGACACTGAAAGAACACACATATAGAGACTGAAAGAACACACACATATAGACACTGAAAGAACACACACATATAGAGACTGAAAGAACACACACATATAGACACTGAAAGAACACACACATGTAGAGACTGAAAGAACACACACATATACACACTGAAAGACACACACATATAGACACTGAAAGAACACACACATATAGAGACTGAAGACACAACACATATAGAGACTGAAAGAACACACCAATATAGAGACTGAAAGAACACACACATTAAGACACTGAGAACCACACAGATACCAACTGAAAGAACACACACATATAAGATACTGAAAGAACACACACATTAGACACACTGAAAGAAACCCACATGTAGAGACCTGAAAGAACACACACATATAGACTGAAAGAACACACACTATATAGACTGAAGAACACACACATATAGACACTGAAAGAACACGACACATACACACTGAAAGAACACACCACATATAGAGACTGAAAAGAACACACACATATAGAGACTGAAAGAACACACACATATACCACTGAAAGAACACACACATATAGAGACTGAAAGAACACACACATATAGATACTGAAAGAACACACACATATAGAGACTGAAAGACACCACACATATACACACTGAAAGAACACACACATATAGAGACTGACAGGACACACCATATAGAGACTGAAGAACAACAACACATATATAGACTGAAAGAACACACACATATACACACTGAAAGAACACACACATTAGAGACTGAAAGAACACAACACATATACACACTGAAAGAACACACACATTAGAGACTGAAAGAACACACACATATCAACACTGAAAGAACACACACATAAAAGAGACTGAAAGACACACACATATACACACTGAAAGAACACACACATATAGAGACTGAAAGAACACACCTATAGAGACTGAAAGAACACACACTAACACACGAAAGAACAACACATGTAGAGATCTGAAAGAACACACATATACACACTGAAAGAACACACACAGTAGAGACTGAAAGAACACACACATATACACACTGAAAGAACACACCCATATAGAGACTGAAAGAACACACACATATACACACTGAAAGAACACACACATGATAGAGACTGAAAGAACACACACATATACACACTTAAAGAACACACACATATAGAGACTGAAAGAACACACACAATATCAGGCACTGAAAGAACACACACATATAGAGACTGAAAGAACACACACATATACACACTGAAAGAACACACACATAAGAGACTGAAAGAACACACACATATATACACTGAAAGAACACACACATATAGAGACTGAAAGAACACACTACATATACACACTGAAAGAACACACACATATAGAGACTGTAAGAACACACACATATACACACTGAAAGAACACAGCACATAGTAGAGACTGAAAGAACACACACATATACAAACTGAAAGAACACACACATGATAGAGACTGAAAGAACACACACATATACACACTGAAAGAACAGAACATATAGAGACTGAAAGAACACACACATATACACACTGAAAGAACACACACATATAGAGACTGAAAGAACACACACATATACACACTGAAAGAACACACACATATAGAGACTGAAAGAACACACACATATACACACTGAAAGAACACACACATATAGAGACTGAAAGAACACACACATATACACACTGAAAGAACACACACATATAGAGACTGAAAGAACACACACATATAGAGACTGAAAGAACACACACATATACACACTGAAAGAACACACACATATACACACATATAGAGACTGAAAGAACACACACATATAAACACTGAAAGAACACACACATGTAGACACTGAAAGAACACACACATGTAGACAATGAAAGAACACACACATAGAGACTGAAAGAACACACATATACACACTTAAAGAACACACAATATACACACTTAAAGAACAACAACAATACACACTGAAAGAACACACACATATACACACTGAAAGAACACACACATATAGAGACTGAAAGAACACACACATATACACACTGAAAGAACACACACATATAGAGACTGAAAGAACACACACATATAAACACTGAAAGAACACACACATAGAGACTGAAAGAACACACACATATACACATGAAAGAACACACACATATAGACTGAAAGAACACACATATATAAACACTGAAAAAAACACACACATAGAGACTGAAAGAACACACACATATACACACTGAAAGAACACACACATAAACACTGAAAGAACACACACATGTAGACAATGAAAGAACACACATAGAGACTGAAAGAACACACACATATACACACTTAAAGAACACACACATATACACACTTAAAGAACACACATATACACACTGAAAGAACACACACATATAGAGACTGAAAGAACACACACATATACACACTGAAAGAACACACACATATACACACTGAAAGAACACACACATATAAACACTGAAAGAACACACACATATACACACTGAAAGAACACACACATATAAACACTGAAAGAACACACACATATACACACTGAAAGAACACACACATATAGAGACTGAAAGAGCACACACATATAGAGACTGAAAGAACACACACATATACACACTGAAAGAACACAGACATATAGAGAGTGAAAGAACACACACATATACACACTGAAAGAACACACACATATAGAGACTGAAAGAACACACACATATAGACACTGAAAGAACACACACATATAGACACTGATAGAACACACACATATACACACTGAAAGAACACACATATAGAGACTGAAGGTTAAACAAACCATGTATGTACGGTTCATCAGTCTGAGTCAAATCTAAAGTGAACATAGTGTCTTTATTTATGAACTCATGGCTCATAAAACTCTGAATTGTCCCACTGCTGTAACAGGATGAGCTGTTTTCATTGAAATGTCTCATGCACCGTAAACCAACGGATACTTCAGCCAATCTGCCTTAATGGGACCAGTCCGCTGTGGCCAGGCTTTAGACCAGAGGGGGTCAAACATACAGCCAGTGTACAACATATGGTAATTTTAACAATATTATGTCTCAGTTTATCATTTACACATGTAAAGCACAACTTACAGATCACAGTGGATCTACAAGTACACAAAACATTTAATAACAGACAGAATATTGGTAAACTTGCACTTCAGACATTTCAAAATGTTTATATTTGTTCAGGTGAGTCGCGCTTTTGTGAAATGATAGTTTGTTTTAGTGTAAATAGAGTAAAATGACATGAAAATGTGGAGTTGAGTATTTATAGCAGTGTTTTTCAACCTTGGGATCAGGACCCCATGTAGGGTCGCCTAGAATTCAAATGGGGTCACCTGAAATTTTTAGTAATCAATAAAAATAAAAATATTTACTGATAAAAAATAGATGATGAGTTGACAGAGACAATCACAATCCATACTCGACAAACTGAGTCTGAGACTGCAGCACTGTGGTACTGTTTATCTGTCAAATGTTCATTGTGGTCAGTTTCAGATGCTGCAGCTCTTTCATAATTCATAGTTTGAGTTCTTGTTTGTTCAGTATTAATTGTCAGCCTTGTAAATCCAAGCTGGACTGACTGTACATATCCTGACCAAGGAAAATCAAATTCTCCCTTTGTGCAGTAATCTACACCTGGCTTTTCTGCCTCCGTCCATAATAATATACATTATATAGACTAAATGTTGTCTAAAATTAACTTTTATTTGCAACATAGTATAGCAAACTATTACATGATCAAAAACCAATTAATTTTTTGCAAAAACATGTTTCTCACTTTGAATGTCTGTGGTTGCCAGAAATTTGTGAAGTTAAAATGGGGTCACGAGCCAAAAAAGGTTGAGTATTTCTAGGTTATTATGATAGTATTTTACTGATCCGACCTGCTTGACATTAAACTGGTCTGTATGTGCAACCTGAACTAAAATGATTAATATCTTCAGTGTAATTTTTGCATTTCATAAATTCATCCCAGGGGCCAGACTGGACCCTTTGGCGGGCCGGATTTGGCCCCTGAGCTGCATGTTGGAGACCTCTGGGTTCAAAGGTTAACCTTTTAAAGCCTAAGTCTAAAATGGTCCGCCTGGACTTTTTTTATTTTGACTAAAAGGTTAGAACATATGCTGTGAGTGAGTCCATTTGACCATTTTTCCAGATCTTTCAAAATCTGGTAATCTTGTACGATTTATTGGATTGGATTTACTGCATGTTGTAATTCTGGTAATACGGCTTCTTCTCCAGCTTCTAGTTCAGGCATGAGTAAAATTACTGTAATGACCCGATAAAACCTACAATGTGCAACACCTCAGGTTTCAGAAACCGTTGGAATTTTTCCAATTGTACGAACAGTGAAAGAGTGCCATCCATCCAAACTGCACATGTACAGGGTGTGTCAGCCATGACACGTCAGGTTTTAAACAGTTAACCCATAAAGACCCAGCGTTACTTTTATTTCAGTTCCTAAATAAATTTTTCTCTTAATCTAACCTTTCTTAAATGATTTATCACCATTTATTTATAATATTATCCTCTGGATTTTGTATTTTATCAGTGTAAATCAGGTATTTTCCTGTATTTAATTCACTGTTCATGTAGATGTTCATTAAAGCTCCGATTAAAGTTCAGAGTTATTTTATCAAAAACAGGGAAAACTGTGAAAAAAGTGACTTTTTCAGTAAAATCTGTCATTAACTGAACATACCCCCAGTGTGTCCATCCACTGTCATTGATCCAACTCCATGGGTTTTACTTTTGAATCAATGTTGTAGAAGATGACAGTGTTTCCACAGTAACTACAGAGCCTCTGAACGTCCAAATGGGTCATATCTGATGACTACGAAAAGATGAAGAACTGTATTTTACACCAATTGTTTACATGGAATAATAGGATTAATGGATCAACAGGTATTAAACCAGTAGTTTCCAACCTTTTTTGGCTCGTGACCCCATTTTAACATCACAAATTTCTGGCGACCCCAGACATTCAAAACTGAGACTTTTTTTTTTTTTTGCTAAAATTTATTTGTTTTTGATCATGTAATAGTTTGCTATACTATGTTGCAAATAAATTTTAATTTTAGACGACATTTAGTCTATATAATGTATATTATTATGGATGGAGGCAGAAAAGCCAGGTGTAGATTACTGCACAAAGGGAGAGTTTTATTTTCCTTGGTCAGGATATGTACAGTCAGTCCAGCTTGGATTTACAAGGCTGACAATTAATACTGAACAAACAAGAACTCAAATTATGAATTATGAAAGAGCTGCAGCATCTGAAACTGACCACAATGAACATTTGACAGATGAACAGAACCACAGTGCTTCAGTTTCAGACTCACAGTTTGTCATGTCTTTTACGGATTGGGATTCTGTCTGTCAACTCACCATATATTTTTTTAGTAATTTTTTTTTTTTTTTAATTTTCATCAGTTACTAGAAATTTCAGGCGACCCCATTTGAATTCCAGGTGACCCCATGTGGGGTCCCGACCCCAAGGTTGAAAAACATTGTATTGAACAGTTTAGATCAGGAGATGGTTTGGTCTCCAGTGTTGTGTGTAGCACGTTACAGTAACATAACTACTTTTTTCAGGTAAAAAGTAGTGTAAAGCATTATTACTGAAAATTTGGTAAGGAAATGTAGTTCCTTCTTCAATTTGGCACAATGTTATTTTTCTTAGGGACAGATTTGACAAGTTTGACAATTTTTTTCCCCCAATTTTTTTTTTACACCTTAAGAATTATGTGCATGTTCCACACCGTCGGGCGTGTGCAAACGCATTATTTTCAATGTAAACATCCAGTAGTCATCCGGTAATGAAACAGCTGTGCCTGCGCAATAAGCACAGGCTCTCATTTCACCTCGTTTCACTAGTTAACTAAACAAGAGTTGGACAAAAAATAATAAGCCCTTATACCACCTGAATGGGGGGGGGCAAGTTCACAAATTTTGTAAGAAATGCCTTAATGATGTCGATGTTGTTATGGAAAAATGATAAAGTTATTTAAAAAATGATAAGCCCTTCTGTATTTTGTGTTCACCTATATGCCCATAAGATGTATGGAGGCTGTGTTATTTCATATCATTTAATGGGGCTTAGTGGTGGTGTTGAAGCCAATTGTAGTCCAAAGTTTTCTTGTCCAGTGTTCTGTTTGTGGCATTTTTTAAAACAAAGAGCATAAAATAAACACCTGTTCTGTCCTCCACAGTAGAACCTTATGTAGTCTTACACATTTAGGAACAGATATGTGGTTCTGCTCACCGTCCAGCAACATAAAAGTAACATAAAAGTAACGAGCAACATAAAATGTTACTTTCCCTAAAGGATGACTAAGGAAAGTAATGGATTACTTTTTAAATAACAAGTAAAAGTTATTTTTTAAAAGTCACTTCCCCAACACTGTTGGTTCGTGGTGGATGTTTGGGTCTTTAGGGGTTAAAAGCTGAGGGGAGATCTAACATACTGACAAATAAGTCAAACTAAAACCATCAGAAAACCTTGTGATTAAAAGTGTTGCTATGACGCCTGTGGTTTGTGATGTGAAATATTCACTGTTGTTGCAGTTGGAGTAATCGCAGACATTCAGCCGCAGATTAAAGAGGGTGTAAAATGCAGACTTGCATCCCATCCCTGATGACGGTAATAAAACCTGTGCACTAATATAAACGGCCCGTATAAAACCTGTTATCCATGGAACATTACTCAGCACATCTGAGGAGCTCTGGATCTGCTCCTGCCTTTACACCCACACTGTCCTGTAACTACTCATATAATTAACTCCAGATAAACGCTAAACAGAAATAAGTACATGTTTAATCTGAGTGGTCTGGACTAAACCTGTTTGTAGATTTGGATTTGTACGACCCATTTAGTGTTTGATCACGTACAGTATGGAGGACCATTTTCCACATGGTTTCCACTTGTAAGGACATAAAGCAGAGGACAGTCAAAGGGATGGGATTCACTTATAGATTAAAAAAAAAAAAAAACTAAACTAAACCATATATGAATTTAATAGTGTTCCCTTTGCATATATGTAAATAAGGTCATATTTATATTCAGATTAATTCCACACAAAATCTGTCCCAGAAATTTCTCTAATTTACAAAAGCTGACCCCAGGTGGATCTGAGGTTAATGTTGGACTTTCAGCTCCGTCGAAAAAAAAAAACCCAAAAAAACCCCTGATAAAACCAACGGAGATTAAACTGCTTTATCACAAAGGCTTCTTCTCCTCCTCCTCCTCCTTCTCCTCCTCCTCCTTCTTCTTCTACTCCTCCTCCTCCTTCTTCTCCTCCTTCTTCTTCTACTCCTCTTACTTCTTCTTCCTCTCCTCCTCCTCCTCCTCCTTCTTCTTCTTCTTCCTCTCCTCTTTCTTCTTCTTCTATTCCTCCTCCTCCTTCTTCTTCTTCCTCTCCTCCTCCTTCTTATTCTTCTTCTCCTCCTCCTCCATCTTCTTCTTCTCCTCCTCCTCCTTCTTCTACTCCTCCTCCTCCTTCTTCTTCTACTCCTCCTCCTCCCCCTCCTCCTTCCTCTTCTTCTTCCTCTCCTCCTTCTTCCTCTACTCTGCCTCCTCCTCCTTCTTCTCCTCCTCTTCCTCCTCCTCTTCCTCCTCCTCCTTCTTCTTCTCCTCTCCCTCCTCCTCCTTCTTCTACTCCTCCTTCTTCTTCCTCTTCTTCTACTCTTCTTCCTCCTCCTCCTTCTTCATATTATTATTATTATTATTATTATTATTATTATTATTATTATAGGGTTTCTTTTGTGACGTCCTGATCACTTGTCAGTCTGTAATGTGTGTGTTTTTTTGTTATTCAGATAATACTGTTTGACCTGTATTAACCTCTTCTCAGCTGTTTGGGTTCATCACTTTCAGTTTCTGAAACCTGAGGATCTGACGGGTCACTGAAGTGTTGGCACTAACACATACTTATAATCACAGCACTTTCATTAAGAACAGTAGTTTTCCCCTCATGCTGTATGTATGGAGTTTGTGTTTCAGAGCGGATCAAACCCCCCATGGATGCAAACAGACGTACTTTAAAACTTTGAGTTTGCGTCTCATCGGCCACGGTCTGGTCCGGATGTTGGCGATGATTTCTTTCTGGTGCTGAATGTTCTGGAACATCTCCTCAGGGTCGTTGCTGTCGACCCGTTCGTCCTCTTTGTCTTCATCATCTGAGGAGCTGCAGGATGAAACACACAGACTCACAGTTGCATTCTGGGAAATCACAGAACAATATCCTCAGCATTAACACACACACACACATATACATACATATACATATATATATATATATATATATATATATATATATATATATATATATATTATATATATAAATAAGATGTGTAAGGATAAAGTGGTAACAGCATCCTGCCAGTTTTAATTTGTCTCTAGAAGTCACTGATGTTAAACTTTAGGCCTCATTTAATTTTGGATTTTAATAACTCTTATGTAACAAAAAAAAAAGAAAAAGGTAAATGTCGTCAGTTTCAGTTAATTTTCTGTCTCCTTTCTGTGATTCCTATTTTGTATGAGTTCAGTGCACTTACAACAAATATAACAATAATCTGAAATTACACAGAGACAGTAAACATTGAGAATATTTTCTATTTACAGTTTTTTTTTCCATTTGCACTCATGTTTTTCTTGTGCCCAGTGCATCATAATCAATTTCCAGAAGAATTACAAACCAAGAAAATATGGAAGAGGATTAGGGTCACTGGGGGGAAAAAAAAAAGGTAAAATATATTTTTAATTATTATTCTGAGTAAAAAGTGACTTTTTTCTGAAAATTATGACTTTTTATCCTCAGAATTATGACTTTTTTTCTCAGAATAATAATAATAAAAATATATTGGACCTCAACTTTTATGGCCCTTAATTAAAGAATTAATCACAATGAGACCATTTCCAGGAAGTAACACAAAATAATTTTCTACATCATATTCAGATGTGAACTGTGTCAGTCTTTAACTGTCCATCCTGCCTTATTGTCCATGTTGTGCCCATGTGTACCATGTGGAAAAACATTTTATCCATAATCTTTGTGCGACAATTTGTACAATGTGTAAATGTTTTGTGTTGATCCTTCAATAATTTATGGCTAATTTAGCTCTACATTTGCTAAAAACTCTGACTTTAAAGGAACACAAAATTCACATAATCTGAGAGAATGATAAAAACACAAAATCTGACATATTTTACAACAATTATGAGACTAAAATGTCACCAGAAAACAAGAACCCAGAAAATTTAACCCATAAATACCCAGTGTGACTTTCGTGTCAGTTCCCAAATGATTTTTTTTCTCTACATTTATCTTTAAATGATTTATCACCATTTATTGTAATATTATCCCCTGTATTTTGTGTTTTTTTCTATGAAAATTATGAATTTTCTTTTATTAAATTCACTGATCATGTAGATGTTCATTAAAGCACAGGTTAAAGTTGAAGGTTATTATATAAGCAACAGAGAAAACTGAAGAAAAGGTGACTTTTTCAGTAAATCTCTCATTAACTGAACATAAACCCAGTGTGTCCATCCACTGTCATTGATCCAACTCCATGGGTTTACTGGTGAATCAATGTTGTAGAAGATGACTGTGTTTCCACGGCAACTATGGAGCCTCTGAACATCCAAATGGGTCATATCTGATGACCCTGAAAAGATGAAGAATCATATTTTACACCAATTATTTACATGGACTGATAGGATTAGTGGATCAACAGGTATTAGACAGTTTAGATCAGTAGATGGTTTTGGTTGACGGATGATGTTTGGGTCTTTAAGAGTTAAACATTAAAAATAAGAGTTTTTTTTTTTTTTTTTTTTTTTTTTTTTACATTTCATTTAATTATTCTTTTATGGAATAGTAATAGTCACCGGTTCAATACAAAATTATTGCCCAAATACGTATTCACCTATAATATTTGTTTAACTCCAATGGAGACAAAAAAGTGCCATATCTGCCATAATAATTTCTTATTAAATAAAATCTGCTGTATAATCTTCAAATTATGTTATTAAAGACTACATCCTGGGGTTTATCAAATAAAATAAAATGAACCTATGATCTAATAAATGACCTTAAAAAATGTGGATTTGTGCAGAGTTCAATGAAAATACAACCATTCCTTATCCAACCTACTTTAATCTGCAAGTTCCAACAAAACGCAGAAACCATCTTTATGTAAAAGACATTTTCAGTTAATAATTAACAGCTCATCTGTGTTTTAGCTGCTTCATTTGTTTTGGAATTTCATGACTCCAATTCAGTTTTTATTCGACTGTTTTTTTGTTTCTTTTACTTGATTATGCTGAAAAGGCTTTCACTTCAGTATATTTTCCCATCATAAATAAAAGTTGAGTTTAATATTTATGCATCAGCTTTATCCGTTCACAGACTCTTCAAAGATGTTAATGAAACAAAGTGGAGCCACAGGTCCAACTCCCCCTGGACGCCACTAAATTATAATGATAACTTCCCCACTGATTAGATTCAGTAAATGACTAATTGTGTAATATCCAGGATGTCGTCTCAGCCTCAAAGTGAAGTGGGAGTGGGCTGCAGCAGACTCACCCCTGCTGGTGGTCCCGGTAGGCTGAGTAAATCCTCCTGGAGTTCTTCCTGATGCTCTTGTGTCTCTTGGCTGCAGATAAAGACCTGCTGCTGTTGCTCACCAGAGGCTCGGACACTGTGCTCATGCTGGTCTGAGATCTGGACCGGATCCACAGTGGACTGAGGAGGAGCTACACCTGCTGCTCTGGACCCCCTTTGGATCATCACACCCACTGAAACACGTCCACTCAGGACTCCAATCACAGATGGAATCACATCTTAAAGGGCCAGCGCCAAACACACCCTACCATGGCCATGCACTCAGTTCATAGGTATACATACTGTTCACATTATATATACATACTGTTTATATTATATATACATACTGTTTATATTATATATACATACTGTTTACATTATATATACATACTGTTTATATTATATATACATACTGTTTACATTATATATACATACAGTTTACATTATATATACATACTGTGTCCATTATATATACATACAGTTTACATTATATATACATACTGTGTACATTATATATACATACAGTTTATATTATATATACATACTGTGTACATTATATATACATACAGTTTACATTATATATACATACTGTGTACATTATATATACATACAGTTTACATTATATATACATACTGTGTACATTATATATACATACTGTTTATATTATATATACATACTGTGTACATTATATATGCATACAGTTTACATTATATATACATACTGTGTACATTACATATACATACAGTTTACATTATATATACATACTGTGTACATTATATATACATACTGTTTACATTATATATACTGTTAACATTGTTAATATATATGCGTACTGTCACATATTGTTAATAGTGTAAGTTTGCATCTATTCATATTTTGTCCAATTTTATTTTTATTGTACTTGGCTCTATTCTTATGTTACTTGTAAAACTGTAAAATTTCTATTCTATTTTCTTATCTTATATTTAGTTTTTGTAATCTTATATTAGCTCTATTCTAATTTTCTAAAGTACTGGTGTTTTGTTAATATTGCTGCACTGCCTGGAGTAGCACAAAGACAGTAAATGCTATTGTATTGTATTGTATTGTATTGTATTGTATTCTATTCTATTCTATTCTATTCTATTCTATTCTCATCATGTCATTTACTGTGAATTATACGTGAAATAAAACTCCTGAAGATATTTTTCCCTATGTGAAATTAGCTAAATCTGCTTGAGGAAATGTTCAAATCATTTACATGTAATATTTTATTTTCTAATATTTTTCTGATAATGTATATATACTTTTACTTAAGTCTTGAATACAGTGGTCACACACACACACACGTATGTGTGTGTGTGTGTATATATATATATATATGTGTGTGTGTGTATATATATATATATATATATATATATATATATAATATATATATATATATATATGTGTGTGTGTGTGTGTGTGTGTATATATATATATATATATACATATATGTGTGTGTGTGTATGTATATATATATATATATATATATATATATATATATATATATATATATATACAGTACAGGCCAAAAGTTTGACACACCTTCTCATTCTTTGCATTTTCTTTATTTTCATGACTATTTACATTGTAGATTCTCACTGAAGGCATCAAAACTATGAATGAACACATGTGGAATTATGTACTTAACAAAAAAGTGTGAAATAACTGAAAACATCTCTTATATTCTAGTTTCTTCAAAGTAGCCACCCTTAGCTCTGATGACTGCCTTGCACACCCTTGGCATTCTCTTGATGAGCTTCCAGAGGTAGTCACCTGAAATGGTTTTCACTTCATAGCTGTGCCTTGTCAGGGTTACTTAGTGGAATTTCTTGCCTTATTGATGGGGTTGGGACCATCAGTTGTGTTAGTGCAGAAGTCAGGTTGATGCACAGCTGACAGCCCTACTGGACAACTGTTAGAATACATATTATGGCGAGAACCAATCAGCTAAGTAAAGACAAACGAAGTGGCCATCATTACTTTAAGAAATGAAGGTCAGTCAGTCTAGAAAATTTCAAAAACTTTGAATGTGTCCCCAAGTGCAGTCGCAAAAACCATCAAGCGCTACAACGAAACTGGCTCACATGAGGACCGCCCCAGGAAAGGAAGACCAAGAGTCACCTCTGATGCTGAAGATAAGTTCATCTGAGTCACCAGCCTCAGAAATCGCAAATTAACAGCAGCTCAGATTAGAGACCAGATGAATACCACACAGAGCTCTAGCAGCAGACACATCTCTACAACAACTGTTAAGAGGAGACTGCGTGAATCAGGCCTTCATGGTCAAATAGCTGCTAGGAAACCACTGCTCAGGAGAGGCAACAAACAGAAGAGATTTATTTGGGCCAAGAAAACCCAAGGAATGGACATTAGACCAGTGGAAATCTGTGCTTTGGTCTGATGAGTCCAAATTTGAGATCTTTGGATCCAACCGCCGTGTCTTTGTGCGACGCAGAAAAGGTGAACGGGATTGATGCTACATGCCTGGTTCCCACCGTGAAGCATGGAGGGGGAGGTGTGATGGTGTGGGGGTGCTTTGCTGGTGACGCTGTTGGGGATTTATTCAAGATTGAAGGCAACCTGAATCAGCATGGCTACCACAGCATCCTGAAGTGACATGCCATTCCATCCAGTTTGCGTTTAGTTGGACCATCATTTATGTTTCAACAGGACAATGACCCCAAACACACCTCCAGGCTGTGTGAGGGATATTTGACCAAGAAGGAGAGTGATGGAGTGCTGCGCCAGATGACCTGGCCTCCACAGTCACCGGACCTGAACCCAATCGGGATGGTTTGGGGTGAGCTGGACCGCAGAGTGAAGGCAAAAGGGCCAACAAGTGCTAAGCATCTCTGGGAACTTCTTCAAGACTGTTAGGAAACCATTTCAGGTGACTACCTCTTGAAGCTCATCAAGAGAATGCCAAGAGTGTGCAAAAGCAGTCATCAGAGCTAAGGGTGGCTACTTTGAAGAAACTAGAATATAAGAGATGTTTTCAGTTATTTCACACTTTTTTGTTAAGTACAATAATTCCACATGGGTTCATTCATAGTTTTGATGCCTTCAGTGAGAATCTACAATGTAAATAGTCATGAAAATAAAGAAAATGCAAAGAATGAGAAGGTGTGTCCAAACTTTTGGCCTGTACTGTGTGTGTGTATATATATATATATATATATATATATATATATATATATGAACCCTTTAATGATATGAATATGAACCCTTTAATGTCAGAATGTATTGAGATGAAAGCCTCAATTGTGATATAACTAAGAAAGCACAGCAAATAATACAGTAATGAAAAAAACCAACTGCTGATTCTAGACACAACAAAAACCTTCTCAAATAGATGAAAAAAAAAAAACAAATACAACAATAAAGTAATATTAATGTGCAGATGTTTGATGAATTTTGATGTTTTTACCAATACTGTACTGTCTAGATACCTGAAAACTACTGAAACACTGTTTGAGTTAGTATTTTACATGTTTTCTATAAACGTAGTGAAGTAAAAAGTACAATATTTACTTATGACATATAGGGAAGTAGATGCATGAAGTGTCATAAAATATAATGACTCAAATAAACAGCATGTCTTTACTTGGTTAAAAACATGAGACACTAAACCAGTGAATGAAATGTCTTTGATAACATGTTTTCAGTGGAATATCTGGTGCTCAGTCTTCCATAGACCTTCTGTTTAATGACCGTGTGTGAGTCAAATGAACAGGTTCTTCCCTCTGCTTTAATTGGTTCCATTTACAGTCCATTTTTTCTAACAGTATAATGTACCTTATGTCCTCTTGTCATTAAGGACAACGACACAGGGATCAAAAAGCTGAGACGAGGCCTTGAAGACTGGACAGATGTTGAATGTTTAACGGCTGGAACATCTGACTGGACCCAGTGGAACACTTCAGACCAGGATGACGGTCTGTTTGTAGACCAGGACTAAAATCAGATGGAGATCCTGGATCCACAGGGTGATGGAATATGAGGATGGGGCTCAGTTTGCACTCTATGTGCAAAGGTTGTCAGGTTCTTTTATATTCATTCAAGAAGAGTCTGTAGAATTGTACTTTAACCTGATCATTTCAGTTTTGGCCTTTTTTGTGTATACATTCCATTTGAATTGTATAATTCTGAGGAGAATGAAATACTTTTCAAGTTTTTCTCCCCTTCATATGCAGATGTATAAACAGATAAACTGTACTTTGGTCATGTTACATCTCTACATCCAAAACTGTGGATGGTTGTGATAAACTGAAAGATGATTCTCTTTCTTCTTTAGCTAAACTAGATTTTAAACATATAAAAAGCTTTGTAAGAACCCTCATGGATTCACTGGAAAATACTTTATCACAGGTGAAAAGAGCTCTGTTGTGGTTCTCATAGGTCTGTGGTGTTACAAACGTGATGATCTTATAGAATATAATGCATCACTGTAGATTAAACTACCAACAGTTTGTAAAGTTTTATAAACTGTTGTATTAAATTTAAATATTGGGAGAATACAATTTAAATATTTAATTAAAAGTAAAATACTGCACAATAAAATGTAATTTGTGTACATTTGTAGATTAGATCTAATCTACTCTAATCTACCCTATTGTAATAACGTTAGCACAAACACAGAATCCAAATGCAGAACTCCGACAACAAAAGTTAGTTCCAAAAGGTTTATTGTTCACACACAGGTGAAAAAATATAATGAGTGACAGAATCTTGAGGATATTGGTTGGGGATTTTCTCCTCAGATTAGTCCTCCGGATCGAGGGCAGCAGCCCGTCTCCCCGAGCGGTGTTAGGAGTCTTTTCCCCGACTGGGGAAAAGCAAAGGGAGGTCAGGGACGGAAACAGGTCATACACAGGCAGGCTAACAATCGAGCAACAGGACATAAGGACTAGGCAAACTCACGTACCGGTAGTCAGGGCGAGAAGGTCAAAACCAGATCAGATGAGGCAGACAAAACCGACAGGGATCAGGCAGAAGACGAGAAACCGAGGAATCCAAAACAGGTCAAAAAACAGGCAAGCAACGAACAAACGAGGTCAAGTACGCTGGTCTGAACTACTGGAGTTACAAACTGGCGACTGACAAGGGGAAAAGACAGGGTTTAAATACACAAAAGGGAGGGAAGACAACTAGACACAGGTGGAGCAAATCAGGGCGGAGACAGGTAATCAGGACAGAGGTCAGGATGAGCGGGGAACAGGAAGTAAAGACGACAGACAAGACACATGAGGGAAAACTTAACAAAATAAAACAGGAAGTGACACACAAAACATAAAAGACAGACAAAACCAGACTATTGTCTGGCAGCAGGTATGACACCTATACATGTACACATATTACATTTTAATGTGTGGTATTGTAGATTACAACTTCAATAAAATTCTATCTAATCTAATTTAATCCATCTATCTAATCCAGTCAAATCTAATTTAATATAATCTAATACAGTCTAATCCATTCTAATCTATTCTAATCTAATTCAGTCTAATCTAATCCAGTCCAATCCAATCTAATCTAATCTAATTCAGTCTAATCTAATTTAATATAATATAATACAGTCTAATGTAATCTACACATGAATGCAGAAGTAAGTACAAATTTTATTTTTTAAAGAGTTATCCAAAACATCAGCTGTAAAACAGTATTATACAAAACATTTACTCTTACTTATTTTTTATTTTTATTTTTTTAATTTAACAACATTTTGCTGTTTGTATGTTTGTTAAAGCAAAAATAAAAAATCAAATTCTCACGACTTAGGGTTCTAGAAAGGTAACACAATTACTGTATTGACTGTACAAAAATAAATGAGTGTAAAACTGTTAATATAATAATGGCTGATAATAACATGATATATATTTTGCCATGTAAATTAAAGTGCACTGTGATAAAAGTGTGTGAACTCTGTGTGAAGTTACTGGAATGATTTTAACTCATATATGTGGCAGTGTGGTCTGGTTTAAACCAGCTCTAAATATAAAGAGTTATAAGACAACTTTAGTTATGATGTGATTCTATTATAAATAAAATTTGATTGGTTGATTGATTGAGATGGGATGTGAACCATGTGAGTCAACCAGGCCTGTGTTCCTGTTGTTGCAGATCACAACCATCATCTGCTTCACAACAAGTCCAAAATAGATTATTAACCACCTTTTTCTGTAAATCATTCGGCTCTGTGTCACCCAGACCTGGACTCAGAGCCCCTGAGAGAACAATCCATTAGTAACAACATTTTCCTGGTGAAAGTGATATGATGAGGCCACGGATGACGGTGAAAATAGAATGGCAGCATCACATCATCACTGCAAATGAGATTGTGCTGCCCTCTTGTTGGACTCCCACTGGGTGATCGGAAATACATCCAAACAGTCAGTATTTGTTATGTTTTACAAAATATAAGAACACATGTTTACTTCTACAGTACAAAAAAACAAAACAAAAACAAAAACAATTCCTGGAAAACTTTGAACATTTTCTAAATTGCAATAATAACTAAAATTTGTGATTTCTTGGTTCACTCTAACTTTTATTTGACTGGATAAGATAAGATAAGACAAGACAAGACAAGACTTTACTCATCCCACCATGGGGAAATTTAACAGTTTACAGAAGCAATATGCTACACACCAGTGCACAAGGAAAGGTAGGTAGAAATAAATGTTATTAAAAGTATAAAAATTTAAGTATAAAGTTTTTTTTTGTTTGTTTGTTTTTTTATAAGTATGTACATATTTACGATTGCACATATACATGATGTGATATGGGGGTGGTGGAGGGTTACTGTGTACTGTTATACCAGGGGTGTCAAATTCATTTTAGTTCAGGGGCCATATTCAGCCCACTTTGATCTCAAGCGGGCCAGACCAGTAAAATAACGACTTAATAACCTATAAATAATGACAAATCCAAGTTTTTCATTTTGTTTTAGTACAAAAAAAAGCCCAATTAAATTATGAAAATATTTACATTTTACAAAAAAGATGTGAACAACCTGAAAAAACAGAAATTTCATTTGAAAAATTACTGCAATTTTTTTTTTTTTTTTTTTTTACAACATTATGCCTCGACTTATTATTTATATGTGCACATTACACACAATGTTACATAAGCATTTGGTAAAAGACATAATATTGTAAAAATTTTGGAGTTTGGAACTAAAATTTGAAACAATTTCTACAATATTACATCTGTTATTATTAACACAACTACAGATAATAGTGGAATCCATAAATGCACAAAACATTTAGTAAAAGTCAGAATATTGTTAAAATTGCACATTTCAGGTTGTTCATCTTTGTTTTTATTTATGTATTTATTTGCATTTATTGCGAAAGAATAGTTTCATAAATGTAAATATTTTCACAGTGTAATCTTGTTTTTTCACTTAAATTTTTTCCACATAATTTTTCACAAAGAAAATTTGTCCGTCATTAATTATGGGTTATTGTGTTATTATTTTTACTTGAGATCACATTGGTCTGTATGTGGAACCTGAACCAAAATGATTTTGACAACCTGGACTGTTCAGGTTAATTTTTGCACTTTCATCCTGCGGGCCAGAATGGAACCTTTGGTGGGCCAGATTTGGACCCCGGGCCGCATGTTTGACACCTGTGTGTTATACAGTCTGATGGCTGTGGGAGGAATGGCCTGTGGAAGCGCTCCTTTTTGCACAGGGGATGTAAAAGTCTGATGCTGAAGGAGCTGCTCCTCCATATATAGCACAAAGTAACACTAAATTGGGCCAGACATAAGATTTGAATAAAAAAAATAGATGGATCATACATGAAACACTGTTCTGTCAGAGTCAACATCATCAGGTATTTGTTAACATGTGAAAGGATCATGTCCTTGTCACGGCCACCATTGTGTTGTCACAGTTGTGATTATTTATATTCTAATTTTACATGTAATATTTTCATGACAAGTGTGTCTGTAAGCAGTATTTTCAGGGTAAAAACCGTAATAGATTACCTAAGACTTCGTTCCTGTTCCACTCCAGCAGGAGGCAGTAGAGCGCTTTGCTTCACTATGACTGTGTTTACGGCAGTTGTTTTACGGCTTTTGTGCCGTCACGGTTTGTTAGCCTCATATGGGTGCGCGAGACTGAGTCAACGGAAGTGAAGTTGCTCCGTGTGTTTATTTCTCTGTTCTACAGGTATGTGAAGTACAAATTCCTAAAGAGTATAAACCCGTTGATTATTGTGTGAGTGGCCCCGAGTATGAATTTTAATAGAGAATATTTGAATATGTGTGTTAACTGAAATTACCGGGTCAAGTGTGTCGCGATTCATACAAAATGGCGCCGCGATAAACGTCTCTCCATTTAATGTAATTTTCGTGTACATTCTGTGGCTGTGAGGGTGAAACTAATGAACATATGGTTGTTGATTGTTTTCATGTGACTTCCTTCTTGGTTTCACTTCTGAAAATATATTTCCCAGAAGATAAACAAAACTGTCTCGAGCAAATTTGAAATTCGTCTTGTAGTCACTAATCCAAATTAATCAGCTAATGAAAAATATATAATTAATCTAATGATTATTTTAGCTAAATATTATGTACACAAAATCATTTGGCCAAAAAAATATGCCCTATAAATTTAGAATAACAGATCTCAAAACCTAATGGAACAACATTAATAATTTGAAAAAGAAAAACAATAAATTAATCAAAACAACAAAATTAAATCACAGGTTTAAATTTTAAATTTAATGTGTAGCAGACCCCTGAGTGTTGATTTGTTATTTTCTTTTTGTCTGTCTTTTGTTCTTGTCTATTCTTTCATAGTTCTGACCTAAAAATGTGTCAAGTGAATGTATTTTTTTTATTGTGTTTGTGTTAAGAGTGTATATTAAGAATTGTTAATAAATTATATATATATATATATATATATATATGTATGTATATATTTATATATATATATATATATATAAACCCCCCCCCCCCCCCCCCCCCCCCCCAGAATTTTAGTGTTTTATTCATGTTGATTTTTCTTTGCATTATTTAAGTTTTTGTTTTTATTTTAATTTATTTTTGGGGGCAGCGGGTTGTAAATTTTGCTCTCTCTGAAGTCCTGAATAATGTAGACTTCCTTCAGGATCCCTCTCTGCTGGTCCTTTAAATAAACAAAAGGCAGTGTTTTCTCTAATACTTTACCACTTTATACTGTGTTGACTCAGCGCATTAAATGATGCTGAAATAAAACAAACCTTACAACTATGAATTTGATTCCATTTATTACAGTTTTAATAACTTAAGAATCAACATCAAACGCAGATTCACACAGTAAAACTGCATTTTGGGACAAATATGCATATTCACTAGCTTGACACTGATGCAGCTGCATCATTTATAGATAAGACAAACAATGCTGCATTAAATGAAGGAACCTCAATCTAAATAAACCCCAGCTGGGAAATGACTGGGTGCACATTACTGCTGAGCTGAGCAAAGGCATTTGAGAACACACATCAGGTAATAAAAACAAATCAATAAAATGTACCAGCGAGCATTTTTTGCAGGGCTTATTAATCAGTAAGACATTAAAGCATAATGGTACTGGCTCCTGTTTGCGATAACGGGCATTAAATTTCACCAGACCCATGTGCTCCACAGATTACAGAGGTATGTCTTTGAGGAAGGCCTGTGTGCAGCTTCAGAGCAGTTTCTAGTGACTCGCTGATGACATTAACCCATAAAAACCCAAACATCCACTGGCGACCAAAATCATTTACTGATAAAAAAGTTAAATAACTGTTGTTCCATTAATCCTATCAATACATGTCAATAATTGGTGTAAAATATAGTTTTACCTCTTTTCATGGCCATCAGATATGACCCATTTGGACGTTCAGAGGCTCCATAGTTACCGTGGAAACATCGTCATCTTCTACAACATTGATTCACCAGTAAAACCCATGGAGTTGGATCAAAGACAGTGGATGGACACATTGGGTTTATGTTCGGTGAATGATGTATTTTACTGTAAAAGTCCCTTTTTGATATGGGTGTTTCTATGAAACTGGGTACATTTTGGTACCTGGCACTTTGCCAGCTTTTTTAGACCCAATAATAAAAGAGAAATTTAGACTTTCCCCCAGGATGTACCTAATGTTGACCTCCGATAAATGCTCTGAGCCATCCCAAAATTAATGGATTTTTAATAAAATATTGGGCCAAAAATAGGACCCAAATATGGACATTAAATCTACCAAGGTGTCAGTGCATTAGATGTGAAAACATGCCCGTAAATGGTCTTATATAGACTATAAATCAAGACACTGTGTTAAATATGTTGATCCTAGTGGTTTTTCTAATCCACACATATGGGTTTTTCATGAATCTCAGTCTCATTCCAGGTTTGGTGTAGAACCCATCGTGTCCACTTGCATTACATGCAGAACCTACCCAGTTAAACGCAAATAAATTGCGAATGATTTTGCAACAGCAGCCACCAGGGCCAGAAGATGCTCCTTCAGTTAATCCCACATCTCCACTTTTTTCAGTCGCTCCTCCTGGATACAGTGGTAAATGTCTTCAGTCCAGTCAGTCGGCCTGTCACTGATAAGTCCTCTCCTAAGTCAAACTGAGCACGTAGCTGCATTCAAAGGCATGGGGTGTGCTGGGACTACTCAAACTCTGAGATGTCATTAGTTGTTCAGGTGAAGGCAGCGCAGACAATTCAGACTCATGTGGCACACAGGTGAAGCATGAAGGCAGTGTGGGCAATTTGAATATAAGAACTAAACGAACGACTCACAACGAATCGGTTATCATTCACTTAAAAGAGCCATTCAAAAGATTCGACTCGTCCGCGAATGTCACATCTCTCATGCCTGGCTGAGCGAGCCAGGATGGATAAAATCGGCCAGAATACCTCACAACATTTGAATACGGACATAAAATTGTGCCTAGTAGATAGTCAGGTAATGTTTCTATTCATTTGGCGAGTTTGGCGGCGATGGGACCTGTGAAGGGTGAGGAAAACCCGTACAAATGCCCTCTTGAGCTGCAACATTGATTGGACAAAGACCCACCAGACAAAGATGCGCAGACTGTCCATTATAGTAGGATACACCCAAAGTGCTTCCAAACTTGCTTCATAACATTAGTCTACATTTGGTTTGAATTTTTAGCTCCTCTGTCCTGTTTTTAGGACCAGTTTCATAGAAGAACCCATATAATAACCCTCAACTTAAATCTGAGCTTTTATGAACATCTACACGATCAAAGTAGATTAAATACAGGAAAATACCTCATTTTCACTTAAAAATGCAAATACTGAGCAAAATATTATGATAGACGGTGATAAATCATTCAATCGTGCATTTTATCAAACCTAAAACTATACACTTTTTCATGGTATCATATTCCTGTCATATTATTAGGAGAAACGTTTGTAATTGACACATTTCTACAATAAGTAGGTCTGAAGTTTGACAAGTAAGAAACAATAAATGATAATAGTATTTAATTCAGATTCACTTGTACATATTGAGATGTTTTTTATTCCTTTTACCATCGTACTTTATCTGGTACAGAACGTTGTATATCAAGAGCTGCAGAGGTTTGTAAAGTGCTGAGAACATCACATTGAATACCTGAATATACACAAATACTAGAATAATATCCCTTTGTTTCCCTGGTGACACAAAGGCTGTCTCTCAGTAGAATTATGGGATGTGATGCTGTTGGATCAGTATCGAAGTGAGCAGCAGAAGACGCTTAGATAGCCATTAACAAACTGGAGTGGTGATAAGAGGTTTGTGTTGGTCTGAATCCAGCTGACGTTACTGAATGCTCACACTTCACTGCAGAAACACTGATGGAACAGATACCAAAGTGTCCACCAGAGGGCACTGTGGGCTCAGATGTTACATCAGGACTGTGCAGTCCTGGTCCTCCAGAGCTACTGTCCTGCATGTTTTAGATGTTTCCCTCTTCCACCTGATGGTCGTTGTCAGGCTTCTGCAGAGCTTGGTGATAGGTTTATCATTTGAATCAGGTGTGTTGTAGAAAAGGGTTGATTTCATTGGGAGCTATTCTGCCCATTTGAGAGACGCAACCCTCGGTGTGTCCTGTCAGTAGATAAGCTTCAGCGTGTTTTTGCATGCGCAGTCAAGTTTATGCATGTTTTTACACGCTCAAACCTTTAGTAAATCAGGCCCAAAGTCAGGATCCGGAGTAGGGTCCAAATGACCGACCCCGAGGAAGGGCAGCAGGGAGAGGTGGTTTTATATGCAACGTTGGGATCCAGTGGGGTCTGACCGATCCCGACAATGGGCAGCGGCGGGAGAGCAGTTTTTTATACTTCTTTAAACATTTTTTTTATACTTAAAGTTAGGCTCAAAAGGATCCATCTGACCGACCAGATGAAAACAGCAAAAGAGTGGTTCATACACAAAGCTGGGATCCTGAGGGGTCCGACCCACCAGACGAAGGACAGTAGGGGAGAGTGGTTTTATACACAAAGCTGGGATCCTGAGGGGGTCCCTTTGACCCGACAGTGGCAGCGGGGTTGCGGTTCATACAGAAAGTTGGGGTCCTGAGGGGCAGGACTGACCCCAATGAGGGGCAGCGAGAGAGCAGTTTTTATACTCAGAGTTAGGCTCAATAGGGTCCGTCCAATCAGACGAAGACGGCAGAAGAGCAGTTTATACGCAAACAGTTGGGATCCAGAGGAGGGGTTCGACTGACCCGAGGGAGGGAGGGAAGACAGAGGGAGAGTGCGGGAATATACGGAACTGCGGGGGTCACTGCTGCCCAACAAAGGCTGTGGGAACGTTAAAAAGTAAACATACTGCATAAACAAAACTACTATTCCACGAAGTGAGTGAAAGGAACAGTTGAATATGTGCAAGTTTGATCACTGAAAAGGACAGAACTGTGTCAGATGAAAAGGTCATATGACGCAGTTATGAAGTAGATGTTAATGAAAACACAAATGAAGCCAAATTAAATTACACATTCACTCTGCTACCTCATCTGACACTGGTATTGAATTAATTATTAAAATAGCTTGGTGACTCCCACAGCATCCTTGAAAATCCTCTGACGCCTGGATTGGATCAGAGCTTGAAGCTTTGAAGACGTGAAGGACTTTCCTTGACTTTGAGAAAATACATTTGTCCTGAGATGTCACGTATTGGTTTGTGGATTGTCACTTTGTTTTTTTTATAACCGTAATGCCCATATTTGGACAAGTGGGTGGAGCTAGGGAACAGTAATTAGTGAAACTCACCATATTAACCCTTTAGGCACCGGAAATTTTCTCTTTTTTAAAAATTCAATTTTGATATCAAGATTTCAAAAAACTGTTTCATTCAGTTATGTTGGCTGTGACAATATTGTAACTTTGGTGATTAAAAGGTTAACACTAAGTTACCAAGAAAAAAAACACCAAACTCTCATGTTCGACACCATCAGGGTGATGGCACGGTGACTGTTCCCTTTTTTCCGGCAGATTTGCCTGTTATGGGACAAATGAAAGATTATCTTGTCTTACCTTATGTTGATGCACACATGCTGTCTGTATGTTTAACTGTAATATAGAGTCTGGTTTAGACCAATTCTAAATGTAAACTGGAAAGCGATAACTTTTGTTTTGATTTGATATATTGTATTTAATTGTGTTTGTTTAATGCATCTTTTGGACTTTGCTGAAGTTGAGATGTTACAGCTCAGTGTAGTGGATACTTTGAATAAACGTCCCACTTCAATAACATTAGTGACATCTTCTCTTTATTACATATACCAGAGTGTCTGTCATGTTCAGTACGTGTTGTTGTTGTGTTTCTGTTGTGGTGTAAGCAGTGTTTTGGTGCCATCCTCACCACAGAGCATATTGCAGTGTCTCCAGGTTAAAGCTGTTAATGTGGCCCCGAGGAGGATTATCTGCAAACGAGGTTAAGTCCAGCGTCAGCGAAACAGAGGATTGGAGCTTCAGGTGCTTCAGCTACCTGAGCCAGATCACAGCCTACAAACCCAGGGACTTCAGGGGCACTCATTTATCTTCCTCCATGGTTTTACACAGTTAAGGAGTATTATCCTCATCTTCACACCTCACCTCATGCTTTTTTTTTTTTACATTTTTCTTTTCATTTCTTTGTCATTTGTTACATCCACACATCTAAATTCTCTTTGCATCATTGGATCCTGCCTCCTGTCACCTCTATTTTCCATTAAACTGTAACTCCCCTTCCTCAACTGAACAAAGTATTAGTACATATATGTTTATATATACAATAATATAGCGCACAATTGGTGCTTGAAATATGTTTCCTGGACAGATGACCACAGACCACTTCAATCAAAACATGGTGAAAAGTCATTTTTCCCAGTGACACTAAAAACTATTGAGGATTGTTGAAGCCTTAAGGGTAAAAAAGGCTCCAAACCTATTGAACAGAGTCAGAATTGATCAACTTTTATCAATAAGAACAATATAATAATATGGTATAATAAAGTGCTTTAATGTAGGAACAACATGGCAAAATGTCGCAAAATTTCAAAGAACGTTCACTCAGAAACAAAGATGAACTGAAACAAAACAATTGGTTGCTAAATATAATTGTAGGTTGCTGGTAAGTGATACAAAGGTGGTAGATGTATCTGGTATCTTGTTTTTTTGTCCCATCACACCTGAATCCAATGGAAAAGTTGTTTAAAAATTCAAATTGAAAGCATTAGGGAATGAAAACACACATATTATCAGACAGATAAATTTAATCTCTGTGTAAACAACATTTTCAGTTTATAACATCTCATTCCCATCTCTGCTGGCTTCTTCTCTATGACACAACAAATCAAATTAAAATGAAATCAAATTTTATTTATATAGCACCAATTATATAGAGCCGGTTGAAACCAGACTGAAGCCAATTTACAGAAACCCAACAGAATCCTCCAACAACACAGTCAGCCTTCATAGATATAGACCTCTTTGATGACTGACATTTGGACTTTTTAGGGCAGAAGGTGAACTGGTGTAATTACATTAATTCACAGTGGCTGCATTCCATGTAGGTCCATCAGTCCCAGGGTTTGGGTTGTATATGCTGGGTTCAGTGACATGGCTAATGACACTTAACTTTGAACAGATCCATCAGTGATGCTGTTACTGGTGTGTTTTTTTCTGCTGCAATAACCCATGGTGGCATTTTTAAGAAATAAATACCAATATGATCTGTATTTGACCTATTAGAGCCCCATGTGTCTATGCTGATGATATTGTTATTTAAGTCAACTGTGTGATGTGATGATATTCAGGTTCCAGCTGTTCGGTTTGCAGTGATCTTCGCCATCAGGACTGACGCTTCAATCCAATTTTAACAGTAAAACAACACTCAATCCAAATCCCTGAAACCCAAACAACTGCTGCTCCGCCCAACTGCCGCACAGACCCGTGCATACAGGCTGTAAACACTCACACTGCACTAATAGGATTTACTTTGTTTTTATAGACAATGTTTTACACAATACAAATCCCATTTATGTATTTTTAAAGGATCACATTTTTCTCTTTTAACCAATGCATCTGTTGGCCCTTTTATTAGTCTTTATTTAATACTTTCCATAGACGCGTAGATTTATGCATAATGTTTACACTGAATAATATGCAAAGATAATTTGTAAAGCGTATGTATTAATACATTTTTCAAGCAAATTGAAACAGATTTGATTTTTGCTACAGTTTCGACAGTGGATACACTTTCCATCTGACTTATGAGTTTGTTTTTGTTTCTACTGTAAGTACAAGTCTTTGTAAATAGACAGCTAAAGTTGTTATGGACTTAACCTGGATTTCTAGGGTGAAACTTGCATTCTCCTCTGACCCTGATTTCTCTAAAGGCTCCTGTTAGGAGTGGGAGGATCAGTCTCCACAAGTTGAAAAATAGCACATATTAAAAAATGAATAAAGTTATTAAAAAATGAGTAAAGTTAAATAAAAATGCTTTTTGAAAAAAAAAAAAAAAAAGATTATTATGTCACATTCTGTTCACAGCTCTCTACTGGTGTCAACTATACAGTCAAGTCCTCCGTTTATAGGGAAAAGATATGTCATATTTTGTCAAATGTATATGTATTATAGTGGGGGATCAGAATGAAGGCAGAGTTGAGAAATACAGATAGAAGAACCTGTGCAACAAACAAAAGTCCTGTTGCTACAACCAAGTTTAACTCATCATGACTCATTCAAAGCATTAAGTTTTAACATTGATAGAATATGAGAAAATTATTTCCCTTTCCTATTAATTCTGTGTACCATAAACATTTCTCAATGTATTGTCAGTAACTTTACACGTTTTTATACTAATTCTCAGTAAATTATTTAACAATTTAATTCTTTTACTAAAAAGGGATAACATTTCAATTGTAAGGAAAATATACTGGGAATGTCCCCAGTGTAAATCACACATGGCTGAAAAAAAAGTTTCTCCTGGTATAATTTTATATTGTGATAAGTATCATTATAACTATACATTTTTCTTATGTATGTTTTGATCCTGTTATGTCCTTCACAACATTTCCATATTGTTCCGTCTTGTACAAATAAATTGAAACCACAAATCTGTTTTTCTTCAGTTTCAGTCAGCACCAAAAATGTGCCTTTAAACTCAAAACAAATGATGACTTGTAACAATTATCACCTGATATGAGCAGTTTCATCATTACATGTCTGGCCATATCACTCTGCCCTGCCTAAAAATATGACCAATTATATAATAACAGATATCCTACTATATAATGCACATTCTGTGTCCGTCCGATCGATGTTGCAGCACAGGATGGCGTTTGTACAGATTTAACTCAGCCTTCACAGGCCTGATTGCCACCAAACTTGCCAAATGAATAGAAACATTACCTGACTATCTATTAGGCACAGTTTTATGTTCATATTCAAATGTTGTGAGGTATGCTGGGCGATTTTAGCCTCTCATGCTATCGTTCAATGGCACCACGGGTACAATGCCGCTAGTAATATATAACAGAAGAATGTTTTGATACATGAGTTCTTTATTTTCTTGTCATTCTTTTATTTTCTTAGATTGGTATGTATGTATGTATATATGTTTCATCCTTAAAAATACCTTGTGGTGTGAAACTCATGCTACTCATAAATTAAAATAAGTAATATTTAAACATAAATAGTATTAAAGTTTATTTGGGTAAAAGTTAAAAACTAGGTTGTATGAAACTCGGTTTTAATCTTAAATATTGTTTTTAAAAACTTTTTGACAATGGCACTGGAGAGATTTAGTGTTCATTCCACAAACCAATCATTAAAATGAATTCAGCCACTTGTCCCGCCCATATGAGCCAGCATATTAGGTAATGTTAGCTGATAGCTAGCTAACTACCGCCATATTTTTCTCTAAGTAAACTGTGGATATATATATACTCTCTCAAAAACAGATTCCTGATGTAAGTTG
Organism: Sphaeramia orbicularis; assembly: GCF_902148855.1. Lineage (NCBI taxonomy): Eukaryota > Metazoa > Chordata > Actinopteri > Kurtiformes > Apogonidae > Sphaeramia > Sphaeramia orbicularis. The sequence continues at coordinate 18,070,927 of NC_043959.1, read as the reverse complement.
CTGACCATAGATATAGTTAAGTTACACATTACATGTATGTGATGTGGTAGCATGTTATTAGACTATATTTAAGGTTTAGCTAAAATTATTGAGCTCTGGTTAACATGGCTAATGCTGCTAGCTATTAAGTTGCCAGGCCTGAACAACAGAGTAAGTTATTTTTGTGCTTTGTGGTATGAATGATTATTTTAACTCATATTTTTGTGGATTCTCAACTTTGATTTGCATTTTTACTTTTACAAGCACAATTTCCAGGGGCTTTAATGTATTCATTGTTCAACACATTGTCATTATAGCTCAGCCTTGAACAAAGTGCTGAGTCAAGACATAATATAAATTATTAGTATAATATAAATACTGATATGGATATCTGTATATAGCTTTGGATTAAATCCCACATTTCTGTATGGTTGTAGGTGTAGATTGAGGGGTGTCGTCCATGAGGTTCTCTTCACTTTCCAGCTTTTGGGAGTGTAATCTGAGCCCCGTCCCATCCAGCTCTGTCCCGCTCTGTCCTTCACTTCCACACTAATCCTGTTAGCAGAGTTCCTCTATAATCCTCCCACAGCATTTTCGATCCCTGCAGGTCTTCACAGCTTCAGCTCGGTGGGATGCTGCTGGACCCTGACTGAAGAACTCAGGTAGGACCCCCACACACAGACCACACCCACCCACACCCTTTTACCTGGACACCTGCGGCTCTGGAAACTCTGCAGAGATACTTTCATTAGGTTTAATGTACTTAATATACTTAATATGGTATACATAATTTGTTGGAGAATTTTTTTTGTTCATGTCATGCACAGTCTGCACTTTGGATTTATTTTGTGTTTCCAGATAAAGAAATGGAAGAATCAGTAACAAATGCTGTTGCACTAAGTATTTAGTAATATTTATTAATACATAGATTTTTTGCATGAGCTTCAAGAAATGGTTAAAGTTGAAGAGGTCTGTTCTCATTTTTAAATTATTAGTGAAGATGATATAAATTTCATGTTGGTCTCTAAAAGTGTGGAAGCAAAGAAAGACATTTTTGCATATTTTATTATTTTTAGCCTTAAAAAAAACTTAACGTCATTGAGATTTTTGCAAGGAGTCTGACTGCTTTAGTTTGTTTCTTCATTATTTATTCGTAATAAATAGCAAATTCAGTGCATACAAGAGCAATATGTGTATATGATTATATGTCAAACTTAAAATTTATTTATCTGTTCATGTGTAGTTGAGTCTACAATGATCAGAATTGTCAAATGTAGAGTAGCACTACATGTCATGGACATGAAAACACCTTACACATGGGTAAAACTAAATTCAGTCACTGAAGTCAGCATAGTAAAATTCACATTTTAATTTATCCAAATTCTGCCAATAGTTAAAAGACAAGTTTGGAGTTGCAAACTGCGCAGGTGAATGTTAAAAAATCATTTTAAAAAAAGTCATGCTTCAAATTAGGTTTGTTTTACAGCTAGTCAGCTATTTTAAATTGTACAATACACAGTGTTCTCTGTATCCTACATTGTTTTATTTCTGTATTTTATCTGCATATATTTTGTCCTTTCAGTGTGCCTATTTTATGCATCTAGAATTCAACGGTTTATAAGATTAACATTTTGCTACTATTTGCTTAGATCTAACAACCAAGAATCAATACAAGAATGTCTCTGTTATGAAGAAATGTTTGACACAGTTTGAGCCACAGGAAACCAAAGTTCAGCTAGATCCTAACATGTTACAGTCCACCCCAGAAGAACCTGGTCCAGGTTCAGTTCAGGCCAAACGCTGATACCTGGACCTCACATTCAGTCCAAATCAGTCTACAGTCCAAAACTAAATCTGGATTATATTGAACCGGTGCCGGTCTGTGCTTGGTTGTCTGGACAGAACTGGTGTCAGTCCTTGAGGAAACACTTAGACTTAGTTCTAGTTGATAGTTCAGTGACTGATGGTGCGTCTATCTGGTATATACGAATCTGGGGGTCAAAACAACAGAAAACTCCTATAAATGAATAGACCCTAACGAAGAAATTATGTTGCACCTGCTCATAAAACTGCAAAGAGAAGGCAAATTTTTTGTTGTGGTTTTTATGTACAAAACCACAGTGATCTTCACATATTTTTGTTACCCAGTTATGGACTGTTTTACATTACTTTTAGTAAAGAACTTTACTCACCACATTTCATCTGACAGCTTTACTTTCTTTTCAGAATACAGTTTTTCATCCCCTTCCTGTTTATTGAAAACCATGTATCTCTAAATGTCTTGGTTTTTACCCTCAGCCCTCGCTGCAGGGTCTTGTCATCAGTTCATCGTCCATCTGTCCCTCCATCCATCTGTCTGTCCGTTATGTTTAATATTTGTAATGGACTGTTTCTTTTAATGGTTTTGTCTAAATTCTCATACTTCTTAATCTAACTAATGGAAAACCTCTCTTGGATTTGCTGAAAAATGCATCAGAAAGCACCTGTTTTTCTGAGCTCATAGAAAATTGACATTTTAGTGATATGTGGTTCTCACAGGACAGTGATGCTACAAACACATGATGATGTCATAGAATATGACACTGTAGATTAAAATACACAGTTTATAAATCCTTAAGGGTCCTCATTTTCCTGAGGGAAAATGAGGACCCTAGGGATCAATAAAGTTCTCTCGAATTGAATCTAAATTATCTCAAGAAAATGTAATATACGCAATAACGCAGCGGTGAAATGACTCAAAAACAGTGCATATAATAAGGCTGTGAATGCACTGGACAGCTGTGTCCTCATTTGGTGTTTTTATCCTTAGCTCAGCCAACCTACAGCCAGAGGAGCCATATATCCTTTAGCATAAGGCTGAACTACTCCTTTCGAAACTCAAACATCTGTTGGTGGAAAATGAGGATCCCAGGCCATGTGGAGTGATGGAAGAACTGGCCTTAATGGGAAGCTGACTTGCTGACTTTTGATGTTGCTGATATTCAATAAGTTAATTCACTACTATGGCCTCTTAGTATTCATAAAGGTTTGAGGTATTTGTAATTTATTTGACCATTTCCATTTAAAGATACTTCTACAGCCTCATATTTCAGAGGCAAGAATTAAAGCTCGGAGCAAGGTTTATTAAATTGTACAAACCAATATGAGAAAATGTTTAATAAATTGTAAATGTAAAGTTTAGATCCACTTTTCATTTAAATGGGATTTGGATGTGTAAAATGTTTATACTTTATTAAGTGTATTTGATTAACTTAAAAAATCAGATTTTCCTACTTTAAATCCACTCAATAATATTTCACTGTCATCATATTTATTTTAAGTTGCTGATGGTTCATGTGTCTTTTGCTTGGTACTTTAAGTTTATTTGATCCTTCTGTATTTTTATATCGATGTATTTTAAAGGGAGGACTTTACACCGACTATTGAGTGTATTGGGTGGTACTGTAGAGGTTAAACTGGTAGTTTGACTCCCCGACTTGCTTACATGTACCAATTACTACCTGATTACCTGACCGACTGGCTGATCAGTTAGCATTGTCAGTTAGCAGGCTGGCGGTTCGACCCGCTCACCTGAAAACAGAACAGATAAACTTACAAGAAATAAACTGGAAACACCAACCAGCAGAGTTAAACGGAGCGGTTATGATTGATAAATGAATGTGCAGTGACACAGCTGGTTTCAGGTCCAGACCTCCTCTGTGGAGGATTAGGGTCATGTCCAGTCAGTTCTAATTCAAAGTGACACTCAGCCAGACATGATCTTAACTCCATTAAGCAGTACAGAGAAGACAGACAGTTGTACACCTAGTAGAGAAAGGATTTTTGAGTTTATTCTGTAAATTACCATAGGAATTTAATATTATTTGAATCTTAAACTCACATGGACTCATTTGTGGTTTCATCTTTAGAAAATCAAGGTTGAAGGAATTCATGTCATTTCACAATATTATGAATTTGATGTAACTCCGGGTATATCGTTAGCCTCTTAGCATAATTGCCTAAGTCATATTTTTGGCCAAATTGTGATATCCACATTAAATGAAGCACCAGTGTTATGACAGTAAAGTTACCTAGATATTAGTATTTAGCTAAAAATATAACTTAGGCAATTAAGCTATGAAGCTAACAATGTATGAGAATATAAATGAAATGTATGGATGTAAATTTATTGTTGATGTCGGGTTTAGACCAGGGGTTATTCCAGTTGTGTTATGTTTATTAAGAAGTTAATTGTAAAATTAGGTCTACTTCATGCTCTATCTTTTTAATGCCTGCTCTTAGATTTCTTTAGTGATGGAGTCCTGCATTCAGAGAAGCACTGAGTACACAAAACCACCTTAACCCTATAATGCCAAACATGTCATATTTGATCCATGAGTTTTACAGCCCTCTACATGATCAGTGTGGTATTTTTTTTTCTAGAAAAACCTGATGTATGGCATACAATTAGATACATGCAATACACAGATAATCCACTAGGGGGAGGAATTCATTCCCCAGAGGCCTTTCCTGTGACACTACAAGACTGTCATTAATGAGGAACGTGGCAGAACTTTGCCAATTTGGAAAAGGAATTACCAATTTGTTTGACATGTTTGTGTTATATTATGTTTTTGTTTGTTCAAAAATGATAATATTTGAGCATTGAGACCCAATGGATCAAATATGATACAAAATTGAAACTCATACATGGAAACTGATATTTGAACAAACATTTTTTTGGTTGTTCAGAAGAACCAAGAAAGGTTCCAGTTTCAAAGAACTGGAATTTTCTGTCAGTGATTTAATGGTTCAGGCTTTACAGGGTTAACCGTTTACATTTACAGATATTTGTTTGTGCTCATTAAGTTTTCATTGTTGTGTGTAAAGTATCTGCTGTAGGTAGGAAACGTCAGAGTTTTACAAACGTGGTTCTCAACTGGTTTGGCTTTAGGTTGAGTATTTGACTATTGTCATCAAGTCACAAACCTCTTTTCTACACTGCAAGCTAAAGAAATGTATTCTTTAAAAACATGCTCATTCAATGTCAGTGTGAGGTTTTTAACCAACATGAGTCTATTAATTAATAACCTGAATGAACATCACAACTGAGTTTGCACACAATACATGTAAAACAAGTTAAACATAACATTTTAGTTTTGATGAGAATATTTGAAGCACATGTGACTTTCCTAAAGCATTTCCTCATATAAGCAGAACTTTAAGTGGCTTTAATGTGTGATTATTTGATAGTGTCTGATATCCCGGGGTGGTGTCTGTTTGTGTCTCTCCTCTGATTCAGGATGTTGAGCTGGGTGGTCAAGGTCGTGCCCCAGCCGCCTGAGCCTCCGTCCAAAAATGCTGAAGAGAAAAAGGAGGAGAAACCAGCCGCAGCCCCACCTCCTCCTGCTCCAGTTGCCCCTCCAGCTCCGCCCCCTGCCGCCCCGCCTGCTGCTGTAAGCCACCCCCCTTCGATAATGCTGTTTGATTGGACATTGGCTGCATTTGTGTGTTTTAAATTCTGCATGAAAGTATTTTAAACATTTTGTAATATGATGAAAATATTGTTCTGATCTGAACAGGACAAGAAAGTGACATTTAAAGATGAGTGCAAAAATGAAGGTAAGTTTTCCCACATATCAACACTGACAAGGACACAACCACAACCACATATGATATGTATTGACCATACAAGTCCACATGTATGTTTGAAGGCAGTTTTCATCATTGAGTGAATAGGACCAACTTGTTTTATATAAGGTTGTATTTACCACTTAAGTCTATAATTCATAACCTATAATTCACATTTATGACCTCACCTGAAACTCTGAGTATGCACCTGTGTCCTTATCAGTCTGAAGCCTGCTCCTGTGTTTTCTTTATATGAAACAGTTCATTCATGGTGACATTTTCATTTGATTTAACACTTGTTTTATACAGTTCTGTGCAGCCTTTAACATGGTTGGTTTTGAAGAGTTGTAATGGACATGTGTGTATTTCTAACAGGATGTATCTGCACAATAATGAAATGCACACTATGAATATTATGATATTAATGTGATGTCCGTTTGGATTCAGTAAATCCTCAACTCTGGATGTTTTCTGAAATAATCTTGTGTTATATTACACACCTTCAGAATGCCCCAGATGCTCCTTTATCCATTTCTCTGTCCAGATGATCCCATATAGCTTCTAAAATATTCTTTTTTTTCCTGAAATGCATGACATATCTCACATATCACAGTCTTTCAGTCATTCCAATTTTTATACTTATACTTTATACTTATGTTGAATTCTTGTGGCATTCAGTATGGGCAGCAAAGTAAGATTTTCATTGTACAGGGAATCTTGTTTCTTTACTGTACACATGACAATAAAGTAGTGTTTTTCAGCCTTGGGGTAAGGACCCCACATGGGGTCGCCTGGAATTCAAATGGGGTTGCCTGAAATTTCTAGTAATTGATAAAAATGAAAATAAAAAACTTACTAATAAAAAATATATGGTGAGTTGAGAGAGACAAACTGTGAGTCTGAAACTGAAGCACTGTGGTTCTGTTTATCTGTCAAATGTTCATTGTGGTCAGTTTCAGATGCTGCAGCTCTTTCATAATTCATAGTTTGAGTTCTTGTTTGTTCAGTATTAATTGTCAGCCTTGTAAATCCAAGCTGGACTGACTGTACATATCCTGACCAAGGAAAATCAAATTCTCACTTTGTGCAGTAATCTACACCTGGCTTTTCTGCCTCTGTCCAGAAAAATATACATTTTATAGATTAAATGTCATCTAAAATTAATGTTTATTTGCAACATAATATAGCAAACTGTTACATGATTGAAAACAAGTTAATTTTAGCAAAAAAAACAAAAAAACAATTGCTTTGAATGTCTGGGGTCGCCAGAAATTTGTGATGTTAAAATGGGGTCACGAACCAAAAAAGATTGGGAACCACTGTAATAAATACCTTGAATCTTTAATCTTTTAGTAATATATGTTCTACTGGAATATACAGCAAATACATAAACGGTATGAAAACCAAAATGCATGACTAAATGGAGCTCACACTAATTCTGCCTGTTTAGAATCTGTTTAGTTCTTGTTAGAAATAGACACATGTCCATTTCAACCCTGCAAAAACAGCAAAACTAAAAGCTGCTTAATACTTTGGCACAGTACTTTATAAGTTCATATCCCTACATATTTGTAACAACTTGACCTGTTAGCGTACAGATGACAGAATTTTACTACAGTCAACAATATTTTCTACAGTAGGAAGGCTGCAGGTTTTCATTTTAAAATGACCTAGCTTTGGACTAATTGGTTTATTACAAATAACATCTACTCCAGTAGTTCACTATAATATTAGTAGGCAGATGTCCCTAAAATCTACATCCAAGCATAATAGTATATGTTTTCTATGTGTTCAACTGCCATTTATTTTGTATGATTGTTTCAAAAGCTGACAAACCAAAGCAAGACGGACACGTAGCAGAGGCAAACAGGTGAGTTGAACTGATTCTGTCAGTGATATTACATCAGTAAAGTGATTGTCAGTACTTGTGTTATTTCCTACAAATCCATTGTAGAATAGAATAGAATGGAATAGAATAGAATAGAATAGAATAGAATAGAATAGAATAGAATAGAATAGAATAGAATAGAATAGAATAGAATAGAATAGACTGTATTTGCCATTTGCACAAATACATTGCAGTATAGGTACATTGGAATTCTTGTGCGTTTCCCTGAGTCACGGAATCCAGAAAAAGACATGAACAAAAACAGAAACAAAACATAAACACAGCTAAAACATATAAAAACAGTTAGAGCACAGACAGATACAGATACACACTTGTAAAATAGAGTACTGTATCAGAAAAAAAAATAAATAAAAGTACTGGGAGGTAGAACAGGTTATTGCATATTCAATTAAAAGCATGTATGTACAGACCACCAGCAGCCATTAATCTGTACAGTGCTGTCCCTGTTTGTGTAGCCTGATTTATCTGACTTGCCTGTGCTCTAGAGTGTCACAGAAATTAATTTAATTTTGTTGAAATATTTCTTACATTTTATACATTCGTTTGACTTCATAAATGAACACAGTCTAAATAACAGTGAAGGTAATAGTGAGGGTTCTCTGTTCCCAGCTCTCAGCCTGGTGTGTTGACATGGATCAGCAGCACTCTGCCTCAGCCGGCATCCTCACCCAAAGTGACCCGAGCAAACTCTGTAAACAAGGTGAGGTCACGGACCCAACTGTGTCTTTATCAAGCTGCAAAGATTTCTTTAAACTCACATTACGTGAACTTAGTAATAATATTTCCGTGTGGTCTTTTCTTTTATGATTATCTGCATTCATAGGAAGAAAATACGACCAGGTAAATTCAGTTTGTGTAGCTGTCATTGTGTGATTACATTATTGACCTTCAAAATGTAATAGCTCAGAAAAATAACTTTATTTTTTAGTCATTTTTAATTTTTTTTTAATTTGCATTGCAGAATAGCACTAATTGGAATGACATATTTTTTCTTGCTAAAGAATGTCTGGATAACAAATGAACCCACCACCATCACAGTGGTTGTCACCTAAATGGTCACAAGACCAATGTATTACAAAGACTGAGAACCACTGAGTTAAAGTGGAACTAGTTAACTAATATGTGTTTTCTCCCCTCTGCCAATGACAGTAAAGCAGAAGAAGAGTGAGTAATGGTTACTCTAACAACCAGCAGCTCTAAATGCCAAATAATGAGCCATTTTATAGCCTATTAAAAACCAGGCTGCCAAATAGTGAGCCTCTGTACTCAGTAGCAGCAGTAAAGATGCCAAATACTGACCTTTTATTATAGGCTTTTTAAAGAAGAAAATGTGCCAAGTAGTGAGATGCTTTACATTAATATATGAGTAGGCTGCTTGCCCAATAGTGAGCCATACAAAACCTATGTAGAACCAATATATAAACCCTCTAAGATGCCAAATTGTGTGAGCTGCTTCTTTACAAAGCTGTCACCTTAACAGAAGGATGCCGAATTGTGAGATGCTTTGCAAATCCCTTTCCAAACAGGATGCCAAATAGTGAACCATTACTATGCACTATAACAAGTAGTGATCTGTTTTATATCCCAACCTACAAACAGGATGCCAAATAGTGAGCTGCCTTACATCACATTATTTAACAGGATATCAAATTGTGAGCTGCTCTACAAACCCTTGAGTTGACGGGATGCCAAGTAGTGCTGCTATTTAAAGTGACAACAAGTAGTTTGCCATCTTCTAAACCTTTCAGCGGTCAGAGTGCCAAATAGTGAGCGGCTTCATGAGCACACAGATGTCCAGTGGAGTTGGACATACTAGTTGTATTATATGATTATCATATGCTGTGCTTTAAAGTCTTTAGATTTATACAGGGAGATATTTTCAGTGGTGGTAACTTCTGTTTTATTCACAGTAAGGGAATGATAGCATGGATCGCTCAGGGTCTGGAGAAAGTTATTCCTCATCCTGATGTGAAGCAGCCAGCTGAGGTATGACAACAGATATGTAGATTACGTTTCATTTGTCTCCAAACCTAAACTAAAGATGTGCGTGTGATGTAACTGCACAAATAGTATCTGCACATAGAAAACCGTCCTGACAGGGGAGGAGCCTCTTCAACTCAACTGCAACACTCGCTCAAGTTTTTTTTTTTTTTTTAAACCTTTATTGAAGCAACACCAAGTGACAAGGAAACTACATGTACAGTATTATACAATATTTACATTTACATTAAATCATCATAATGTGGGGGAAGGGGTGGGGGTTAAGATATATGGCATGTAATATACAAAAGGAACAAAATGTCAGTCAGCAGTATGAATCAATGTCCTGTCTTGGTTGTGTAAATGTTTTGTGTGTGGTGGAGTGTGTAAGATGTGTATGCGGTGTGACTGTTGTGATGTGGGAGAGAGAAAAAAAAAAAAAGGAGGAAAATGGGGGGTGATAAAAAATAAGTACATAAATAAATGAAAATAATTAAATGAAATTAAAACTACAATTTTTCTATATTTGATGCCATTGCCCCCGCTGCCTCACTTTGCCATCACAGCACTGTTGCAACTTTTTTTTTTTTTTAACACTCGCTCAAGTTGACATTAAGACTTTTTGTGGGAGCAGTGGCTGATATTCTGGATTGCACCAGATTTATTAACCCATAAAGACCTAGTGTTACTTCTATGGCAACTCCCAAATGATTTTTTCTCTCTATTTAACCCTATTTATTATAATCTTATCTTTTGAATTTGGCATTTTTTCAGTGAAAATCATTTATTTTCCTATGCTTAATTCACTGATCATGTAGATGTTCATTAAAGCACAGATTAAAGTTGAGGGTTGTTATATCAGAAACAGAGAAAACTGAAGAGAAAGGGACTTTTTCAGCAAAATATGTCAGTAACTGAACATAAACAAGTGTCTCAAATGTTATAGAAGATGACGGGGTTTTCTCATTCACTATGGAGCCTCTGAACGTCCAAATGGGTCATATCTGATGACCAGGAAAAGATGACAAGCTGTCTTTTACATCAATTATTGACATGTATTGATAGGGTTAGCGGATCAACAGGTATTAAACAGTTTAGATCAGTAGATGGTTTGAGTCGCCAGTGGCTATTTAGGTCTTTACGGGTTAAACACCACAGAAATCCTGCAGTAACCGAAAACTAAAAAAAAAAACTGAGCCTACAGCCCAGCTCTGGTCAGTGTACTTACCTGTGTTTGTTTCTCCTCAGGTGTGTCCAGCACCTGCTGCACCAGCACCGGCACCACCTGCACCAGCACCAGCACCACCACCAGAACCAGCACCAGCACCAGGTGAGACAGCTCTGGATCCTGCAGATTCACACTGAGTGTTACCCAATGTAAAATGGATCTTAACCTGAAGCTTTTGTTGTAATTCAGCTCCACCTCCAAAGCCTCAGGTTACTGTAGTGGAGGTGAAACCAAAAACTGAGGAGAAAACAGAAAAAACTGACAACAAGCCGTCAGTTCCACCAAGGTATGAACTTATCTCCCAGACTTAAATGCACACTTATTATTCAAAGTGCTTTTTAATTTATGTTTAATGACATTCAATATGTTCATAAGCAAGTTCTATGATAAATAATAAGTATTTTTTAATAAAGCTGCCAACATAGAAACATCAAATTGTGAGAACCTTTGAAAACTACATTTTACAACTTTATTAACACTTTATCAACTTTATTAACATGTTACAAAGGAAGGCACTATATACTGAAAATATTTAGCACTGAGCTTATGAACCATCTCTTACTTGAGTTATTGATTAAAGTGACCATATTATCATAGAATAAAAGTATAACTCTGTTGATACCAAGGGGAGATATCAGCCATGAGTTTAATAATTTAAATATGTTTATTTCACAGTATGATGGACTGGTTTAAGCAGGGAATTGAGAAGGTGGTTCCTCAGCCTTCCTCGGGTCCTGTGAAGAATGAAACCCCTGCTCCAGCTCCAGCTCCAGCTCCAGCTCCAGCCCCAGCCCCAGCCCCAGCCCCAGCCCCAGCTCCAGTTAAAGGTACCCTTTTACATTTAATCTTACCTGTATTCACCTGTCGATGTTTTTTTCAAGTGTAAGAGGAAAGATGTAACGCAGAGTGTTTCCCCTCATTCGTAGTTGAAGCTCCACCACCAGAACCTCCGCCTCCAGCTCCAGCTCCAAAACCAGCTCCAGAAGCTGAGAAGTAGGTTTGAGAGGATGCCACTGGCTTCAGCCAGGCCGAGATACTAAGGTGGACCAACTTAGACGGTGGTGTCCCCAGTTAGACATCAGTCAGGGAGTCGATCTTAGCCTGTATGTCAGCTCGTTAACAAGAACACTGACAACATCTGCAGCGTCATAAAATGTGTCTGAACTTCAATTTGATGAAAAACTGAATGATGAAAAAGGCTTTCAAATCTGGCATTTTGAGATGTGCCACAAATATTTAGCTAATTTAATTTATCAGTGTTTTCACCATGAACACCTACAAATGTTATTGGTCTTTAAAGCTGTTGATTCTAATATTTGCACTTACCCCTTGGCAAAGTGTAGATTTGCTTAACCCCCTCCAATAATCATTTTCCCTCAGAAAACCTAGCTCTGAATGAGACCATATATATTCATACCACTTCATCTTTCATTACCAGTCCTCTCTCCACACTTCAGTAACTCTGTGCAAACACTGGAGACAGGTTTAGTATTATCCAAAATCATTGTGGAATAAGGGGAAAAAACTCTCTGTGTTATTTGTCCCATTTATATCCCATTAAACTACATGCTCTTACAATGGGCAGATAATAAAACCAACTATGAGCACCTCGAACAGAAGTGTATTTAATGTAACCGGACTTTAACAAGATGTGACTGATCATCACGAATAACCAGCTTTCAATGTTTTCCTTCAAATCCAATGTATTTCAGTGCATATAATGTTGGGGATAAGTAAGTTTGGTGAAAATTTTGCATGTGGAGAAGTGAGGCATGTTATAAAAATGACAAAGTCCTCACAAACAAAAACGTCAAAATTAGGTAAATTAATAAAGGAGTTAAAATTTTTGAGGAGTCTACCAAAATAAAAAATGGACTTGGAAAAATCCAGCATATGTCCACTTGAAAGGCCAAAATGACATATAGAACTAAGTATATTTGTTAAACACTATTATGTTTTATTGTTGTCTCACCCAGGCCTTCTAATGATCCTGCACCACAGTCCAAGTAGGTGGAAACATGTTCATTGAACTTTACATGAGCAGGAAAGGACACAGGTTTAGCTGGAAACTCTCAAAAACCTTATTTTTTTGATATTAAATTCACATTATCGTATCTAAACTAGAAAACCTCCCAATTTGGAGTTTGAGATGTTTATGCATTATTACAAAATCATTATCCTTGTTTCATGGAGAGAGGATTAAGCCTGTTCCTATCATGCTTATATTTATGATGAATACCAGCATACAGTAATATTACTTTTTATTAACAAGCAAAACATTAATAAACAGTGCATGCCCTTTATAGCCTCAGCGCATTAATGACCAAATGTGCTGCCCAGCTAGGAGCTATAAACACAAAACAATTCACTTCGAGTGCTATAAAGAGAAGGTTTATGTAAAAAGGTTATTGTTATTAAATTAACCCTTTAACCCCTAAGACATGTGAATTAGCGTCTGTTTCAGGTTCATAAAAGCTGCTGTGTTCCTTCTCTTTTGGTGGTTTTGTTTTACTGTGTGTTTTAGGGTCAAAACAGGTGGAATAACAGAAAGACAAAGAGAGGAATTGGAGTTTGACAGGTCTGGACTAAATAAGGCACTCAGAATGTACATCAATAAGAGATTTAGGATGTCGAACATCAACTGTGACCTGGAACACACTGAACAACAACAAGGATTTGAATTTGGGCCCAGTAGTTTTAGTTTTGGGCTATTTTTTCCTAAATCAGTCCAAGTGCTTTTTGGCACTTAGTTGAACTCCAAAAAGCAGTTACAAAGTCCAAATTCAGTAAAAACACGGTAAAAAATAAATAAATAAATGAAAATCACCACAACACATGAAACAACAGTGAAGACAAACCACAAGGAAAATGGTGTAGAATAAAACAAAACAAAAAAAGCCCAAACCATCTATTTTTATGGTGAGTCGGTCTCACTCACTGCTCTGTGTTTCACCTCCCATTCCACAGGTGGTGGAGGGTGCACTGAGCATGCTCAGATGTCTGTGGAAAGAACAAAGTCTATTTTGTCAGCCCATGTGGAATTTTTTCTTATTGAGTAAACGGTTGAATTTTTACGAATATTTAAAATAAATCATACATTCAGAACACTCACCATAGACACGTCATGGGGTTAAAGGGTTAATTAACCATTAAAGAAAAACCTCTGATGGATTTTAAAGCTCTGACAAAGAAAATTATTGGGCCTTGATTAGATTAAACATATTAACAGGAGAGGAAAAAAGGAAATAGGTACACAGAGGAAGCTATAGCACAGTGGTATCAGTATATATTAAATGTGTAAAAGGTCAAAATGTGTCAGATCTTTATGTTTAACTTATGGCTCAAAAGCAACCTAAAATAAAACAGTGTAAATGTGGCTCAAATATAACCCAAAGATGGGATACTAGTGACCTCGTGGATGAAAAGACATTATTATTTGTAGCATCAATTGTCCTAAAATAAAAGTAAGAGTGTTAGTCAAGTAAAATTTATTCATAACAATGACTAGTGAATAAAGAGATTTGCAATAATTTGTAAGACATACAACAAAAACAATAAATTGCTATGTTTTAGGGTTTGTTTTTAGAGCAGAACAAGATTTTAAGGTGCCGTTTGTGTGTTCGCAGTATGATGGGCTGGATCGTCAGTGAGATTGGTCGCATGTTGCCTCAGCCTGTACCGAAGCCGGTGAGTCAAAGGATACAACGTTTCACCTCTGATGCACATAATTCACATTCAGAGCAGTGAAGTGTTTGAATACGTCTCAGTAGCTCTGAACTTATATACACTGTATTTGTTGTCTCTATGCAGGACTCTGGTGATGAGGTGCAGAAAAGTAAGTCAAATATTTTCACAACTTTCACACTATTTCATTTTTTCACACATTAGAGACTGCAAGGAAATCTAATTTTGTGTCACACAAAATAAATAAATCAAATCCAAAACTACAACAAAAGAGAGTAAAAACTAAGTATTTTCACATCTAACTGGTTTGTGCCTGTCTGAGTAAATCTCCCCAGTCTTTATTTCTTACGATGGCATATTAGGGCCACATAAGAAAATAAAAACGCTTGTCACTACGAGAATAAAGTCGTAATATAATGACAATAAAGTTGTAGTTTTAAAAAAACTCATTATTTAATGAGAATAAAGTTGTAATATTTTGAAAATAACGTCATAATATAATGAGAGTAAAGCTGTACCCACTCATTGAATAATGGAGGACTTGGAACATTTTGTGAAGTTCTACTTTTATTTGGGGTTTACACACAAAGGCCAACTACTGAGCCTATCCCCTCATCAACACATTATTATTAGACTAAGGACTTTGAAGCCAGTTTGCATACATTTGGATTTGTTTTGTCGTAAGAACCAAACTGATTTGGAGCAAATTGCCTCTTTTGTGGAGGAGGAACTGATGAAGTGGTCGTCTGCAGGGCTATCGGTAGTTACACCAGAGAGAAATACAGAGAGGGTTTGTTATTTCTCAAGAAACTGAGGATTCTGCTGCAAGTTTTGGAGTCCAACAGAGGTGAAAGTTGCTGTTTTGCTTGTTGCGTTTGCTGTAAAACCGGAAACTCTGTTGAAATTTTCAAAATATCATGACTTTAATCTCATAAAAGTAAGACTTTCTTCTCGTTAAATAATGAGTTTGTTTTTTTTTTAACTATGACTTCATACTCATTATATTATGATTTTATTCTCGAAATATAACAACTTTATTCTCATAGTGACAAGCCTTTTTATTTTCTCATGTGGCCCTAATACACCGTCGTAGCTTCTAGTATTTCTTAAACAAATAATTCTCTTTTCTGACTTTTTGTCTATATTAAACTGAGCTTTTGTGTCCTAGCCATGAAATGCTTAAAAATGCTGCAGATGTATGGGTGGAAAACACACAAAATATAAGTACAATTCAACATGTCGCCACTTCATCATTTAATTACTTTGTAGAAGAAAAAAATGACCCGGGCAGCATCCAGAACAAAACATGACTGGAGATTAATAAACGAACATAACTTTAGGAAGACTGGGTTAAATATTGCAGATCATCAAAAACTGTTCTTATGGTATCAGGATGAGAAAAGATAACTATGTCCAGTGTAAAAAAGAGCTTAGTAGGACATAGTCTGATTAAGGATATCAGTTTTAGAAGTTAAGTTGCTGAGAATATTTTCTAATTTTTTTTTTTTTTTTTACTTTTTATTTAGATATTTTCATTTTACCCCAAAACAAAACATTCTCTAACACGGGACCTAAATAATTTAAGCACAAGTAAAAGGGAAATCACATGAAAAATAAATATTTGTTTTTAGTGAAGAAATATTTTCTAATTTTATCGTAGTTTTTTCATAATGTAAAGTGAGAACATCTTGTGTCCACATCTCTCACATTACTAACAGGACTTTTATTGGAGCTTTGAGCAAAAGCATACATAGTAAAGTAGAAAATTTATAAATACAATAAAGACATACAGGTATAAAGTTTAAAAAATGTCCAAAACTCCTTTTCTATGAACTCAAATCACATGCTCTGATTAACAGTCTGATTGGTTGATTGGGTGTGTACATTGACTGTCAGGTTGTGTGTTGATTGGCAGGCGTTGGTGTCAGTGATGAGGCGGACTCTAACCGGGCTGCTCTTCTCCTTCTGTTTCAGGGGGAAAGGCTGCAAAAGCCCCTTAAAATAAAAGGAGATGGAAGAGTGGGACAGAGTCGCTCACACTGACACTGACAACAGCCCACACTCAATGAGTTTGTCACTCACTCCCCCCCCCAAATGGAAACCTAAACCTAAGTGTAACCCAGACGGATAGTTCTATTAATGATCAGATGTCCAGACCAGCGTTTCTAAGCATGTCCACGCTCTGATCGTTCCTCCTGTTCATGATGGCCATGTGCTTTCAGTCTTAGTGACAGGGATAAAACCTTACTGTAAAGATATTTTTAGGTTTATCTGAAGCTGCTATAAGTCTCATCTTTTCATATTAGAGATGTTCAGACAATCATCCCAGGTTGTTTTAATGTAAATGATCCACACATTGATTAGTCAGACTGCTGAAAGCACAAATAACATAAATCA
Source organism: Sphaeramia orbicularis (assembly GCF_902148855.1). Lineage (NCBI taxonomy): Eukaryota > Metazoa > Chordata > Actinopteri > Kurtiformes > Apogonidae > Sphaeramia > Sphaeramia orbicularis. Next base: position 18,054,140 of record NC_043959.1, on the reverse strand, counting down.
GATAAACATTTAAAGATATTTTTGCGCACAAACGGAATCTTTGGTCACTCTGAAAGCATATTATGAAGTAATGATTTAATGTTAAGAAACAGGAGGAATGAATTCAGTATCTAATACTGTAACATGTTTCAATGAGCGAGTTAGCATTTGAGTTTTTTTTATCAGACAAACTTGAGGAATTTCATACCTTTTACCTTGACTTTAACCCAAAGACTTACAGGTATTAAATGATGAACCCTACAACAGTTACATTGCACTTTTAGCTACAAGCACAGACAGAAAATGGTTAGATTTGATGCATAACAACTTCTTACTTTTCTGGATGGAATTTATTGATGATTTGTTCATTTGTCTTTAGAGAATCATCAGAGAGTTAATGCTGATCTGATATATTCCTGATTAATATGAAGTCCCTGCTTAGTTTAGCTTAGCTTAGCTTAAAGACTGAAAGTAAGATACTGGTTCTATACAAATGTAACAAACCAACTATGAGCACCTTGAACAGAAGTGTATTTAATGTAATTGGACTTTTAAGATGAGACTGATGATCACAAAAAGACAGTTTTCAATGTTTTCCATAAAATCCACCATATTTCTGTGCACATAAACATCCTCTCTAATCCCTCAGTCTCAGCACAGCGGTGGTTTATTTTCTTTTTTCTCTTGGTGGTGATTCATATTAGACTCACACAGGCTTTTAGCAGCAGATCATTTAGTACACGACACATCCACGACACATTCACCAAACACAATCATGAAACTAAATATGCTTTGGTAAAAGGCAGCTAACTCAGTGCTGTGAGCTCATTAAAACATCCTGCTTTGTGATCTTAAAAATAAAGATATTCATTTGGAAAAAAAGGAGTCCAGTGTTTTCATTACGTTACCCTGGTGAGTCTGAAGGAGGAGAGGAGGGGGATGATCAATCTATCAATCAACCAGTCATGAAACATCAGAGCATGTGCAGAACGAGAGGAATGAGTTCCGTCTTAATTTATGAATGATGCCCAAGGGAATAGATTTGGTGCAAAGGAGTGTCCAATACTTTCTAAAGTATGAAAGTGTGTTCTAATTATATATTATATGTTATTATATTCTATTATATATTTTCTAAGTAGTGGCTTTTACTAATTCTGTGAAAATTGAAGGATCATATAAATTAAAGGTGTTTTGCCATAAAAGATAACACTTCCTCACGATAAATGAACATCCATTTACTTTGACTATAGACAAAGCTCCAGTATCTGCTTCATTCAGTCAAAAACACACACATACTGGACATGATGTAACTCTTACTGCCATGTGGTGTGCAGTCAGCATCACCCAGAAGAAGAACGACCTGGTGTTGGTGGACCTGGAACAGAATGAACCCAAGACGGAAGTAAAGAAGGTGGAGCAAGAGCCAGAACCCCAAAACAAACCCAAACAGCAGGAGTCTGCACAGGTGAGTCCGGCCCAGTCTGGTACAGCAGGGGCAACAAAACAAACTAAATAAGGTTTTTGTAGTGTTGGTGTTATTGGGCCACATCCACTACTATCATTTATTTTTATCTCACCCACTGATGGGTCACGTGCTCATCATCTTCATTAGCAATTTCTTCAAACATCTTCTGATGAAACTACTGGTCGGATTCATTTCAAATTTTATATGCATCTTCCTTGAGACAATGTACACAAAGTCTGTTCACAGTTTAGTTTATTTTTGACAGTTTTTATTATATTAAAAATTTGCCTTTAATAATAATAGATTCAATTTCTATGGCGCTTTTTGAGGCACCCAAAGCACTTTATGTTGTTGATCCATTATTCCAGTGGTTTCCATCCTTTTTTGGCCCGTGACCCCATTTTAACATCACAAATTTCTGGCGACCCCAGACATTCAAAAAGGAGACTTTTTTTTTTTTTTTTTGCTAAAATTAATTTGTTTTTGATCATGTAATAGTTTGCTATACTGTGTTTCAAATAAATGTTAATATTAGAGGACATTTAGTCTATATAATACATATTACTGTGGACGGAGGCAGAAAAGCCAGGTTAGCCATTACTGCACAAAGGGAGAATTTTTATTTTCATGCTGTGGCGAAAGAGCGGAGGGAATATTAGCAAATGTGGGACAAAAAGGCTATAAAAACCATCAATATTTGTTCTGATTTAGACATTGTATTATAATAATTGTATAACCCTTCCCCCTGGCAAACTTGTGTTTTTTTCTGTTGTATAGATTGTATACTCTCTTCATTGAATAAGGATTTAATGGGAAAAAAAAACAAACAATTAGCTAATGTCGGAAAAATGGGAAAATGCAAGTTTCAGCAGAAATTATTGGTAGGAGGGACTATTCAGAATCTGGTTAAAGTCTGTCAATGGTAAACCGACATAAAACTATATATAAAACTATCTGCAGTTGGACATGGGCATTAAATTTGTTTAAAGTGGTATTAAAAAGGTATTAAAAAGCATTAAATTAGATTTGCTAATAACTGCAGAAACCCTGGTTAAAAAAAGGCACAAAATATGTAAAAATGTTCCAAAAACTGTTAATAAATGAATCTACTCTATATACTCTGTAAAGGACAAGTCATATAAAGGTGTAAATAAATGTGTGGTTTCGTTTAAAGTTGGTTTGGTGTTTTTTTCTGTTTCAGGCAGAGGATGTGGAGCAGTGGGCGCCTCTGAAGGACACCATCAAGAAGGAGGCCGGGGAGGTGGTTCTGGCTCACATGGAGGAAAGGTCAGCCCCTTTTTCCTTCCTTGACAGGATGGCGCCATCAGTTGTTTTAGTTTTCTAACACTTTGTACCTGTTTGGCCTCACGCTGAACAGGCTGCAGCAGGATCGACTAGAGGCGGCCCGGGCTGCTGAGGAGATGGCCCGGAAGGCGGCGGAGGAGGCGGTCCGACAGCTGGAGGTGGAGCACTCGGCCAAGATCGTCATAGAAACGCTGCCAGATACCAACGAGCAGTACGTCACATACATTTAATCATCACATACACTGTTAGGAGTAATCAGAGGAGCCTGTAGTTTTAGTTTAGTTTAGTTTAGTTTAGTTTAGTTTAGTTTAGTTTAGTTTAGTTTAGTTTAGTTTAGTTTAGTTTAGTTTATAGAATAGAATAGAATAGAATAGAATAGAATAGAATAGAATAGAATAGAATAGAATAGAATTGAATTGAATTGAATTGGATAAAGTAGAATAGAATACAACAGAATAGAGTAGAATTGAATTGAATAGAATAAAATAGAATGGAATAGAATAGAATAGAATAGAATAGAATAGAATAGAATAGAATAGAATACAATACAGTACAATAGAACAGAATAAAATAGTAAAGAATAGAATAGAATTGAATAAAATAGCATAGCATAGAATAGAATAGAATAGAATAGAATAGAATAGAATAGAACAGGATAAAATACAATACAATACAATACAATATCCTTTATTGTCACTGAAATTAGGAGTGCTACTTCAGTCAGTGCAACAATATTAACAAACACCAGAGCTATAGAAATAAAAATAGAACAAATTTAAAATTACAAAACTAAATACAAGAGATGAAAACAGAATTGATATTTTACAAAATATCATAAGAATAGAGCAAAGTAGAATAAAAAATTAAACTGGACAAAATATAAATAGACAGAATTTACAGCATTATATTTAGTATTTTCACTTTTCGTTGCAGTTATTGCATACTTAACTTTCATTGGACTTCTAATTTTTAGGTCAGTTTTTATGTAGCTTTAGTGATTTTCATGTATTATTCAGAAGGTCTTTATTTGTAGAAGCTGAATAAGATCAAATTAAATAAATCTTGACATGAAATGATGATCAGGAGAGAAAACAGCTGATTTTACCTGTAGTTGTATTTATTTTTAGTTTTCAGTCTTATTTTAATTTTCCTGCTTCTGTCGTTTTCGGGTGTTTTCTTTCCTGCTATTTCCAGTTTTTGTGAAGTTTAACAACCCTGGAAATGAACTGGCCTCATGTCGCTGTTCTGTTTGTTTCTATCAGATTACCCAACATCCTGGAGGAGGAAAACGAAGATGACCCAGAGTAAGTTCATGTAGACATGGATGTAGACATAATGAAGATGGTTCTTGTAGGATTCCTATATTTTCTGTCTTTTCCAGGGTAACTAATGTTTACTATGAACATACTGCAGCAGGAGATGTAGACATGGTTCTCTGTTATAATATTGTCAGTATAAATTCCTTTGCTTAAAGGGGTTCTATGAAGTATTAATATTCCAAAGTCTTGTACCAGAACACACTTAGGACCACCAAAATTACCAAGGAATTTTTTTCATTTCATTTATTTCATTCGTGGATGTGCATTTCATCAACAGAATTCAATAATCATCAGGTGAACAAACATTTACACACTAGGGGTGTGTATTGGCAAGAATCTGGCGATACGATACAAATATATCATACTGTCAAAAAGGCAATTTTTTTGTTTTGTTTCTTTTTTAAAAATGATTATTTCCTTGAAGAATTGAATTACACCAGAAATCTGCACAAATACTAAACACATTTTTATTTGATCACAACAGGATCTAATGCTATATCACAAAATGTTCCTGTGTGAAAACTTAAATTCTGTTTTACAGACATTACAGTTTAAGATCCTGTTCAAATGTTCATATTCTATTAGTTCAGAAGTAACATAACATTATTTTTTTGCGATACCAACAAAGGAACTAACATTATTTAAGAAAAGAGTGTTAAATAATAATAAATAAAATATAAACAAAAAAAGAAAAACAAAAATGAACCTCCACAATATCTGCATTTGAATAAATACCTAAAAATATCCATACAGTATTGTGAAACAAAATATTGCGATATATTGCAGAACCGATATTTTCTTACACCCCTAGTACACACCCATTATCGAAAAGGAGCAGGATGAAGAAAATCTTATATTTCCTGCCCCCTTCTAAATAATAATAGCCTTAATGGTTAGCTATAAAATCATACTGTATTAAGTCAGACAAACCAAACAAAATACATCCAAAGATAGTACAAAATGAATACTAAACCAAGTGCAAAACTACATATCTAGGAAGTATAAAACAAACAAAACATTGGTAAATATATACCTGATGAAATGATGCAAAACAATTATGATACCAGACCAAAATAAGTAAAAAAAAATGTCACAAGATGCCAAAACAAATTTGAAGCAAAATGTAAAAACTCATAACCGTTCATATAATCTCATTGTTCTTTCTTTATGCACTTTTTTTCAGTTGGAATATGTTTTTACAGTCCTTCAGCTCATTATAAAGAAAATTCCAGAGTTCAACCCTAAAGAGTTCAACCCTATGTATCCACAGATTGTATCAGTCACTGAAGAAAGTATAAAGCCCATTGTTTTCACACTGTATTATGGTATCATCAAGTTTTCCTCTTCAGACTAAAACTCTGAGCCATTTACTTTGGCTTACTTTGACATTTAGCTCTGTTAGCTTGGCTCTATTTTTAGACAGAAAACAACCACAGTAAAACCATAAATCACCAGTTTTCTGTTCAGTTTGTGTTGTCAGTAGCTGAATTAAAGATCTGTTTGGAATCCAACAAACATGATCAGAACTGTCACAGTTTAATCTGAACCGTGGATCAACAAACAGCAACTTAGCAAAGATAACAACATCCCATAATAACTTCATACCTTCATAAGTCTCGACTGTGTAGAATAAACTCTACCATTTCACCATCAAACTCCATTCTTTTCATTTACATCTGAGTCCAGTGGAGAAAACAATAGCTTAAATTTTTATATTTTTTTCTTTTCTTTAGCTCTAAAAGTTGTTTCTTCGTGGTTCTCATCCCATCTGGTCACATTCTGACACTTTGCTCAAAGACCGTGGTGTTACTCACTACTCCCTCTAGTGGTCACATAAATCTCTGCATGCCTGTCACTGGAAATAAATTCTCTTCATATCTTTACAATCCATTAGATTTGCATCTTTGGCAGAACTTCACAGCTCTTTATTCTAAACACTTTTATGATAATTTCAGGTCGTTTTTTAATATTTGAAAGTAGAAATACTACATATAACCCCTTTAACTTCAATTACTGCTTAGTTTCTTTGTAGTTCCTCTGGTGTAGATAAGTTGCAATACATAATTTGACTGATTCTGTAATTTTGTGAAGCATTTTCTGCATATATTATTTCTATCTATACTTCTATTCTATTCTCCACTTCTATAATACTAAGTGCCTGTTGCTTGCAGGCCTAGAATCCAACCTCTTCCTTCTTCCGTCCTGTTCTGTGTTAATCCATCAGCTTCCACATCTGCTGCTCTCTACCTCTGACTCTGAGGTGTCACTGTCTGACAGGGCCTTTCTATTTTGTTTGTCCCTCACTGCGCACCGTCCAGGTTGCAAAATCTACACGAAGAAAGTGAAGACAGCACAGAGAATCATAAATTGACAGAGGATATTAACAAAAACACAGCTGACGAAGACAAAAAAATTGATGAGTAAGCTTTAACCATAGATAAGTGCTTGCCTTGCACACTAGGATACGTCAGTTTACACTCATGTCCATATATATTTGGACAGTGACAGTTTGCCTCTGCACACGACGGTTGGAATCAGTAAATGGTTAATGTAATATTTTTATAAAACCACTTCAGTTAAAGCTGAAATTTTTTTGATTTTGTTGATTATTTCATTTTTTTTAATTTATGTTTGATTTGTTGATTACGTTGGTCTTTTTTATACATTTTGTTGATTCTTTTGTCCATTTTTGTTCATTTATTTTTATTATTTTGTTCGTTTTGTTGATTATTTTGATCGTTTTGTTGATTATTTTGTTCATTTTTGTTCATTTATGTTTGATTTGTTGATTTTTTTATCCTTTTTTTACTCATTTCGTTGATTATTTTGTCTATTTATATTCATTTTTAAAAATGATTTTGTTGATTATTTTGTTCATTTTTGTTAATTTGTTTGATTTGTTTATCTTTTTTTACTCTTTTTGTTGATTATTTTGTCCATTTATGTTCGTTTTTATTTTACTATTTTGTTTGTTTTGTTGATTATTTTGTTCATTTTTGTTAATTTATCTTTGATTTGTTGATTATGTTGGTCTTTTTTACGCATATTATTGGTTATTTTGTCCATTTTTGTTGATTTTTTTTTTTTTATTATTATTTTGTTTGTTTTGTTGATTATTTTGTTCATTTTTGTTAATTTATGTTTGATTTGTTGATTATTCATTCATTCATTCATTCATTTTCTGAACCCGTTTTATCCTCACTAGGGTCACAGGGGTTGCTTGGAGCCTATACCAGTTACATAGGGGCGATTATTATTATAATTTTTTTTTTACTCATTTTGTTGATTCTTTTGTCCATTTATATTAATTTTGTGATTATTTTGTTTATTTTGTTAATTATTTTGTTGGTTTTATTCCAAACTTCAGTCATATCTCGATTGCTTCATTTCAATCCACTGTTGTGGTGTAAAGAGGCAAAGTTACAATATTTGTGTCACTTTCTAAATATATAAGGATCTGACTGTAGGCACACTGAATAGTTTTATTAAGCTTCAAAATTCTGCAAACTGCTGCATGTTTTACCTTTAACAACCTTTTTCTCTCATCATCATGTGTCTTCATGGCAAAAATGTTGACGTTTTTTGTTGCTTTTTGCTTGTCTGTTCTCCTTGAATCAGTGAAGACCTTAAAAGGTACGTTCAACATATATAACACACGTCAACCAGAATAATACTGTATGTTTCTGTAATCCCAGCTCAGGTTTAAATTACAGTCCACAGTCTCATTTATGCACATATAGCTTCTTTTTAGGCAATCAGCAACTTAAGTACAGTTTAACCCTATAAAACCTGACCCATTAAAAACTAGCCACAAAAATTACATTTTCGGGAATTGAAATGTTTATTAGCCCTTTTAAGCAAATGTCCTTGTTAATCCGTGTTAGAAAAACAAAAAAAAATCACTCATTTCAGTCCAGGAGATGTCCACAGATCCTTCCCATTTCACATTTCACAGGTTAATCCAGGAAAATGTCTCTCTCAAAATCATGACTCATTAAAATCTGAACACATGGACTCAGTGAGGCTAGAATCAGCAAAACATACTTAGAAAAAAAAGAAGAAATAGTCACAATATTACACAACAGGGTTAAGGGTTAATGATCACAAACTACTGGCTCCTAGGTCAGCAAAATGTTTATTAAAGGTTCCATTTGGCTTTCATGCTTGTCGTCTTATCATATGTTTTGTGGTTCATCATCAGATCCCTGGTAGACGTCTGTCCAGCTGAAGACAATGCTGAAGCTCCGACTCAAACAGACAAAGTGGAACCTGCTCCAGATGAAGCCAAACCTGCGACTCCGAGTGAATCTGAACCGGTGGACGAGGCGGACGAAGGTACTCCATCTTCTACAGAAGCAGAGCCGGCGTCAGAGAGAAGGGAGGTGGAGAGCCCTGTGTCACAACCAATCACCACACAGCCTGAGCCACAAAACTCAGAGGCTCCGCCCACCAACGCAGAGGTAAAGTTGATGAAGTTAGGCTTTACAAAAATACATATTTTTGTTTTTGCAAAAAGGAAAGTGTTCTGATTGAAAAAAACATGTTTTTATATTGTCTTAAATTCATTCTAAATTGGGGTTTGTAAACTATTAATCCTTATCAATATCACAGTAGCATATGATATGGTCTCAGAAATAGAAAAATATTGGATCAGACTTTTAGAAGATGTATTTTGAACATTAACTTACATTAGAAGAGTCCAAACCTAGAGGAGAGAGGAGCAAAAATGGGTAAGGGGTTAGTATCCTGTCCCAGTTACATAAACTGTTGTAATTCTGGTAATTATTATTAGAATGATTGACTTATTCTAAAAGAAAATGGGTTTGTTGTGCCTGGAAGCACTTGTTTATTGTAATTTAAATTAATATTTAAAAATAGTGGTGCATGTGCTTTAGCGTGTCCAAGTGGTAATATGTGGTTATAGTGCAATCGAAAACAGACTTAGATACTGCGGCACCAAAAAATAATTTCACCAGTCGCCACTGTTGACTTCAATGAGACATGAAATACAAACAAAAATAGTTGCGAGTAGGGTTGCACGATATTGAAACTGACTGACATTGCAATTTTTTTTAACCATGTGATATATATTGCGATATGAAAAATTACTCAGGAGGATATAATAGCTGTGTGGCGCCGATGTCAATGGTCCAACAAATTAGTTGTGTTTCCTCTCGTTGTGACAACAGGTGGAAGTCACTGTCGACACAGAACACGTGTTTCAGTTTCATCCTTCTTGTAGCCGAAAAAATTCCATATAACTGGCTTTGCTTTTCTTTTTGGCACCAAGTCTTTGTTTTTGTTGATTTCCTCTTGTTCGTTGCTCATTTTTCAATGTTGTTACCAGCGATGCACTCCATGTGCAGGGGCGTGGTCTGCTGCGGCAAACTGATAAAGAATGATTGTGATTGGTAGATCGACATGCACAGTGTGTGTCAGGTACTCAGGATGAAATTAGATGAAAACATGTTGAGTTCATTTCCTTCCTACATTACAGGACCTGCAGTGTGACTACTGTGCACATGTACATTGCGATGATGATGCTCAAACGATATACTGTGCAGCTCTAGTTGCGAGTCATCAGTATAGTGGGTTAGTTTAAAAGTTACTTGAACTGTGGTAACTGTAGTAATAATTATTATAATGACTGATTTATTCTATTTGTTTGTCTATTTCTATTTATTTCTATCTGATTTATATTTATTAAGAATAATGCTTCTCTTCTTTCAGGGCACTGAGGCAACAACAGAAGAAGGAGGAAGTGGAGGTAAGATTTATTCATTATTTTTATTTTTGCTCTTATTGACAGTTTCCTCAAACAGCTGCATGGGTTTCACTATGAACAATAAAAACAGCAGCACAGAAATAATGTCTCAGTATCGTTGAACACATTAGTTTCCACTGGAGTTTCTGTTTTAGAGCTGAATCACCGTTTGGTCTCTAAATGATCTGGCAGATTTCTCATCTTGTTGCCAACTCTCTTTCCCGTCCAGTTCCCGTTGCTTCTTCTCCGATAAAGAGCTTTCTGCTTCGGTTTCTGCCCGTGGCCGAGTGTCTGGAGAGCTGCCAGAAGCTGATGCATGACAATTACCTGACCCCTCCCAAACTGTCCATGCCTGTCCCATCGCTGGAGCTCGCCCCGTTGACTCAGTGCTGCATGAGCATCGTCAGCCGCTTCAGAGGCCTTAACTCCAACTCCCAGCAAACCCAAGAACCTTAACTCCCACCTCCCCACCGCAGACGCTTAGAGAAGCTTCTAGACACTGGTTTTATTTAGATCAAACATCTGACGTGCCAAACATTCTCCTCTATCGTCCGCCTCAACATCACTCCCATCATGCCCTGCACCACTGCACTGCTTCAACATAAGCCGGCTCAGGTGACCTCCGACACTAAAAGGACGTGGGTGTTTGTGCTGCTGCTGGGCTTTGCTCCTCTGCTGTGCTGCATTACCGTTCACTTGTTTGTTTTTAAGTGATTTTGACACTTTTTGTCTTATTTTTTAATCACTTAGCAGAGACACTGGGACACGACATGTTAGATTTACAGTCCTGTGGATCAAAAAACACATATAACAACAAAATAAAAACTGATTTGGGTGTTTCTATGAAACTGGTCCCTGAAAACAGGACAGAGGGGCTAAAAATTCAAACCAGATGTAGACAAATGTTATGAAACAAGTTTGGAAGCACTTTGGGTCTGTTTGAAAAAGAAATACTTACTGAGATAAAAGAGAAACTGTTCTTCAGATAAAACACATTTTTATATTATTTTACATTATATTTAACCCTTAGGGGTCCATGGTCACAGCCCATGACTGAATCCCATAACATTTTCAACACGTCGTAGCGTCAGAAGTCGAGGAAACCAATGAAAACGCCTTTGTAAAGATCTGCTTTTATGTCAAATATTTGAGTATAGTTTTAATTTATTACAATTTGGATTTTATATACCTAATATTTGGAACCAATATTCACTTTTAAAGTCTTTAAAAAGGTTTGTTAAGCATCTTTGTGTTATTTATGCAATAGATTATATACATTTTTCAACTGGGATTTTATTTTTTTTGTGTGTTTTTTGTCCTTTTGTGTTGATATAGTAGGTTACAGTGAAAAAATAATAGGCAGATGAGATAGATGAAGTTGTGCTGAAAAAAAAGATACCAAATATCGGTATAGTAAACATTTCTTTATGTAGTATATAAAGGCAAAATCAAAAGTACTCAAAAATGGCCAAAGTACGTTCAGACCCCTAAGGGTTAATACAAAAATCTGCATGTAACACAGTCAAAAGGACACGAAAATTACGTGCTACTATTTTTTTTTAATCTCTCTTTATCCTCTCAAAGGTGCCTTTTTGGAATTGAACTAATTATCCAAGGCAGAGTGTTTCACAAAAATGACCACTGTTGAAAAATCATTTGTGATTTATTTGTGTTTAAATGTTCAGGTTCTGTATGTAACACCAGTGGACACGATGGGTTCCACACCAAACTGGAATGAGACTGAGACTGACGTAAAACCCACATGTGTGGATTAGAAAAAACACTAGGATGGACACATTTAACACTGTCTTTATTTATAGTCTATATAAGACCATTTACAGACATGGTTTCACATTTAATGCACTGATACCTAGGGAGATTTAATGTCCGTATTTGGGTCCTATTTTTGGCCCCAGTATTTGATAAAAAAAAAAAAAAAAAACAATTATTATTGGATGGCTCAGAGCAAGAGTTTAATTTTTCTGTATTTATCTGAGGTGATCATTAGGTCCATCCTGAGGGGAAATATGTCAACATTTACCTTTTATTATTGGGTCTAAAAAAGATGGAAAAGTGCCAGGTACCAAAATAAACCCAGTTTCATAGAAGCACCCATTTAGATGTTTGGGGTCTGCACAGCTGCATATGAACAGTAATAATCGGGGAATATTCATTTGCATTAGTCATGTAAACAGGTTGTGCTTTTGTCTTTGTCAGAATCAGCGCAAAAACCACCTTATGTGCATGTAAACATATAGAAGTGCACGAACTAAACCAAATTCTTCTTGTTTTCCCTCTGGTCTGTTCTTTAGGAAACTGTGATAATTGTAAAGCTCCAGTGCTGGTGGTGGAGGATATGGATCAGGATACAGTCCTGGGAAAATCTCTGAACATCCCTCAAATTGTCACAACCCCAGAACCAGACTCTGCTGTCCTCAACGCCCCTAAACTCGGGTAAAAGTGGGTGGAGAACAAGAGGGTTAACTGCAGTCAGGTTGAGTTTATGGCTGTTTGGTTTGGATTCCACTCACAAACTAACACTGGTTTTCCTGTTGTGGAAGTCAAAAGAGACACCAACTTTTAAAGCCTGGATAACAACAATGATGGATCCCCTTCACTTAGAAAGGATTAGATACGCACTTAACGACAAACTGGGAGAATTTGAAAAATTTGGAAACCAATGATGTCATACATGGAAGGGCCAGACAGTTAAGATCCACTATATAAGCAGTAGTCCACAGCATAGCACTACACTGACCTATCTTAAAGGCTCTGGGGATGGGGGGGTGTTAAATTGTATGTTTGGTTTTTTTTGTTTTTTGTTTTTTACCTCTGCCAAGGAGGTTATGTTTTTGCCGGCGTTAGTTTGTCTGTCTGTTTGTCTCCTCATGTGCAAGATAATTCAAAAAGTTATGGACACATTTGGATGAAAATTTCAGGAAATGTTGTTACTGGCACAAGGAACAAATGCTTAAATTTTGGTGGTGATTCAGGGGGGGGGGGGGGGGGGCACTGATCAGCCTTGGCAGAGGTTTGTGCTCTCCAAGTGCTTCTACAGTCTACTCTCGTTATACCGCCAACTTCCGTTCACGGCCAAATTGGCGGTATAGCGAAAATGGCGTTACAAGGGGTTGCGTCCATAATGTGCATGTCTTTACTATATGATGTCTATGCTGCCTCCGTTAACCCGTTTTAATTGTGTTTCTAAATAAATCTTGATTCTGTTATGTTGTAAGGGATCATTTAAAGTGGGGAAACATTTTAAGCATTATTATACCGTGTCGGGAAATGACACCCCATCATCTTGAGGCTTTGGCTTAATCCCACGTCCTCTTCCCGACATCCTGACCTACTGAGTGTTCTGCGATAAATGAACGGTGGCCGTTCCGTAGACCTACTCGTATCTTGTCGCAATCAGCGTCTGGTGCGTTTGTTTCAGTGCATTGTTAAAATTTATGTGTACTCGATGGCAATCATGCTGGCGGTATAACGGTCGGGAAATCAATGGTATAAGTGTTGTTTGTGCATGGAACTGGGCTGGCGGATGGCGATAGCCGGAAATGGTGGTAGCTAATGGAATAATGCATTGGGGATTTTTGTGCAATGGTCTTGGTCGGCGGTGAGCGAAAATGGCGGTATAACGGCGGGCGGTTTAACGAGAGTAGACTGTAGTTTTGTTTTGTTTTGCTTTGCTTTGGGGTTTTTTTCTTTTTTCCTTCTTCTTCTTTCCTTCCTCTTTTCTCACTCTATCAGTGCTGTTTATTTCTGAATATGCGTTGTTGTGTTGATATTAAGCATAATGTACCAATCAGTGGATTTCAAACCTGTACTATGATCAAGCTTCGAAATAAAAATATCTGAAACACACAAACTAACACAGGTTTTTTTTATAGCTGAAGTTGAAAGGTTAAAGATGAAATGCAGTAAACTAAAATATAACATTAAGAGTTCATATTAATTTGATATTATTTAATTTTCTGTATGTTTCCATTTAACATCATACAGAAAAAAGTAATTAACTTGCACTTGAAGTAGAAAAATATAAGAATTAAGTAAAGACCAAGTTCAGAAACCACACGTTTACATATCATATTATGATTTTTTTCTCAATTATAATATTACCCATGATATATTATTTCTAATATTTCACCCAGAAACATGGAAGCTTGTTCCTTGATTTTTTTCCCAGTTATAATCGAAAGGTTAAAATAAAAGTACAGATTTTCTATATTTTCTATCCCGATAACATTGGACATAGTGTTTAAAAATTATAATATTTAAAACTGTCTCACTCTGACTAAATACATATATAAACATGCATAAAAAACCACACAGTGGAAAAACAAGAAGCTGTATTTTTATGTTTGTTTTTTATATGTAGTCCCAATTTAACCCATAAAGACCCAGCGCTACTTTTGTTGCAGTTCTCAAATTAATTTTTCTCTATATTTAATCTTTCTTCAGTGATTTATCATTGTTCAGTATAATATTATGCTCAGTATTTTGCATTTTTAAGTGAAAATTAGGTATTTTCCTGTATTTAATGTACTGTGATCATGTTGATGATCATAAAAGCTCAAATTGAAGTTGAGGGTTATTATATCAGAAACAGAGAAAACTGCAGAATATGTGACTTTTACGGTAAAATACATATTTAGCTGATCATAAACCAATCATCTCTAAACACTGTCATTAATCCAATTCCATGGGTTTTACTAGTGAATCAATCTTGCAGAAGATGACAGTGTTTCCATGGTAACTATGGAGCCTCTGAACATCCAAATAGGTCATATCTGATGACCATGAGAAGATGAATAACTGTATTTTATACCAACTATTGACATGTATTGATAGAATTAATGGATTAACAGGTATTAGACAGTTTACATCAGGAGGTGACTTTGGACGCCAGTGGTTGTTTGGGTCTTTATGGGTTAAGTAGAGGAGAAGTTAATGTCTAAATGCAGACAAATGCATTGTTTTCATGTATGTATTTGTGTCCATTTGTCCATGTTTCTGCCTCTAAAGCAGAGGTCTCAAACATGCGGCCCAGGGGCCAAATCCGGCCCACCAAAGGGTCCAGTCTGGCCCCTGGGATGAATTTATGATATGCAAAAATTACACTGAAGATAAAATTCATTTTAGTTCAGGTTCCACATGCAGACCAATTTAATCTGCAGTGGGTCAGATCAGTAAAATACTATCATAATAACCTGTAAATACAACTCCAAATTTTCCTCTTTGTAAATGTAAACATATTCATGTCATTTTACTGTATTTACACTCAAATAAACTATCATTTCACAAAAAAAAACATGAATAACCTGAACAAATATGAACATTTTGAAATTTCTGAAGTGCAAGTTTACCAATATTCTGTCTGTTATTAAATGTTTTGTGTATTTGTTGATCCACTGTGATCTGTAAGTTGTAATTTACATGTATAAATGATAAACTGAGGCATAATATTGTTAAAATTGCACTTAGTTTTCTTAAGAAATTTCAGTTTGTTCATGTTATTCACATTGTTTTAAAGAATAGTTGGTAGATGTAAACATTTTCATCGCATATGTTTACTTTTTTCACTCTAAAACATAGAGGAAAGTTTGGAGTTGACATTATTTATATATTATTATATTATTATTTCACTGGTCCGGCCCACCTCAGATCAAATTTGGTTGAATGTGGCCCCTGAACTAAAATGAGTTTGACAGCCCATCCCTCTGTTTTCTTTCAGTGATGATGATGATGAACTGAGGATGGATCTGAAGACTCCAGGGGGTCTGACTGCAGATGATGAGTAAAAGAAATCACATAACTGTAAAACAAATTTTCTCCTTTCTCGTTCCTTCTTTGTCATCCATTTTTCCATATGTTTTCATCATCCTGCAGTTTGCGTCCGATGTCAGCGGCCAGTATCACCAGTATGACCAGCGTGGTGGTCCAGGACCGGCTGACGGAGCTGGTCAGGCTGTTTAAAGGTCGAACAGAGCGCCAGAAGGACCGACTGGTGGATCCCGATGAATCTGAGGAAGAAAGTCCATCTGCATGTATGTACTGACTGAAAAACCTGCTTACACATTTTACAATAAAGTTTAGATTTTACAGGGAAATGTGGGGTTTTTTTTCCTAAAATGTAGCTTTTAAAGGAACAGGATCAGTAAGCGTGGTGAGAAACAAGAAATAAATAACTTACATATAACAAAAACTATATATCAATCTTATGTTTTGTCAGTAAGAAGCAAGAAATTCTACTAGAAGCTAAAAATAATAGTAAGAGTTGATATTTTATTTATTGTATGTGCTTCCATTTAATATCATACAAATATTAAGAAAAAGACAATTCATTTGCTCTTCAAGTAGAAAAAAAATAAAGATAATGTAAAGTAAAGCAACTAACAACTAACTTAGCATCCACAAGTTTACATACAGTTTTATGGATTTTACTCAGTTATAACATTGCCCTTGATATTTTATTTGTAGTCTTAGCTTTGTTTTGTTTACACTTTGTTATACTCTTTTTATTGGACATTTTTCATTGCAACAACACAGAGAGACAATAACACAGCAACAATAGACTGACTAAAGTATAGAGAAAATAAAATAAATAAATAAAAATAAAATAAACAGGCCATCTTGTTAGAGATGAGACAGTTCACCAGACAATAATTACAAATAAGAAATAATTCGAATTACCATTGGGAGTAGAAAAGGAATGTAACGAGCAGATACTGTAAACTCAGATTCAGGAACTGTTTCCAGTTTTTCCAGTGTCTTTCACATTTTTCAGAAGAATGTCTCAAAGAAAAAGTTCTACTCTTCATAACGTCAGCTTTTTTGTAGTCGTAGTTTAATGTCTAATAAGGAGAAATGATTGAAATAAAACAAATCTCAAAATAATTGATATTATTCACAAAAATCTTCTTTTTGATAAGGTTGAGTGTTCTCTTGACATCTCCTAAACATCTGTGGAATTATGAAGGTAGATTTGTTTCTTTATTGGTTTTACCAAAAAAAAAAATATTTTCAATAAAAAAAACTTCACTTCAATCAAAAAAACCCTTTTCAATCAAAGAAAAAAAGTGTTTCAATGCAAAAATATGTTTAAGATCCAAAAATGTGTGTTTGAACACTTTTTTCTTTGATTGAAAAGGTTGTTTTTTATTGAAGTGAGTTATTTTTTGATTGAAGTCATCTTTTTTGTATTTGGGACATATTTATGGGTAGGATATTTGTGTCGTTATTATTCAATCCCAAAAAATGTCACTTCAATAAAAAAAAAAAAGTTTTCAATCAAAACAAACTTCTTTTTTTTTTTTCCATTGAATTTTTTTTTTGTTGTTGTTAACACAACAAAGAAACAAATCTACCTTCATATTGAATTACATTACAAATACAACATAACTAAACAGATGTTGTGTGATGTTTGCAGCTCCAAAGAAAGCTCCACCTGCTGCACCTCCTCCTCCACCTCCACCAGAAGAGAAGAAAGACGGTCCTGCTGAAGGAGGAGAAGGAGAAGAAGGAGGAGAAGGAGGAGAAGAAAAGCCAAAGAAACTGTTTGAGTTTGAGCTTTTGGGACATCCAGTAATAATTCCATTTCCCAAACTTCCAAAAATGCCTGAATGGCTACGACCTATTTTGGAATATCGCTTCCCCGCCAGCATCGACCCCTTCACTGGTGAGAAGAAACGAACTACAATAATAATAGATCAACAAAATATCATAAACACTGATAGATTTACCTTAAGTCAGATTATACTTTATATTCAAAGGAATATGAAATAAAATAAAATGTATTCAGTAGGAGCTGAGAGTCAGGAAGTGAAAAAATACGTTTACTTAAAATAAATCAGATATGTGGTAGATCACAGGTGACAAACACACGGCCCAGGGGCCAGAACCGGCCCACCAAAGAGTCCAGTCTGGCCCGAGGGATGAATTTGAGAAATGTATTTATTTTTACTTTATTGGTTTATTTAATAGGGACTATGCATATTCATGAACATTGCTGTGTAACAAATACACCCATGTAAATATGCCAGAATTAGTAAAAATAACTACTTTTCATCTGCAGTCCCTAAGCTGGTAACAGAAACAAAACATAAAACAGCCAAAATTAATACATCACTCATAAAATCCAATGAGTTGTGATATGACACCCCTGTGGTAGATGTTACAGACAGTGATAAAAATGTTACAACTTCAGCTGCAATTGTATGCCACCCCCTAGTGGCAGAGATGAAAGAGTGTTCAGGTTTCAACAGAAAATGATCATCAATAGTAAACCAAGTTCAAAGCTTCAGTAGACAATGTTTTGTGGTGTTAAATTCCAAAATAGTATTTATGTTGTTCTAAGAGGAGACACTACATCTGCAGCTCCTGTTGTTGAGTGTTTTCAGAGAGGAGGAGATGTGATTGACAGCTGTAATGACCAATCACTGTTATACGATTGGTATTCCATGCAGACACACCCCTCCTCTCAAGAGAAAATACAACATTTGAGTCAAGTATTAGAAGATTAAACTTAAAGTCAAATTTATTCTTACATATCGTTAGCCTCATGGCATAACTGCTTAAGTCATAAACAAATGGACAAAAGTACTGGGACAAATCATGGCTACAGCTGTAAAATGTCATGTTTATGCTGATTTGACATTTAAACATCAATATTAATAATCAATATGATATTTATCCCAATATAAAACTATATTAATACATTTGTCATTATTGTTTTGTATCCCAGACCCCTGTTAGAAAAGAAACACCTGGATCCACATACTTTTGTCCATTTGTGTATGAATTATGCTAACGATATGTTATCTTTAACTCAATGAAAAATCCAAAAGTAATAATCCAAATCATAAATATACAGTTGCAGAAAAAATTATTAGACCATCAAAAGTCATCAAAAACAATGGTTTTGCAATCCAGTCCTAACTCCTGTGTGTGTCATGTGACTAAAACAGACAGAAAAGAAAACATGGAATGCCTGAAAGCACTGTTTTTGTTAGTACAATGCCATGGATATTGATGGGAGAACTGAAGTGATTTTGGTTTTTATCAAGAAAACATGTTAAATGGATAGATGTCAACTCTGAAATTAAACTACTATGAGCTATTTTTGTTGGTATCATTATATTTGTCCAAACAAATGGACCTTTCATTGGACCAGGCATTAAAATAAACAAGAAACTGAAGAAAACAAGGGGTGGTCTAATAATTTTTTCCCCTACTATAACCATATTTTCATGAACTATGAACCAGTGAGCTGAAATCCACAGACAGTGACAGATGCACTTAGGATAAAAAACAGAGAAACAGCCTTTTCCTTGTGAATATGGTTTCTGTGATCATATGAGTGTCTGTAAAATTGTATTAAGTGTTCTCCTCTGTCTCTGCAGATCTGATCTATGTCATCTGGCTCTTCTTCGTGGTTGCGGCATGGAACTGGAACGTATGGTTGATCCCCGTGCGCTGGGCGTTCCCCTACCAGACCGACGAAAACATCCACTGGTGGCTACTGATGGACTACACCTGCGACTTCATCTACATCATCGACATCCTCGTCTTCCAGCCCAGACTACAGTTTGTCCGTGGAGGAGACATCGTGGTCAGTGGCATCACCAGCAAACACACTATTTTATTTAAAGTTGAACTGCTCCTTAATTTTTATTGCCTAAATCTTTAATGCATAAATTGTTTTTTACAGGTTGATAAAAAGGAGATGAGGGAACATTACATGACAACAGAGAGATTTAAGGTAAGAACAGAGTTTTGTGGCAGCCAGGTAAAGTAGAAAAACACTGGAAACAGCAGCAGGGTTTAGAAACAGTCAAAACTTTATTAATAGGGGGTTTTTTGACCCGTAAATAGTTTGAAACGACTCACTTTATGTATCGTTTCTGCCGGTTTACTTGTCAACAGTGGCTGAGGCCACATCGAAGTGTAACTGCTGTGTGCCCCAATGCTCATCAAATAACCAAAGGCAACTGTGTTCAAGTTTTCATGGTTTTCCTTCAAATCTAGTTGAGAAGAAGAAATGGGTCATCGCAATTCATCAAGATGAGGGGCCAAGCTGTAGAATCCAATCTTCCAGAACAGATCACTAAAGAACAAACAAAAGCGAGATTTAAAAGACAACTGAAGCAACATCAAATAACCCAATGTCTGTAAACAATTCGGAAGACATGTAGATATAAACATATGATATTAGCAAATGCATGTACACACACACGCAAAATTACAATTAGGTTTATTTATTTAATATTATTGCTTAGTTTTTGTTTGTTTGTGTTGTTTTTAATTTGATCTTGTAGTATTGTTATTATTGTTAATGTTGTTTTGTTTGGCTGTTGAGTGTTCTTAAGAAGGAAATATATGGGTGAATCACATTGTTTTTATGCTTGGAATGGGAGGACCCCAGGAAGAGTAGTTGATGTACTGCATCAGCTAATGGGCATCCTAATAAATAAATAAATAAATCAGGAAGTAGGTTGGTGTGTAACAGGCGTCCTGAACACCGACATTTCTAGGAAGAGGATTACCAGGGAAACATCAGCGGTGTTGTGAAGAGAATAACCTTAAACCTGACACCTTAATAACTTTAGTGTCATTTTTGCACTTTCCAAATTCATACTCTGGGACAAATTAGAACCTTTGACAGGCTGGTTTTGGCCCACGGGCCATATGATTGCCACTGCTGTTGCGTGTCTATGAACAGGTCCGTCCAGGTATTATTTGGGGGTGTGTTAGTGATGTGCACATCAGTGGGTTACTCGCAGGTCAGGTTGGGGCGGGTCAAAAGGATGCCACTTTATTCGCGGGGCGGGTTGGGTCGGGTCAAATAATTCCATAAAAGCCCCACGGGTTGAAAAAAAAACCGACTTGCGTATCACGTTAAAGTGAAAGTGAAACTTATGGATGTTTTACTAATTTCTCTAAGCCTCCTGCTGTTGTGCAGCTAATTTTCCTTTTCCCTACCTTCAGAAAATTTAATTTGAGGGGGCAGGACATGTGTTTACCCCTGCCCCACAACCGGGTCCAAATCGGCCAGATCGCATGATTAAATCCAATCTGATCTTCTAAAAAATGCCAGATCGGCAGCCAATACCAATCTGTAGATCAGATCAGGACATCCCTGCTAGTTATAGACGTAACAAATTAAGTAGGATTTAAAAGCGGTACTAGAAATCCACTACATTTTTACCAAAATGAATATAAAGATATCTTTGCAGCACCTAGAGGGTTCAAATTCAAACTGTATGAAATATTAGGGTCCAAATACACAAATAAATGAACCACAGACTAATAAAAGTGGGTTTAGATAAATATGAGCCCTTTAAGTCTGTAAAAGTGATTATGCCTTTTATTTTACTGGTACGGGCCTGCTTGTTCTGTTTGTGGCCCCTGAACTAAACTGAGTTTGACACCCCTGTTTAAAATTGTTCATGATGTGTTTTAGCAGAATGTTTGTATGTTACGCTGTTGAAATGTGTTCCACAGATGGATGTGATCAGCCTGTTTCCTATGGAGGTGTTTTATTATTTCACTGGAGTCAACTCTCTGCTGCGTTTCCCTCGTCTGTTGAAGGTCAGGATGTTTTTCAGCTTCATGCACACGTCCATGCTGCTGCTTCAAGGAAAAGATAAATGACTGTTTGTTTTGTCTTTTTTTTCTCTCAGTATTCTGTTTTCTCTGAGTTCAACGACCGAATGGAATCTGTGATGGCGAAAGCGTACATCTACAGGTGAGGAGTGTTTTGTATCAGTTTCCATAGGGTTCAGCTACAAAAATGATTAGAATCTGGTTTGTTTCTTGTTTATTATCTGCTCAAAGATTAAAATCACAAATAAGGTCAAATAAGAGACTTAGCACATGTGTTGAAGCCCCGATATTTATTCATGAATATGTTTTTGTTAGAAATCAGATCTTTGACCATGACCATGTCGGATTATTGTCCATGAAAAATTATGTGGTATAGAGACAGTGTGCTAAGTGTGTTTTTTTCTTCCGTGTTACTTAATCACAAAAGAACAGATGAAAGTGAGAAAATTTGCAGTAACATAAAATCAAGTGTCATCTGCATATTGAGTAATTTCTATTTACACAAAAAGAGATAATTATTCAGAGCACATTAAGTTAAGTGTGTAAATTACGGAAGAGGATTAGGGCCACTGGGGAAAAAAATTAGGTCCAATATTTTTATTATTATTATGAGAAAAAAAAGTCAGAATTCTGACTTTTAAATATTTTTTAAATTATTGTTCTGAGATTAAAGTCAGAATTCTGAGGAGAAAAAAGTCTGAATTCTGACTTTTTTCTCAGAATTCTGACTTTAATTTTGCGATTCCCACTTTTTTCTCATAATAATAATTTAAAAAAATATATTGGACCTTAATTTAGATTTTTTTTTCCAGTAGCTCTAATCCTTTTCTGTAGTAAAGTTTAAATTTTTACAATTATATACTATGTTTGTGGTATATTTGGATTAAAATGTCTGTACATTTGTTAACAAAAGCTAAAAACCTTATAATAAATATGTAGATTTTTTGCATCAAAGACTTTAAGTGTGTTTCAGGTTCATTGTTTGTCTCCCATCTTGTTTTGTTTTGGTTTTTTTAAAGTCTTTGCAGATATACCCTGAAGAACGTCTAAAAAAGTCACAGTTAAATAGTGTTTGCATGTGTTTAAATGTTTTAAATTCTATCTTTAAAGACAACAAACTGTTTAATAGGTTGTTTTCAAGTGTCATTAATAGTAAAGATTATTTATTTATTTAACCTTTATGTAACCAGGTAGGTCAATTGAGGCAGCAAAACAGGCAGAAAAAACAGTAAAGAAACCAGTTACAAAGTTACCTAATTTTGTGTTTTTGTGTTCCAGAGTGATCCGAACCTCCATGTACCTGCTTTATTCTCTGCACATCAATGCTTGTCTGTTCTACTGGGGCTCAGACTACGAAGGCCTGGGGTCCACGAAGTGGGTCTACAATGGAAAAGGCAACGCGTAAGACCCCCTTTTATCATCCCTGCATGGACATGTTTCTTCTTTATGTAGATTTGTGTACGGTACTTTCCGGGTTATAGTGCACACCTGAAAATAACCCACCAAATTTTAAAAGAAAAAAATATTTGTACATATATATATATATATATATATATATATATATATATATATATATATATATATATATGTATACAGGGGTTGGACAAAATAATGGAAACACCTTCACCTCAAGATGATAATGCCCCAATCCATACAGCTAGAATTGTTAAAGAATGGCATGAGGAACATTCTAATGAAGTTGAGCATCTCGTATGGCCGGCACAGTCCCCAGACCTCAACATTATTGACCATTTATGGTCAGTTTTAGAGATTCAAGTAAGACGTCGATTTCCACCGCCATTGTCTCTAAAAGAGTTGGAGGGTATTCTAACTGAAGAATGGCTTAAAATTCCTTTGGAAACAATTCACAAGTTGTATGAATCAATACCTCGGAGAATTGAGGCTGTAATTGCCGCAAAAGGCGGACCTACACCATATTAAATTATATTTTGTTGATTTTTTAAGGTGTTTCCATTATTTTGTCCAACCCCTATATATATATATATATATATATATATATATATATATATATATATATATATATATATATATATATATATATATGTATATGTGTGTGTGTGTAAGAAAGACCATTTAAACCAAAATAATCAAATAAATGAATTAAAAAGTAAATAAATAAAGGTACCCAGATATTGGAGTACATATGTTGGTAGATACCATACCTTCTACAAGGCAGATAAAGGGCTGCCAAATGGCATAGAACTTTCTGGTGGAACCCCTAATGGTATATTTATTTTTTTCTAGATGAATATGATGCATAACCTTTCTGATCCATTGTCCATACATTGGAGGGAGAACATCCTTCCATTTAAACAAGTGTTGTAGTGTAGATGTTTGGATGAAATCTGTATTTTCTGTAACTTCTGCTGCTGCTGTCATGGCCACAATGCTCTTGCAAAAAAAAAAGTTTAATCTCAAAAAGTTTTTTTTTCTTGGTAAATAAAGGTTAATAATAATAATAATAATAATAATAATAATAATAACAAAAAAATTTCCCTGAGGTACCTAAAACATCAATTTCCATTCAGCTTTTTTTAACCAGATTTTAAGTTTGAAGATGAAAAAAGTGAAATTAACTTTTTTCAGTCTTTACTTTGAAGCCCATTTTGGCTAAATCCTTTTTTTCCTGATAGTTAACTAGAGGAAGCACAAACACTGCTTTAACTTTGTATCTTTTATCTTTATTTTCCTACAGTTACATCCGCTGTTATTACTTTGCTGTAAAGACTCTGATCACCATCGGGGGGCTGCCTGATCCCACCACAGTGTTCGAGATCTGCTTCCAGCTCATCAACTACTTCGTTGGCGTATTTGCGTTCTCCATCATGATCGGTCAGGTCGGTAATTCAATAACACATGTTAACTTCATTTTACATCTGCTCCAGGTAATCTCATTAGAGCTTGCTCGACGTTGACAATAATTAGATTTTCATCCCTTTTTTTAAGAGTCTGTGTGCTGTATGATTCAAGGGCTCTGACTTTTCACAAAACCCTCAATGACCCTGTTAAGGATTTTTTTTCTTTCTTATTTAAAAAATGACATATCGTATTTCTTATTTTTCTCTTTATATATTATTTTCACTCATTTGTGGTTTTTCTGCTTGTCTTTTTCTCTGCACTTGCATTGTTGTATGTTGCTGCTGTTAACCGTAAAATTGTCTTCTCTTCTCTTCTCTATAGTATGTAAACTGTACATATGGGGTAAAATGCATGATCTGATTAATATGATAAGGTGATGTGGCTTGAAGACTCAAAACAGCCTGAAAATTATGTATGTGTTTTAAGTTAGATTTGAAAAATTTGCAAAAATTTGGATTTAAAAATTATAAAACATGATCTGAATTTCTGGAATAATCAATGTTGACAGTGTAATATTCTCAGTGTCACAAATCTGTGCCAAACTTTAAGTAAAGTAGTTAAGTAATTTCCCCATGTATGTTATCTTATCTTATCTTATCTTATCTTATCTTACATGATCTTTAAATTGTCTTATCTTATCCTAAATTATCTTATTGTACCTTGTCTTATTTTATCTTATCGTATCTTATCATATCGTATCTTATCTTATCTTAAATTATCTTAAATTTTCTCATCTTATCTTAAATTATCTTATTGTATCTGATCTTATCTGATCATGCCTTAAATGATTTTACATTTTCTTATCTTAAATTTTCTTATCTTGAATTATCTTATCTTATTGTATCTTATCTTAAATTATCTTAAATTTTCTCATCTTAAATTATCTTAAATGTTATCTTGAATTATCTTAAATTATCTTCTCTTATTGTGTCTTATCTTAAACTGTCTTATCTTAAATTATCTTATCTTGAATAATCTTAAACTATGTTATCTTATCTTACAAATGACTTCTGTAAAATATCACTAATTGGTGAAAATGTTATTGACTACATAGATTTATATAATATGATCCAACTACATGGTGCTTTATGTGAGATGTCAAAAGACAAAAAGTTTGGAAAACAAACAATCTTTAACAATGTGTCGCAGTTAAATCCTGTTACGTTATGATTGTGTCAAAACCTGAACAGTAACTAAAGCTGTTGGACAAAGTAGAGTATGAGGTATGAAATAACATTCTTATATAATCCAGTAAACTGCACATAAATGAAAAGTGTCTTAAACATGGTTAATGGTTGATGGTTTCAGTTCTCAATTTCTGGATGTAACTTGTACATGTTTACAGTTTAAAACACACACACACACAAAAAAAAAGCATTTCCATCATCTTGTCTTTGTTGTGTCAGATGAGAGATGTGGTCGGAGCTGCGACGGCTGGTGAAAACTACTACCGGGCCTGCATGGACAGCACCGTCAAGTACATGAACTCCTACAAGATCCCCAAAGAAGTCCAGAACCGCATCAAGACCTGGTACGACTACACCTGGATGAGCCAGGGCATGCTGGGTAAGAAACAGTAACACATCAGTAGACAAACCAGGTTGGATCCTGTAGCTTAGCTCTAGGTCCAGCATCTGACACAGATGTTAGGAGAAAGCTGAGGATATTTCTGATTGTTTTTTAATATTAAACCCTCAGTCAAAGTGCACTATCACCTGTGAGCAGTGGAGTTTTCTCTGTTTTCTCTGCAGACGAACAGGAGCTGCTGATTCAACTTCCCGCTAAGATGAGGCTGGACATGGCCGTGGACGTCAACTATTCCATCGTCAGCAAAGTCTCACTTTTTCAGGTCAGAACAACAACAAACAGCAACCGACGCTAAACACATCAGATTGTCCTCATTTGCTGACGTCCTGGAATGTGGCTCATACAGACAGTAGTGCATTGTTCATTGTTATTTACCAGGATGATTGGTGTCTGTATCTATGAGATGAATGTGTGTTTAAGAGTTAGGTGAGATTTCAGAAGGTACTACAGCTGTCAGATGTGTGGAAGATGGTTAATGGGATTATAACTGATAACACTTTATTAGTATGTTTCTAATATACCTTTGAGATTTTCATTATATCCTCAAAATCGAATTTTGGGGTTATAATGGTTTTATCCTGAATGCCGCCACCGCTGGATCTCCTTGGTGTTTTGGTGATAACTAGGGCATATTTGGTTGGATTTCTTCTCCTTGATAACCAACATAGAAGACCCCTAGTGGAAGAACCGCATGGATTTCAGCTTCTCTATGAGTATTATAAGTCATCCACATGGGGGCGCTTTAGTTGAAAATCAGTTTTTTTGGACATAAATCCATCAATAATCGGCCGATTGAGATCAAATTTGGTTCATATTGATGGTCTTCCAAATGTCCATGTTCTGTCTAGCGTTCAGAATTCATATGTGGTCATTTTCATTCACTAGGTGGAGTTTTGTGGGAAAAATCGTTTCTCAGACCATTATTCTGCCACTGTTGGGTCCATGTATCTCAAATTGAGTTCATATCAATTGTCTAACAATTGTCATGGATAGACTTATATATAGCAGAGGACTGCGGGGATTTTGGGGCTATACCCTTGCTGTTGACCCCCGATAGCAAAAGCTTTGTTTCTTCACTCATGATCTTTATTGACTACCATTTTAATTCTTAACCAATCTTCTACATGTACAAAAAAAATAGCTGATCTGGCCAGAATGGATCATTATAAAAGTCATAAACATTGTAACTTGCAAGTTATCATCTTACAAAACTTTGGCCAATGTTAATAATTCCCTCTTTCAATTTTCAGCAGCATTAGGTGCATTTCCATTCATCATAATTTACATTAACATTTTCAGTTTGCACATTGGAAATGCCAAAAACATATGGAAGCATGTTGAGGTGTAATACCCCTGATGGCCAATAGACGCTGCAAATATATATACAAAAAAAAGAAATTCCCAGTTTATATTTTCTCATTCATTCTATTTGTACCGTCTAATAATTGATCTGGTTGTCCATCTTTATGGCTTTGTAAGTAACATTTAGCTTTGTTTGACAAGTGTGTTTGAGTGTTGCTCACTTGTAAAGTCAGATATTCAAAGCTTCTGTTTACTGATTAAAATATATATTTTCTGACAGCTTCACTGTAGTTGTGGTTAATACATTAACAAGACTGTGAGATGACTTTAGTTTACTGTTTTGTGTCATTAACCCATAAAGACCCAAACATCCACCAACAACCAAAACCATCTACTGATCTAAAATGTTTAATACCTGTTGATCCATTAATCCTATCAATACATGTGAATAATTGGTGTAAAATACAGTTCTTCATCTTTTTGTGGTCATCAGATATGACCCATTTGGATTTTTAAAGGATCTGTAGTTACCATGGAAACACCGTCATCCTCTACAACATTGATTCCCCAGTAAAATCCATGGAGTTTGAACAATGACAGTGGATAGGGACGCTTGTTTTTATGATATATTTTTACTAAAAAAAGGATGTTTTCTACAGTTTTTTTGTTTTAGATATCATAATCTTCAACTTTGACCTGAGCTTTTATGAACATCTACATGATCAGTGGATTGAATATAGGAAAATACCTGATTTATACTTAAAAATCCCAAATACAGAGCATAATATTAGAATAAATGGTGATAAATCACTTAAGAAAGGTTAAATAGAGAGAAAAATTCATTTGTGAACTACCACAAAAGTAGCACTGGGTCTTTATGGGTTAAACTAGCATTAGCTTGAGCATTAGCTCACATTCCTGCAGTTACGCTGTTTTTTCAAAATACGGTAGTTTCTGGAAACATAAAACCAACACGGTGATGGATCAAATGCAACTTCTACACTTCAAAACAAAACCAGTGGATGGCATCACAGTTACCCTAACGCTAACCCACAGCTCAGTCCACTTCCTATGTACAGTCTGTGAACAGGATACAATAAGACCGAGTGTGAATTAATATGTGTGTGTTTATCTGTCAGGGCTGTGACAGACAGATGGTGTTTGATATGTTGACAAGGCTCAAGTCTGTCGTGTACCTGCCGGGAGACTTTGTCTGTAAAAAGGTAAGAAACCAAGAATACAATCAAATAAACTCTGCTGTTAAACCTGCTGATTCTGATTCCACCAATGTCCTGAACTGTGTGTGTGTGTGTGTGTGTGTGTGTGTGTGTGTGTGTGTGTGTTGTAGGGGGAGATTGGTAGGGAGATGTACATCATCAAACAGGGTGAGGTCCAGGTGGTGGGGGGTCCTGACCTGCAGACAGTGTTCGTCACCATCAGAGCCGGATCTGTGTTTGGAGAGATCAGGTCAGAGATTCCACCACTTATCCTGTTAAACACAGACTCATTGAACTGGACTTTGTGGTGCGTTCAAGGTGCCTCTGGATTATGACTGTTCATTGAATGTCAGTTTAATTTATTAAGTTGGTGTAATGAGGCCAAACACAACCTCGCTTTTTGACTATATAGGTCAGGGGTCAGCAACCGTGGTCCTAGAGAGCCACTATCCTGCATGTTTTAGATGTTTCCTTCTTCCAGCACACCTGACGGTCGTTATCAAGCTTCTGCAGAGCTTGATGATAGGCTTATCATTTGAATCGGAAGTGTTGGAAGAGAGATACATCTAAAACATGCAGGATAGTGGCTCTCTAGGACCAGGCTTGCTGACCCCTGATATAGGTATTATATCCTTTATATATTCAGTATTATACACCATGTAATAGTAGCAGGTTTATGGTCAGGTGGCAGGTTTGTTATATGGGACGTTTGAATCAAACAAGTGACATTATGTACTTGTTTTTATTTTATTTGTTAAAAGAAAACTCTAAAATGTTGGTGAACTTTAGTCAAACATAATAATAATAATAATAATAATAATAATAAAAATTGCATTTATAAAGTACTTTTCATTTAAAGGAATCTCAAAGTGCTACAGAGAAAAAGAAAGTCCTTGAAGAAATACATTAAAAAAATAAAATACTACATGTAAAAGAAGACATCATGATAAAATCAAAGTCAGTATCAGCAAACTGAAGAATTATCTGGCAATGTATTGAACAGAACATGTTAAAATGTTGGATTGTGACCCTGAAGACAACAACTACTTCTGAGAGTAAGCTTCATTGTTCTTTGTTTTCTTTTACTTAACACTCATTTAACTACAGTCACTCAACTGATCAATAAATCGGTCAAATAAAGGACGACAGACGGACGCACTGTGCTTGAACTTAAGTGTCTGACAGATTTCCTCTTCTCTGATTGGTCAGTTTGCTCGCGGGAGGCGGAGGTAACCGTCGAACAGCCAATGTGAAGGCCCACGGCTTCGCTAACCTCTTCATCCTGGATAAGAAGGACCTGGCAGAGATCCTGGTGCACTACCCTGAGTCCCAGAAGCTGCTCCGCAAGAAGGCCAAGTAAGACTCAGCCCGACGCACTGGCACCTGCCGGGGTCAGAGGTCAAGGGGTCATGTGTAAGACTGACCTCAGCAGCGTCCAGATCATGTCATACAGTCTGTGCCAAAGACAAACACACACAAACGGCAGCTTTTCTGCTTTTATACATGATATTGGAAGGTTTTATACACTGTGACTAAATACTTTCAATTCTAAACATTTAATATCTGATTTGGTATGACCCGGAAGTGACTGACTTCTTCATGTGTTCTGTGAAGTGTCTTCTACTTAGATTGTCTACCATGGATGAACTGCATTAGACAAAACAATACCTGAAGATCGGTCAGTGTATCTTTTGGTAACTGGATTTTCTTTCCCGAAACAAAAGAAAAACTAATGGTTTATTGATTTTCGTTTTGAATTACAACAATTAAAATGGAATTTCAAGGCATTTTTCTTGTTTTGTGTCAAAACAGATAAACCAATTTTTTAAAAAATTAGTGATTTTCATTTTCTCTTTCTAAAAACAAAAAAGAAAGTTACTACCTGACAGAAATGTAAAAACGGACCAAAAACACCTGTTTTTTTCATTTTCTGAGACTGGATGTTGCCATTTTCAA
This sequence comes from Sphaeramia orbicularis, assembly GCF_902148855.1. Lineage (NCBI taxonomy): Eukaryota > Metazoa > Chordata > Actinopteri > Kurtiformes > Apogonidae > Sphaeramia > Sphaeramia orbicularis. Next base: position 18,023,759 of record NC_043959.1, on the reverse strand, counting down.
GGAAAGAGTGCTAATGCCTCGGTCACAAAGATTCTTACAAACAATGTGTTTGTACGAATCTTCCAGTTCGTACGAAATCTGTAGTTCGTAGACATTCATGGAGGGAGCATGTCTACGATGTCCAGATTTCGTACGAACTGGAAGATTCGTACAAACCCATCATTCGTAAGATTCTTTATGACCTTGGCATTAGTGCTCTTTCCTTGAAAATGACAACATCTGGTCTCAGAAAATGAAAAAAAAAGCCATTTTTAGTCAGTTTTTCCATTTCTGTCAGGTACTAACTTTATTTTTTGTCATTAGAGAAAATGAAAATCAATCTGTTTTTTTAAATTTGGTTCATCTGTTTTGACACTGAAAAACAAAAATGCCTTGAAATTACATTTTAATTCCTCTATTTTAAAATGAAAAATCTATTAACCACTAGTTTTTCTTTTGTTTCTGGAAAGAAAATCCAATTACCAAAAGATACACTGACCCGTTTGCTGCCTACACAAAATTGCTACTTTTGCTAAATTGCTACAAAATTGCTACACAAAATTCTCCATTATCGCAGAATGCATTAGGCAGAATACTAGCAAACCCACAACTGTCCAGCTCAACACATGAAGTCAGTAGCTTCTGGGTCAAACCAAATCAGATATCAAAAATGTCAACATGAAACCCCACATTTGCTCCATTTGCTTATTTACAATTTTTAATTTGCACTTACAATCAAAAGAATGAAAAACAACTCGTGTTTTCATTTTTGATTTGTACATGAATAATGATATATTGAATCATTTTTTCGTTTTCCAACTGTGGATTCTCAATTGAATATGAAAAGAACGAATGATAGACAGATTTGGAATGAGTGAGTTCAGCTTTAAGGTCTGAAAACTGAAAAGAGGAGCAGCCGAAGGAGGCGCAGGCTTTGGGTATGATGCACTGTTTAGTTTATTTTGATTGGTAGTAAATAAATATTCAGTGTATCCTCGAAGTGCAGAGTTTTTTCCATGATCTGAATGAATCTGGCAGGTTCTTGCAGTCTGTCCTCCTCCTCCTCTTCTGTCTGGTTCTTCTCCGTCCTCTTCCTCCCTCATGGCGTCTGTTCCCGTGAGGATTAGGCTGGTGTCTAATCTGCTCACCCAGGTTGTTCTACTTCCTGGTAGACGGTCACTCACTCAGTCAGTCAGTTAGTCAGGGAAGCGGGTCAGATCAGAGGAGTCCTGTGATCCTGATCCTGCTCAGCCTTTAGTCTTTCAGTCAGGACATGGTGCAGCAGCAGAGATGGTGGACCTGCTGTAGGTGGTGGGATGGAAACAGGTGGGATATTTATCTGTTTAGGAGGTTAGAAAACTGTAGGAGAATGCATTAATGTGGAGGATGTTATTTGTTTTAATTATGATTCTGGTGAAAGAACTTTAAGACTAGTGGCTGTGGGTGAGTTCTGATGTTTTGCGTAAGTTGTAAAGTAATAACATGTTTAAGCCCAACAAAAAACAGTATCGGACAAAAAAAAAAAACCTGTTGTTTAATGTGTAATGTATTGTGAAGCTAATCTCCTCATGTTTGTTGTCGTCCTTGCAGGAAGATGCTGACAAAGGACAAGAAACCGGAGGAGAAGGAGGGCGTGAAAGAGGCCGTGCAGGTCATCCCTCCCAGACCGGACACCCCCGAAATGTATAAGGCGGCTCTGAAGGTGGCGGAGAAGGCGGGCATCGAGGGAACGGGAACCTTCGCCAAGCTGAAAGCAGAGTATGAAGCATCGCAAACAACAGAGGTACGATACACAGAACCGAACCCGTAAAGACAGAGATACTGTTGTGGCAGTTCCCAAATGAGTGTTTCTCTCAACTTAACTTTTCTTAAGTGATTATAATATTATCCTCTGTATTTTACATTTTTTCTGTGAAAGTCAGCTATTTTCCTGTATTTAATTCACTGATCATGTAAATGTTTGTAAAAGCTCAGAGTAAATTTGTTATTACATCAAAACTGAAGAAAAAGTGACTTTTTCATTAAAATCTCTCATTAACTGAACATAAACCCAGTGTCTTCATCCACTGTCATTGATCCAACTCCACGGGTTTTACTGGTGAATCAATGTTGTAGAAGATGACAGTGTTTCCACGGTAACTACGGAGCCTCTGAACGTCCAAATGGGTCATATCTGATGACCATGAAAAGATGAAGAACTGTATTTTACACCAATTATTTACATGTATTGACAGGATTAGTGGATCAACAGGTATTAAACAGTTTAGATCAGTAGATGCTTTTGTTCAATGGTGGATGTTTGGGTCTTTATGGGTTAAAATCATCGACATCAGTGGGTGAATGTAGCTGTTAAATACACATCCGAGTTATTGATGTTTTACTTGAGTATTTACATTTTATTTTAGCTTTATACATCTACGTATCTGCTTTTCTCAGGGAGGCAAATACCACACGTTTTACTCCATTACACTGTGATGATCGTTATTTTTAATATTCTTTACCTCCTTCATCTGCAGTAAAAATTACATATATCCAAATGTATTGATTTTGATGTTTGTGTTAAACTGAGTTTAACCCATAAAGACCCAAACAGCCCCTGGCAACCAAAAGCATCTACTGATTCAATACCTTTAATACCTGTTGATCCACTAATCCTATCAATACATGTCAATAATTGGTGTAAAATACAGTTTGTCGTTTTTTCATGGTCATCAGATATGACCCATTTGGACGATATGAAAATACCTGATTTTTACTGAAAAACATGCAAAAAATCAGAAAATAATACTGTAATAAATGGTGATAAATCATTTAAGAAGGGTCAAATACATAGAACAATTTATTTCGGAACTGACACAAAAGTAGCGCCGGGTCTTATGGGTTAAAATTCTCCTCGTCCTTCAAATGAATAAACTCCTTAAAAACTTCTTGATTTAGCAAAAAAAAATGCCTCATCACAAACCTTGACTGATTAATCACAGCAATAGGACACTTTATGAACTATGAGAACATGTTGGCACCAGTGGCTTAAGTGGAAACTTTGAGATAAAATAAGAGCTTGAAAGATTTTAAGATTATTTTTTTGTTAAGTTCAAAGTTTATATATCCAGTTATACTGACAGTGATGCTTCCTTCAATACTTGTCTGGATAATTTCACACACATTCAGATGCATAAAGCGAGGGAGAAGGTTAGTGATGATCAGCTGATTAATCTATGACTGGCTTCTCCACGTTCCAAACTTTACCCATAAAGACCAAGGCCAGTACTTCTTTTATGTCAGTTCCCAAATTAATTGTTCTCTCTATTTAACCTTTCTTAAGTGATTTATCACCATTTATTGTAATATTATTAACTTTACTATGTATTTTTTCAGTGAAAATCAGGTATTTTCCTGAGTAAAGTTGAGGGTTATCAAATCAAAAACAGAGAAAGTAAAGAAAAAATGACTTTTTCAGCAATGATTTCAGTAATTGAACATAAACCAAGTTATGTTCAAACTCCATGGGTTTTACTGGTAAATCAATGTTGTAGAAGATGACGGTGTTTCCATGGTAACTACAGAGCATCTGTCCAGAGGGAAATGATATGTAGTGAAGACTTTAGATCAAGTTAATTAAAGGTAAAGTATATTTATAAGGTTATCACCATAGATGACAGAAACTGATAATAACAAAATGAATGTGATAAACACTAGTCAGAGCACAAAAAGTTAAAACATTAACAAGATTAACTCCACAAAAGGGAGGTTAAAATATTAATGAACGTGTAAATAATAAATAATAATAAACTCTATTTCATGGTCAGGTCCTGCCTGCCGCCATTTCTCCAGTTCCGCCTCCATCGCCGATGCACCGCCGCTCTCCGGTCCCGGTCATCGCCATCCAAGACGATGACGACACGGTGGCCGAGACCGCCGACAGCTCCGTCATCATCCGCATGACGCCGCGACAGGAAGGGGAGGAGCTTCTGACGGTGGAGGTGTCACCTGGGGAGGGGGAGAAGGGAGATGGAGAAAAGACGGAGAAAGAGGAGGAAACGGAGAAGAAGTAGAAGAAACAGGACGCATTTGATCAGCCTGCCTCCACTTGGTCTTCTACTACAGCTGGTGAGCTCCCAGAATGCCTTGCAACAACCTCCAGCACTGAGGCGGGACAAAACAGACCCAGTTGATTCTGGTCTCTACTCATGTGATGGACGACTTATTCTCTGGTTCTTCTCCTGTTTGGCACATTTTGCTCTTAGTCTCATTTTATTTTAAACATATGCAGCAAAAGAAAAAGTCAAAATATCCACAAAATATGTCTTTGTCTGTCAGTCGTGTCCCTGTTGTCATTCTTTTTCCTTTTTCCTGCTTTTCTTTCTTTTTGTGACGACTTTTCCCACACTTCAACAGAATTTCAACATGGACAGGAGCTACAGAATTTGGTTTCAGCTTTTTAAAATTAGAATATTTAGCTTCTACTCGCCATAATCTAAAGTTCTGTGAGTGGATGTGGGTGAATTGCATCTTGGGAGTTGTAGTTAAGATGTTGCTTTCAGTTTTTAAGTCCTTAGGGGCTGATTTTTTTTTTTCTTTACTTTTATTTTTATCAATGAACCAGATCTTTTCTAACCCCTTTTTCTGTCACATATTATTATTGTTACTATAATTAACCATGAGGGGGTTAAAATATCTGGTTTTATCTTGGTTTGAGTCCATGATGTTTGATGTTTTCTTCTCATCATCAGATTGATACTGAAGCGTCTCTATAACATCGACTGTGTCTTTTCTTCTTTTAATCAATGCATGTGAATATAAATGTAATATAAAACTCCCAGAATCCTTAGCTCTAGGGCTGGGAGTGCTACTTATATGGAGCACTGTGGAATGTGCACTGTGAGATTTGGCCCATTTAAAATTAATGTTAGAAGAGTATGAGACTTTCGCCAATGCTTTTATTTACGATGTAATGCAGTAGAACTGTAAATAATGTTGAGTCAATGCACACGTACACACACGCACAGCTTTTCTACATTTGTATTTATGGATATTATGTTAATAGACTAATCCAGGTTGTTGTTAATAGGTTTATTTTTTTTGGAGTGTTAAAATGTGGGTGCTGAAACAAAACTGTTTAATGTTAAACCACATTATGGGAACTAGGTTTATATTTTTTATGTTATAAAACTGCTTTGAGTATATAAAAATGCAGAGGAGATGAAAATAAAACTAAAGATTTGTACGATGGTGTGTAAAGAAATTTTCCTTTTATAATATTTTATAATGAAATGTGTGTACAAGAATGAGTATTGACACCCAGATACTGGAACAACAATATTGAGCACTTCTGAACTCAAAATGATCAAATGTATTTCCATAAATGTATTTAAAGTACATTTTAGTGTTTAGAGCAAGGGAGTGAAACATACGGCTCATGGGCCAAAACCAGCCCGCCAAAGGGTCCAATCCAGCCCATGGGATGAATTTGCAAAATGGAAAAATTACACTGAAGATATAAACAATCAACGATGTTAAACTGGTTTTAGTTCAGGTTCCACATACAGACCAATATGATATAAAGTAAAGCAAGTGGTCCCAGGCACAACAAACCTCGCCCCTTGTATGTATTGTAGCTTATTCTGGCATCGATCCAGCTGACATCATCATGTCTATGTGTGTGCTGATGTCATCATATCAGTTGCCTCTATATATCTGCCAAGTTTGAAGTAAATTGAAACAAAATTGATCTATTTATAGACGTGAAATTTCGGCCATTATAAGTAAATGGGGGGAAAAAAAAGATTTAAAAAAATAATTAAAAATTAAAATTTCATCTACTTTTCCCAAAATGTAACTACATCTATTCTGTTTCACTGGCAATCTATAAACTCAATTTGGTATGAATTCAACCAATAGTTTTGCTGCTAAAGTGTTCAACAAACAAACAAACCGTACCAAAAACACTCCAAGTTTTTTTCATGGTTTAAGGTGAAAAATATTATATTAAACAAGTGATTCCAGGCACAACAAACCCTGCCCCTCACACATATTGTATCTTATTTTGGCATCGATCCAGCTCATGTCATCATGTCTATGTGTATGCTGATGTCAGCATAGACATGTCAGCCATTATAAGTAAATGGAAAAAAAAAAAAAAAAAGATTTAAAAAAATTCCTAAATATTTGAACTTTCACCTACTTTTCCCAAAATGTAATCACATCTATTCTGGGTCACTGGTCTATAAACCCAATATGGTATGAATTCAATCAATAGTTTTGCTGCTAAAGTGTAAACAAACAAACAAAGAAACAAACCGAACCAAAAACAATACCCCTTGCCTTGCCTTCGGGGGGCATAATAATGACAACTCCAAATTTTTCAATTTTGTTTTAGTGCAAAAAAATATAGCATTAAATTATGAAAATATTTACGTTATATACAATATTTACCAGTCTTTGCTGAAAAAAGTCACTTTTTCTTATAATAACCTTTGAATTTACTCTGAGCTTTGATGAACATCTACATGATCAGTGAATTAAATATGTCAAAATACCTCAATTTCACAAAAAAAAAAAAAAAAAAAAAATCCAAAATACAGAGGATAATATTATAATAAATGGTGCTAAATTGCTTAAGAAAGGTTAAATATTGAGAAAATTCATTTGGGAACTGACATGAACATAGCTCTGGGCCTTTATGTGTTAAGTTGACATAACTAGTCTATATACAGTCTATCTTTATATAAAAACCATGGGGTCACATTCATTCATTCATTCATTCATTCATAAATTCCTTTTCCAAACGCTTTAATCCTCCAGTGGGTCACAGACTGGTCTCAGATTAAACAGACAAACCAAATTCCTCCAGCGTGGAATGTCTTGGAATGTGGCCTGTACGCTGAACAGCTGACTTAGCTCCTCCCACTTCAGTCCAGTTTATCTGGGCCTGGGCCTGGGCCTCTGGGACAGACCTGGACCTTCATGGACTAGCCAGGAACCAGCCTTAAACTCTGTCCACAGTGGGAGTGGAGATAATCACCGGGTCAGTGTGGCCTCGGCTCGGCTCAGACACTGGTTATCTGTTAACGTTGGATAAAAGGCTGATAGTACAGATGTGTGTTTTTATTTGTCTGTGGCAGAAGGTGAACATCTGCAGCGCTCATTGATGCTCTTATTTCATGCTGTGAATTCTTTTCCTGTTTCCGCTGGTGATGACTCAATAACCACGACACAAGCAGAGCTCTAATGATTTTCACTGAGTTTACTGCAGTAGTTTCCAGGTCAGTCAATGCTTATGTCCTGCAGTGGGTTTTCATTTTAGGGTCAGTGTGCACGTTCAGTCGTCCTAGTGGAAAATACAAGTCAGTTTGGGACAACTGCTGCATTTTCCACTGATTTATATTTCAACTTTATGTGCAGTTCACTATAAAACATGGGTCGTCGGCTATATTTGTCTAACTTTTCAGAGACACTCTTTCAGGCCTAATGATCAGCGTCCAACACTTTTGACCAAAGAGCCAAGAAGAAAAACACCAAAGAAGAAAAAATATACCTAATGTGCAAATGCATGTACGAAAGAGGATTAGGAACACTGGGGAAAAAAATTAAGGTCCAATAGATATTTTTTATTATTATTCTGAGGAAAAAAGTCAGAATTCTGTGAAAAAAGTCAGGATTCAGACTTTTTTTTTCCGACAGAATTCTGACATTAACCTCAGAACAATAATAAAAAAAAATTGAAACAGTCAGAATTCTGTGAAAAAAAGTCAGCAGATCTGACTTTAATCTCAGAATAATAAAAAAAATATTTTAAAAAGTCAGAATTCTGAGATTGAAGTCAGAATTATGAGGAAAAAAGTCAGAATTCTGATTTTTTTCTAAGAATTTTGTTTTAAATATTTTTTTTATTATTGTTCTGAGATTAAAGTCAGAATTCTGCTGAAAAAAGTCTCAGTTCTGACTTTTTTTCACAGAATAATAATAATAAAAAAATATATATTGGACCTTAATTAATTTTTTTTCATTGGCCCTAATCCTCTACTGTATGTATACCTATTTAATTTAGCTTTTTTTGTTTGTTTTAAATATTGCTTTAAAAAACAACCTCTGAACTATCGGAGTTTGTGCAAGAATATGGTTGCATTTCCTCCCAACAATGTGTCGTCCATACATGCAGCTTCACTGAGCTATGGTCAGTTTCTATTGTTACAGTGACTACAGCTAGAGGGCGCTGTTCAGCTGAGCTTTATGATGTAAATGAATGAGGTCAGAGTTATCTTAGTCGTTTGTCTAGTTCTTGAACGATGTTGAGTGCAGGATGCTGCAACAATGCATTTGCAAAACAGTGTTGGTAGAGAAGTTGTTTTGGTGGAACCTGCACATGGGAAGGGTCTTTTAGTACTAAACTGACAAAAATATGTGTGTTTGTCAAAATTTTTTTGGGAGGTTTTACAGCTCAGGTGTTGTTCCTTCACATAGCGATGGGGACTTTTTTTTTTAATTTACTTTTATTTTTGTTTTATAGAAAAACCTAACACCAATATATACAATAATAGAACAAACAGACAGCAGGGGGAGAGTCCAACATTCGATTCGCATTTAGACCACACATACATCAATATGCTCATATACCCATATCCTCCTGAGACCCAGCAATGTATTTTTGTTCTCTGTAGTGGACAAGAGTTTCACAGCTTTATTAAAAAAAAAAGAAGAATGTCCACTGCAAAGGACATTTTGTTAAATAAAAATTTTAAAAATGTATCTGAAATGTGTGGCATCATACGGTTTCCAATCAAGGCAATTATTTAATATAAAAAAACAACAACAAAACTTTTACTTACTGAGTCTCAGGAGGATATTAATTTTTTTTTTCTTCTTAATGGTAAAGTTTGGGGGTAGTGATGAGGACTTTTAAAGTGATAATGCACAGGTAGCAGAAAGAAAGAGAATGACTGTCCTGCAGCTGTAAAATGTTCTGACTAGTGCAGCGATAGAGACATTAATGATCTGAAAATGAACTAATCCTATGCCAGGGTCATAAACCATCACCTTCTCCATCTCCATCTCCTAAACACCAGCTGAGGGAACATGTTTAGTTTGAGTCCTGTTCCTCCAGTAGAATTCACTGACTGTAGAATCAACACCAAGAAGCACCGAAGCTCCTCTGGAGACTCAGAATGACCCAACGTCTGACTGAGACACTCAGTGTGTGGTTTTCCTCTAATTCTTCACACTTGTTTAGGGCGGTGTGAATATATGTGTGTGTGTGTGTGTGTGTGTGTGTGTGTGTGTGTGAGTGTGTGTAAGTGTGTGTGTGTGTGTAGAAGGAAAAGCTACAGGATGCAGAGGAAACTCTCATTGTGTCGGTCTGAGCCAGAGAGGAAAGACAGAAATCAAGAAAAAGGCGGGAAAACGGGAACAATGCAGAAAAGAAAACTGAACACAGGAAGCTTCTTCATCATCATCATCATCATCATCATCATCACTCTTAATCAGTGAGAAAGAAGAAGAAGACAAAGACCAGGACTGGAACAGAAAATGACCAAAGAGTCACCTTCAAATAGGAAATGAGACACTTTTCTTTTTTTTCTTCTTTTTTTTTTCTCAATATTATATTTATTGAAATTTTTGGCTTTATATACAAAACCATATAAACAATCAACAAACAGACAAAAGGGTACATTTAAAACTAGAAAAATACTTGGAGAGCGCAGACCTCTGCCAAGGCAGATCTGCCGCCCCCCCACCCCCATCCCCACCCCGATCACCACCAAAATTTTATCATTTGTTCCTTGTGCCAGTATCAACATTTCCAGAAAATTTCATGAAATTCTGTCCATAACTTTTTGAGTTATCTTGCTAACAGACAAACAAACAAACAAACAAACAAACAAACAAATAAACCCTGGCAGAAACATAACCTCCTTGGCGGAGGTAATCAATGTTTTGAGTCCATGAGAGTCTTTCCAGATGATCAGTAGTATTGTCAGAATGCAGTATATGATTGTGGACCCGTACAGGGAAAAAAAATTACGGTGTCCCAGATACCAGCAACAGATGAGTTAAATCTTTGTTCTTAATATAATTAATGAAATGGACCCACACTTTTTCAAAAATGTCTTGTTTGTCTTTTAAAGTGTATGTAATTATGAGACACTTTTCGATTTGTCTAAGATTCACCAAAAAAAGATCGTAAATGTTAGATTTATTGGATGTTTGAGTGAATGTTTGTGGGTGAATTGCATCTTGGGAGTTTCTTGAGACTTTCATGTCCATCACAAATAACTGTTGTTTCCATAATTAACCAAAGGGTTTTTTTGTGTCTGTTTGAGTCCTTGGTGTGTTTGAGGTTTTCTGTTCATCCTCAGGTTGATGTTAAAAAACACAAGGTCAGTGATTCCAGAAACCAAATGATTTACTAATAAGCACCAGTCATATTATAGTATATAGTATAGGTCTGCTTAGACTAGGAAGGTTATTATTGTTAGTAATTATATAAGGAGAAGGGGTGGGAGTTTATAAGTTATACTTTGTTTCACTCCTTTTCGAATATGTATTATATGTCTTATGTTTAAGTGTTTTGTTTATTTATTAGCTCCACCAAGGAGGTTATGTTTTCATCAGGGTTTGGTTGTTTGTTTGTCTGTCTGTTAGCAAGATAACTCAAAAATTTGAATTGTCATTTAATTTTCAGGAAATGTTCATACTGGCACAAGGAACAAATGATTAAATTTTGGTGTGGGGGGTTACTGATATGCCTTGGCGGAGGTCTGCACTCTCCAAGTGTTTTTCTAGTTTTCTTCTATTTTAATGTTCATATTCAAAATAAATACATCAATCAATCAATCAGTTCTGAACTGGTGGGTCGTAAACCCATTTTCAGTAGATCCCAGGTCTTTGAGCAAAAAATAATATTAATAAACCAATCAGTCCTGAGTCTGTGGATTTGTTGTAAATGTAGGATTGAAAGTGTACTGGACTGTAGATTCTTACTAATAAACATAAGGACACAGTCACTGAAATGTGCCACATTGTTTTAATAATCTGTTTTTGGGTCAGTTTGACCTGACATTGAGTTAAAAATACCGACCTGGTGCATTTGGTTGGAGATGTGACCTGAAACTGAGGCTCATCAGTATTCACAACCTACTATTTTTGTACAGAGTGTCTCGCGGGGGGCACGACTCAGTGGTTTCCCTATATGTGTGTTAGGTTAATTAGACATATTATGTGTAATTTTGTCTATTTTAACATTTTTTGTTGGGTCACATTCATGATCCAACCTGATGGATTATAACAGTGAATGGGTTTGTCCTACATGTTCTAAAGACGTCTACACAAAGTCATGACAGTTTGACACAGTTAAAGGGCTCATATTTATTTAAATCCACTTTTATTTGTCTTTGGTTCTATTATTTGTGTATTTGGACCCTAATTATCCATCAAAGCGGTTCACTGTAAACAACACAACCACATCGTATTAAGTTTTTTCCTTCTTTTACATTGACTTCTATGTGAATGAAAACCAGTGCTGTATGGACCTAAAAACACTAAGAACCCATGAGCAAAGGGCAGAACGTGACGACCTGCGAATGTAAGGGTTGGCCTTGATTTACTGGTGTTATCTTGTGTTTTTACTAGACCATAAGTGTGTTTTTGTCCTGGAAAACCTTGGAAACTGTTAAAGCTGCAGGAGCTGAAATCATGTGAATGAACGAATGAATGAATGAATGAATGAATGAATGAATGAATGATATGCTTTTATTTGTACAGGTTTATTTGTACAGCATTTTCAACTGTGCAAAATTCAGACTTGTACACACTTGAAGATCGATTCTGTTCATTTAAATGTTATTTTGTTTTTGCCTTATTTTGCTTTGTTTTGTTTTATGCTGTTTCTTCGCATGTTCTAAGTAAATAAATGAATAAATAAGTGCTAATTTACACCTGTAGTCCCTGGGCAGGCCGATGGTTAAAAATAAATATATAAAGGCAAAGTTTGGTGTATGTAAATTATGAGACCAATTAACAAGCTGTCACATGAATGAATGAATGAATGAATTAACTTTATTGTCATTTCACAACATATAATGAAATCTGTGGGCAACTCCACTGGCAGAGGAACAGATAAAACATATAAATAAAACAGCATCTCAGCATAAAAAAGCAATAAATGAGAGGAATCAAGTAGTATACATACAGAATCTGATAATAAATAAATAAATAAATAAATAAATAAATTTTTAAAAAACACACACGTGTTCCTTCTGCAGCTTTCTCTTCTAAGTCCAGATATGGAGATTTCTTTTTAATTAATTTGTTTAACCTTTATTTAACCAGGAAAAAAGCTCATTAAAATTAAAAATCTCTTTTCCAGAGTGTCCTGGCAGCAGAAGTTACACAAAATAGAAATCACAGCCCCACATCCACACTAAAAATATACATAAAACACAATAAAAGTCTGTTTTAAAACCATAAAACACTAAACTAAGAACAAACATAAAAAACACCACCATCAATAATTTAAAAGGTACTAAAAGTTTAACAACAATGTTCCTTAAAAGCATCTCCAAGCGGAACCCGATTCAATCAGTTAGAAAAACATCTACATCCGGATGACCTATAAATATAAATAAACCTGAAACTGTTTCATGCTTTTATGGAAAACTGAAACCGTTTATTCAGGTTTCTGTGTTTAGACGTGGACTAGAGCAGCAGTGACACATATTATTTACAGTCACACATTAATCCCATATTTAACCCCCCCCTTAGATATTTGAAGACACCTGAGATGAGCTCAAACCTGCTCCTCACAGTCCACTCAGATTATAATATAATGAAAGGAAATTATGGACAATGCCAAATACTGTCAGGGCTGCAGCTTTAACACTGGTTGGTAATCGCAGCTGTCAATCATGCATTTATCCCTCCTACTGTTTAATAACACCTATGAGAGACCAAAACCTTCCATCATGGAGTGGATTTTCCACAGACAAGAGGCTAAAAGTCTAATTTCCTCTAAGACCATGAATCAAAGGCACCAAAAATGATCATCTACTGCAGGTAAAATATCAGTTATTTGGTTTAGTGCAGCGCTGTCAAAGTCAATTTAATTCAGGTTCCACATTCAGCCCAATAGGACCTGCAGTGAGCCGGACCAGTAAAATAATAATAGTGGAAAAAAGTAAAATTACATTATGATAATGTTTACGTCTACAAAGTTTAATTAACCCATAAAAACCCAAACATCACCCATTGACCAAAACCATCTGTTGTTCTAAACTGTTTACACTGTTTACTGTTTAAACTGTTTATTTATTTATTTATTTATTTGCACATCATAAAACAGCAAGAGAAAATTTTAAAAAACAACAACATTCAAACAAGTAACATCATTGTGCAGGAGAGGCTAGAAGCCAAAAAAGGCTTATATGAATACCTTCCCGGAAATAAACAACACACAGGAGAAAAACAAAGAAAAGAGAATTAGAAATACAATATAACTGAAATAATAAACTAAAGTAAAAACAATAAAAATACAAATCAAATTACGAATCATCAAATACAAATCAAATGATATACAGCCGTACATTTTTTCATGAATCAGGGTCCTTTTCAGATGCTTTTTAAATAATAAAAATAAAGAAGATATTGATTGAAGTTCAGGTTGTAGATTATGATCCACTAATCCTGTCAGTACATGTGAATAATTGGTGTAAAATACAGTTCTTCATTTTTACATGGTCATCAGATATGACCATGAAAACAGCGCTAATGCCTCGGTCACAAAGTTTTTCACGAACAATGGGTTTGTACGAAATCTGGATGTCATAGACATGCTCCCTCCACCAATGTCTACGAACTCCAGATTTTGTACAAACTGGAAGATTCATACAAGCCCATCGTTGGTAAGAATCTTTATGACCGAGGCATTAGCGCTCTTTCTTTGAAAATGACAACATCCGGTCTAAGAAAATGAAAAAACAACAAAAGAAAAAAAAAAAAAAAACAGGCGTTTTTGGTCCATTTTTCCATTTCTGTCAGGTAGTAACTTTATTTTTTGTTATTAGAAAGAGAAAACAAAAATCAATCGTTTTTTTTTTTATTTGGTTTATCTGTTTTAACACTAAAAAAGAAAAACGCCTTGAAATTCAATTTTAATTAGTCTATTTTAAGACAAAAATCAATTAACCGCTAATTTTTCTTTTATTTATGAAAACAAAATCCAATTACCAAAAAAATACACTGACTGTCCACACATACTGCACCTTGTTTCTTTTAAAACTATTCTTCTTCTCTTGTTGTACCATCCATCAACATCCATTTTTGGGGTCTTTTGGGTCATGTGACTCTAGTTGTCCAAAAGGTCTTTCCATTGCAGTTTTGTACAATATACCAATTTCACTACACCCACAAAAAAAACACCTCTTCCAAGTACAAAAATTTTTCAAGAGTTTTGGCGAAATTGTCATTTTTCCATTAGACAAATTTTTATGCACAAGGTCTATTCACGTAATTCGAGTCAATGGAAAAGTGACTGCAGATGATTCTATGTGTGGTTTTTTTCTGAATGTTTGGACTCCAGGTGTGTTGTGCTTCGCTCTAAACTCAGCCTTCTCTGTCTGAGCTCTGGAAGCTTCACATTTTCCACATCACACAGGAAGTTCCACACTGTCATCTCCACTGACTCCAGACCAGCTGTGACAGATCCAGCTGCTGGAAACACGCCTGACACTGAAACATTTAATATGAGCTCAGAGAAACGCAGAAATGTGTCACTGAAGAGACAACAGTCCAGACCAGGACCAGGACCAGGACCAAAGCCAGGACCAGAGGGCCTCAGGAGGACCCACATGAATGTGTCTGTGTGGTTCTCAGGGTTATTTTACATCACTTTAACCCAAACACTGTTGAAAGAAAACAACAGGGAACAAAGCAGATATGTGCTATCATCAGTGTAGCCGTTTTCTCCGTTTGGTTCAGGGTCGACAGAAAATCTGCTGATCGGAGTCAGTTTGATTAAATTCATCTGTAAAATAAACGTTAAACTGCTCCACTGTTAACTTTAACTGAGTTAAACTAAGGACATGATCTGTTCCACGTGTGTGTGTGTGTGTGTGTGTGTGTGTGTGTGTGTGTGTGTGTGTGTGTGTGTGTGTCTGTGTGAGTGTGTGTGTGTGTGTGTGCGTGTGTGTGTGGTTGGCTTTCCTCTGAGACATAGGCACTGTTGCCTTCAGGGCCAATCGTATATTCCATTTCGGTGAAAAGTCCCCTCTGAAAAGTCCCTCCAAGTCTTTTTAACAAGTTTTAACCCTTTAACCCCTGAGCCCTGATTCCAGGTAAAGGTTCACATATTAACTCCATACAGCAGTTCCACAGTCAAAACTCAGTAAAAACAAAAAAAAAAGAAAAATCACCACAACAGCGGAAACAACAGGAAAAACAAAAAAACACAAGGAAAACGGTGTAAAAAAACAAAGAGAAAAAAAAAGCCCAAACCGTCTATTTTTATAGTGAGTCAGTCTCACTCACTTCTCTGTGTTTTACCCCCCATTCCACAGGTGGTGGTGGGTGAACTGAGCATGCTCAGATGTCTATGGAAAGAACAAGGTCGATTCCATCAGCAGATTTTGAATTTTTTCTTATTGAATAAACTGTTTAATGAATATGAATATTTAAAGTAAATCCTCCACTCAGCGTCACCACCTGCAGGTCAGTGTTCATTCTGACTCTGTTAAAACATGGTGGCTGGAGTTAATGGAAGGTCACCTACACCCTGTGTAGATGTAAAAGGCTCATTCTGAGAAAACAAAAGCACAATAACTCTTATTTCTGGTGCATGAAAAAATACTCATGAATATTTACATGCTTTCTTTCCTCTATGCCAGTGTTTTCACCAGAGGAAAAACTACTCATACCTTCTCCAACTACAGACAGCTGATGAATTAAAGGATAAACCACTGTAAAGTGTCGCAGTACGGAGGTGTTTCACTTCAGATCAGCTTCCCAGCTCCTTGGCACTGGTTCTGTAAACAGTCTGTAAACAGTCTGTAAACTCTGTAGAAACTGGATGAATGAACTTTAGATCATCCCATGTGTTCAGTCAGGTTCAGATCTGGTGACTGTGAAGAATGGAGCATATGATTCACATCATTTTCATCAAACCATTCAGTTGAAAAAAAAGAACATTCCCTTGGAAATAATCAGGTCTGTAACAATAGTAATCTGTAAAGTTGGTCATTTTTAAGACCACTTTAACTCAACTAATGCATATATAATATCATTTCAATACTTTGAAGAGTTACTGCCTTTTACATTTGTGACCTGAATGAATGTGAATGTTGTTACAGAAAGCTGGGGGGTTAGGTTAGTGTCCGAATATTCATGTGCATTAGGTAGAAATGTGTGCATATTAGTCTGTAGTTGTGAAAAAATAAATATGTGTGAACTCTCAAATGAGTTAAATCGTACATAAAATATATTGTGTGGATTTTATCAGAATACAAATGAATATGTTTTGACAAGAATTACAAACACAAAATGTAACTTTGCAATTGTTCTTTCTCCATCATGAATACGAATTCACCAACGTAACTCTACTGTTCAAAATCCATCCCCACTTCACAGCCATTATTTCTGGAGCAGAGGATCCATGGATTCACAGACTGACCATGAGTTCAGGTTCCTTCTCTGTGGTCACAACAGTGGACTAAAGGTTGGATTTGTGTTAATGTTCACTGAAATGTGTGTATATGTAACGTACACACTGATATTATTATTATCAATATTTTATTTTATTAATTGTAAATCTTATTGAGGGTGGGAGGAGGGGGGTTAGAAGGGTTTTTGTTTGTTTGGAGTGTTATGTTGTTGTGTTTATGATTGTATGTTCATTAAAATGGAAAATCAATCAAAATATAAATTTTAAAAAAAGGTTGGATTTGACCTGATTTCTTTTTTTGACTTCGTCGTCCATCTTGTACAGCAGTAGCGATTTCTCACAGACTGCAAGGGAAGCCCGGCTTCCCCTAAAATTACGAAAATTAAATGGTTAAATATGTTCGGTTGTGTTGACATTTCATTGACTACAAATGTGTTAGAACACGTTCATCTTAAAGAAGAGTTCGTTCAGAATCAGCTTTATCACAAATCAACGGACGCGATGATGTTCACTTCTCCTCCATTCCCGTTGCGCTGTTTTCTCCTCCATCTCTGCTCAGTGCATTTGTCCGTAGACTGCGGGCGTCTCTGGGCTTCAATGGGACTGAGTGGAACAGTTTTTTTCATTGCCTCAAAACTGGACGGTAATTGGATAAATGCCACGATGTTGTTTCGTCCCCGGACGCTGGGCGTCTCTGGGGGTGAATAGAGCTGTGGGCGGAGCTCGGCCAGGCTGGGCGCCAGAATCCTACGTGCTGATTGGAGGATCAGTCGAAAGGCTGAATCCCGTTTGATTGACAGCTGTTTTCAGATCTACTTCTTCACTGACACAGTTCAGTTTAATACCGTCACACATTCTGCTGTGAAATCAGAGAAACCACTACGAAATTACTCGTTCATTTCTTGCACTGTAAATAAAACACACTCATTGGACTTCCTTGTTTCAATTTAACATAATTTCACTGTTTTCTTGTTTCAGTTCCATAATTTAATCATTTCTTGTTCGAGTTTAATATTGTTTTGTAAATAGTTAAATCAATCAAACTGTCGGCTAGGTCGGAGTGAAAGGAGCATCTGTAGTTTAAAAAGGCTGAAGTCTTACACCCACAACACAATGGGCCAAGGCAATCTAAGCAGAGAGGACACTGGTCCAGTCCCTGGAAAAGACGCCTACTTGGTACGATAAGGTTACTGAGCATTTTCTTAAAAAGGAACGGAGGGCCGAATGTATGCTTAAATAACTTGACTTTTTTTTTTTTTTGATGTAAGCCGACAATGAGCTTCCCCTGTCTGAAAGACGAGCAGCCACCACTGTTGTACAGTGATCCTGCCTGATCTGGAAGCTGAACTCATGGTCAGTCTGGGGAATCCATGGATCCTCTGCTCCATAAATAATGCCTGTGAAGTGGGGACGGATTTTTTTTTTTTTTTTTTTTTTCAACATTCTTTTTATTGAAGTCAAGGTAAAAGAAAGTGGCAGTTATACAAGAAAAAAAACAATATGTGGGGGTGTATTGTTGACAGCAGACTCACATTGGTGAATTCGTATTCGTAATGAAAAAGCACAATCACAAAGTTACATTTTGTGTTTGTCATTCTTGTAGAAACGTATTCATTCCTATTCTGATAAAATACACACAATACATTTTCTGTATGACTGAACACATTCAAAAGTTTACAGATATTTATTTTTTGCACAACTATAGACTAATATGCACACATTTCTATCCTATGCACATGAATATTTTGACAGCTTCCTTACCCCATAGAAACTTACTACACAGTTGAGCAGGGTGTCAAACATGCGACCCGGGGGCCAAATGTGGCCCGCCTAAGGTTCCAATCCGGCCCGTGGGATGAATTTGCAAAGTGCAGAAATTCCACAATCAAGGTTGTGGAACTCATTTTAGTTCAGGTTCCACATACAGACCAATATGATCTACAGTCAAATAGTAGCATAGTAACCTACAAAAAATAATGACTGTATTTTCTTCTCGTTTTGATGTGAAAAAAAAAACAAAACTACATAATGACTATAAATAATGACAACTTCGCATTTTTGTCTTTGTTTTAGAGCAAAAAATAACATTAAATTATGAAAATATTTACATTTACAAACTATCCTGTAACAATAAAATGTAAATAACCTGAACAAATATGAACAACCTGAAATGTCTAAAGAAAATTAAGCACAATTTGAACTATTTTCTACCTGTTCCTCAGTGTTCAGTGTCTTTGTAGATCTGATCCATAATGAACATATATAAATAATAAGTTGAGGCATAATATTGTTAAAATTGCACTTATTTTTCTTAAGAAATTTCTTTTTTTTTTTCAGGTTATTCACATCTTTTTTGTTTGGGTAGTTTATAAAAGTAAGTATTTTCATAATTTATCCCTTTCATGCATGAATTATGAGAACATTAATTAAGACTTTTTTCTTTATTCCTCTTTAGGCATTTAAAAAAACAATGAGATTATTATTATTATTTTTTTTTTATGAAGCTATTTTTCATGGAGTTGCAAAAATGTTCGTTGAATTTTTAAAGTAAAGAAACCTTTATTTACTGATATACTGTGTGAAAACTATGAAATAAAAACATTTGATGCTGCTAATTTGATGTTGTCTCACATTTGAACATACACTACAACTAAAAAGGTATGGATATTTAAAATTTCTGGGCTATTTTTTTTTTTCAGTTGGGATTTTTGCGCAGCGGTTTTTACCTTTTTTTGTGTGAATTGAATTGAAAAAAAAAAAGAAAAGAATGACCAGACATAGTTTTATTTTACAAATGGCAAAATGATCAAAAAAATTACAAAAAAAAAAAAAAAGAAGAAATATCCTTAACTTTTTGTTTGTAGTGTACTCTAATACTAGTAATGACTCACTTCATGGAGATAATATGCCAAAAAAAAAAAAAAGAAAGTTAATTACAGTCTAATAACAATAACAAGGAATTGATTTACAGTCGAACAGGTTAGATCAGGTTTATCTAGAACAGCAAAGTTACAGTAATGTTTTCAATGTCAGAGTATGGGATGGTGCATAAGTGTCCACCGTGTTGGCTGATATGAAACTAAAACAACAAAATCCATGAATATACAAGAAAACAGCTGGAGAATGACTGTCCACTGTAGTGACCACTATGCATGAAAGGGTTACTGTTTTTTTTTTTTTTTTTTTTGCACAAAAACAAAGACAAAAATTTGGAGTTGTCATTATTTATAGGTTATTCTGCTATTATTTCACCGGTCTGGCCCACTGGAGATCAAATCAGTCTGAATGTGGACCCTTAAAGAAAATGAGTGAGACCTTCTTTACGTCTTTATGGTCTCACTCATAAAGAAGAAAAGAACAGAAAGAGGAAAAAAAAAAAAAAAAGAGAAAGAAAGAAGAGAAAAAGAAAAGAAGAGAAAGAGAAAAAAGAGAAAAGAAAAAAAGAAAGAGAAAAAAGAAGAAAAAAAAGAAAAGAAAAGGAGTGAGGCCCCTGCAGTTGAGTATTTGTAGAAGTTCTAATGCGCGTGTGCAATGTTGTTAAAATTAGAATTGAACTTTTTTGCAGGAAAATAAAAAGACATTTAGAGTTATTATTTATAGGTTATTGTGTTATTATTTTACTGGATCAAAGGTCTAATTGGGCTGTATGAACTAAAATGAGTCTGACACTCCATCCATCTCCATAAATTTACACTTTTTTTCCGCTCATGCGCCTTCAACGTCCTAGTCCTAGTCATTATTTATAAGTTATTCTGCTATTATTTCACCGGTCTGGCCCACTGGAGATCAAATCAGGCTGAATGTGGACCCTTAAAGAAAATGAGTGAGACCTTCTTTACGTCTTTATGGTCTCACTCATAAAGAAGAAAAGAATAGAAAGAGGGAAAAAAAGAAGAGAAAGAAAGAAGAGAAAAAATAAGAGAAAGAGAAAAAAGAGAAAAGAGAAAAGAAAAAAGAAAGAGAAAAAAGAAGAAAAAAAAAAAAGAAAATGAGTGAGACCCCTGCAGTTGAGTATTTGTAGAAGTTGTAATGCGCATGTGCAATGTTGTTTAAATTAGAGTTGAACTTTTTTGCTGGAAAACAGAGACATTTAGAGTTATTATTTATAGGTTATTGTGTTATTATTTTACTGGATCAAAGATCTAATTGGGCTGTATGAACTAAAATGAGTCTGACACCCCACCTATCTCCAAAAATTTACACTTTTTTTCCACTCATGCGCCCTCAACTTCCTAGTCCTAGCCCTAGTCATTATTTATAGGTTATTCTGCTATTATTTCACTGGTCTGGCCCACTGGAGATCAAATTAGGCTGAATGTGGACCCTTAAAGAAAATGAATTTGAGACCCCTGCAGTTGAGTATTTGTAGAAGTTGTAATGCGCATGTGCAATGTTGTTAAAATTAGAATTGAACTTTTTTGCAGGAATACAAAGAGATATCTAGAGTTATTATTTATAGGCTATTGTGTTATTATTTTACTGGATCAAAGATCTAATTGGGCTGTATGAACTAAAATGAGTGTGACACCCCCGCCCATCTCCATAAATTTACACTTTTTTCCGCTCATGCGCCTTCAACGTCCTAGATTCCTACATTTGGCGCGGTCCGTGGAGGCAGCACAGCCAGTCACGCAGCGCCGTGGTCTTGACGCACGGAGTGTCCGCAGCTGGAAACCGGGAAAATACCGACAAATGCGGCGGAAAATACACTGTTATTAAGTTTTTTTTTTTTTATTTTTTTTTTTAAATGTTGGAACCTTTCATCTGAAATAACTCTGAAGGAGAAAGTGTGGAGAAAACGGCGGAAACAGGAGGAGGAAGAGGAGGGAGAGGAGTTTGGACCAGAGGTGAGGAAAGTTTGGAGAAGTCAAGTTTTTCACGCGTCAACTTGCGCGTCTTTTTGCTTTTTTGCGTGTTTGTGTGTCCGTGTGGTGACATGTTGTTGTTGTGGTGGTGCTTGCCTGGGAGCAGCTGTTAAAAGTGTCCAACTGCAGATCTGTTTGTGTTTGTGCGTCTCTTTTCATGCGGACGTCCAGCAGTTTCCACCGCTTCAAAGCTCTTTTCTTTCCTCAGCGGTTTTTGATTTTCAACAAAAGAGACACGGCCTCACCTGGTCACGCACGTGTTGCTGTTTCCATGGCAACAGAGGTGATTGAAAGGCCGCAGGGTCTCCGTTTATTTATTTGTTTATTCCGTTTGGAGGAAAAGGCGACAGTATTAAACCGAGGATGTCAGTGTCAGACCGGTGCTGCCTTCAGGGCCGCAGCAAGACGCAGTCTGGACCCGGGGGGGCCCAGGGCTGGGGTAGGGTTAGGGTTAAGGTAAGGTAAGGGGGTGTTTGAATCTGTGTGGAAGTAAATCTGTCTCATTAGATTTTGAATTATAAAAGCCATTGAGTTTCTAGCACGGAATTTTTTTGCAGTGAAATGAAGTATTTTTTTTTCCACTGAAATGAAGTATCTGCTTTTTTTTTTTTTGCACTGAAATGAAGTTTCTGAATTTTTTTTTTACACTGAAATTAAGTATTTGAATTTTTTTGCACTGAAATTAAGTATTTGATTTTTTTTTTACACTGAAATTAAGTACCTGAATTTTTTGCACTGAAATTAAATATCTGATTTTTTTTGCAGTGAAATGAAGTATCTGAATTTTTGTTATACTGACATTAAGTATCTGAATTTTTTCTGCACTGAACTGAAGTATCTGATTTTTTTTTTTTTTGCACTGAACTGAAGTATCTGAATTTTTTTTTTTTTTTTGCGCTGAAATGAAGTATTTTATTTATTTTTTTTGCACTGAAATGAAGTATCTGAATTTTTTTTGCCTTGAAATTAAGTATCTGAATTTTTGTCTCTGAATTCAACTATGTTCATAAATTTTGAATTAAAAAATTCAGATGCAAAACATTCAGATGCAAATAATTCAAAAGCAAAAAATTCAGATGCAAAAAATTCAGATCACAAATATGCGCTGACCATCTTCCTGCATCGGCGTCACTTGACCAGCCTAACGCAATTTGATTGGCTGGCTGTCGGTTCAACTTGAGATAGAAGCAATTACTTATCCTTGGTGTCCTGGATGTGTGATTGGAATTTTTTGCGTCTGAATTTTTTACATCTGAATTTTTTTTATTTTAAATTTATGAACATAGTTGAATTCAGAGACAAAAATTTTAGATACTTTATTTCAGTGCAAAAAAATTCAGCGCAAGAAATTCAGTGGCTTTTATAATTCAAAATCTGATGAGACAGATTCACTTCCATAACTCTGTAGAACTGGGTATAATATTAGCCAAACTCATACTTATAGTCACATTTTCATTTACATCTGACCTAATTATTGCCATTAAATATTCTTTTTTTTAAGTTTTCAAACTTTTAATATCAGTTTTATTAATGATACCATCATGTATTTAGATTGAGGGGGAAAAAAATAATATTTTCAATATACTATATGTGAAGTAGAGTTTTTATGTTGAATTATTGCAGACTGCTTAGTGAATGATTAGCAGTGTTTATTTTTGTGCAGTGTCAATTACTCATACTAATCTATGGAATGCAATGGATGTTTAAAACTAAGGTATTCAATAAATCTAAAATATTAGGATAAACTAAGACAATTACCAGTATGAATCTAAGATTTTGCTTAGATTATATTATTATGTAGTTCACCACCACCAGAGGGAGAATGTTAGAGTGAATGAATAATGGATAAATAATGTAAAGCGCTTTGGGTGTCTAGAAAAGCGCTATATAAAATCTAATCCATTATTATTATTATTAGTAGTAGTAGTAGTAGTAGTAGTAGTTTATTTATATTATTGTTTAAAACTACACCATCTTGTTTTTTTGTTTTCTACAACTTTCCTTTTTGTAAATAAGGTAGGCATAAATAAGCTGTTGCTTCAGCCTACACCTTTTCACCCACGTTTAATGTAGAAATCCAAACTGTATGTATGTATATATCATGTTTTGTTGAATGGACGAAGAAGTTACTACTACTGACTACTACTGAGCACAAAAAAATGCTCATTATTTATATTTTGATTTGAATGGGATTTAATTGCACATTTTTTGCACTTAATAGTATGAGTTTGTATGCAGTGTATTCTAGACTTTCTGCAGGAGCTGGAAATAGGATGGACAAAATACACAATCTATCCAAAATTAAAAATTCTTATCAAAATTAGCAAAGAATGAAGAATAAAAAGCTCATAAAACAGACCCAACACTGATTAATTACTAGGGATGCACCGATACCAATACGAGTATTGGCATCGGCTCCGATACTCAGTGTGTGTACTCGTACTCGTACTCATAAAAGATATCCGATACAAATGCACCGATACCACTTACGGCCGTGTGACATTCACAGTTCAGTGCAGCAGGTACGCGGCGGTGGATTAATGTGTGGGGAGTGTGAAGAGTGTGGAGATTTTTCAAAATAAATGACGGTGATAAAAGTAACGCTGACTGCAAGTAACATTAAAGACACAGACGGATACGGACGCAGCGTTCTGTCCGTCCTCTGCGTACATTCCATCCATTTTCCAGGTGCTCGCGGATGCATACCCAGAATGGGAATACCAGCGGGAGTATGGAGCAGTGCGGACCGCCGCCAACGGAAGTGAAAACGAAACTTATCACTCATTTCTCTTTTCTCTACCTGCTGAAGCTGTTAAACCTTACCAGTGAAAACGCTGCAATATTAGTATCACATTAGTGTTGCCTCTGTCGTCTACATGTTTGTTATTACTGACTTTCTTCTTCTTCTTCTCAAAAAACTTTCCCCATCTTCGTGGTATTTGTCCAGTATGGTTAATTCAGAGCGGCGCCCCCTGGTGGATTAATTGAGAAATGTTCATTCCAACACATTAAATGTCAGTAGCAGCACTTTGTTCCAGTCAGACTAATGACAACAACTATAAAGCACATTTACAAAAGGAACTAACAACTGGAATGGGATTATTAAGTACTCGTATTGATACTCGGTATCGGCAAGTACTCAAATGTAAGTACTCGTACTCAGTCTGGAAAAAAGTGGTGTTGGTCCATCCCTATTAATTACCCAACATCTCTGTTGTCCTTGGAGAGTTTATTATCGACTTGATTTAAGTAATAAAATACTCGTCTAAGTCAGAGTAATATATGCTTCAATATATACATGTGAATCGGATCATGAAACTTCCTGTCGTACATCTCTGATTCTACGTACAGTTTATACTTTTTCATCTTATTCTCCAGGTCATTAGTTCCAGTTGTGACGCCTGATGAGCTCTGCTGATGTTGATAGTTTGTCAAACATCCTGTTGTCACTGTTAAATCGGTCAATGTCAAGGTTATAGTTGGACAAATGATTGTTGAAGCTGCTCTAGAATGATAAACGTAGCACTTTTATTGAGATTACACTGTTGTGATGGGTACTACGTATCTGTTTAGTGGCTGATTTGTCAACTGTTTTTTGCAATAATTATGATAAACTGAATTAGAGGTGGTCTCTTTATCCTGGTTTGTTTCCTTTCATGTGTCAGTAGATGATAACTGGAGGTAAAATCAGTGTTTCTAGGCAGACAGGGCAGACGATTAAAGACACAACTCAACAAGTCATTAGTGGAAAAAACTGCGGTGACTTTTCAGTGATTTTTGTTTTTTTTTGTTTTTGTTCATAACTGTTTTGGACTGTCAGAAGTTTCTTTCCATGTCAGACTTGTGTTTCAGTCTGAGTCGCTGCTAAACCAAACCTCCCAGACTGAGATGAGCCATGGAGCGTCCTCACTCTGCACGATTTATGTCTTTTTCCTGTGGTCGTCCAGACGTCCAGGCCTCAGACACACTCCCTGCTTCCTGTTCTTGTGCTGTGTGCGTTCTTTGTGCAGTGTTGTGGGCTTGAATCCGTGCACTGATGATGACAGTAACATCAGTGTGTTTGGTGGAGGAGGCGGCCGCTCTGGGTGTGTCTGCGCACACTGACCGCTCCAGCTCAGGCTTCTCTATAAATAACACATGTTTTGTCTTTTTTTTTTTTTTTCTGCATCACTGAGGAGCAGCCACATCACAGAGGAAGTGAACCACAGTGGAAAAAAGTAAAGATAGATGGAACACTGTGAAAAAGTTTCCTTCAGTTTAAGAGTCTGTAATGATGGAAGATGAACAGAAAACAAGAAAAACATTCATTTTGCTAAAAGTTTAACACATAAACATCTGAATTAGGGCTGCAAATTAGAATTATTCAGATAATTTTAAGGCAAAGGCTTCTGCCACAGTACTGTGGCACAAAATATGGGTTTGTCTACCACCACAGAGCCAATCAAATGTTAGCATTGAGGTTTCTGCTGTTAAAGGTAGTTTTTCCTTCCACTGTCTCCACTCACTAGTGTTTACTCCTGGAGGATTCTGTTGGGTTTCTGTAAATTGGCTTAGAGTCTGGTTTCAACCGGTTCGATATGTAAAGTGTCATGAGATAACTTTTGTTATGATTTGGCGCTATATAAATAAAATTTGATTGATTGATTGATTGATATGATTGATTGATTGATTGTAGAGCTTCAACTGATTAATCGATTAGGTGCTTGAAGCTAATGCAAAAATTCCCGATTTGATTAATGGACTTGAATTAATTGAAGGGAAATATTCTATTGCAGTTTTCCTGAACTGAAGCTTCTTTGTGCGTCACAGTAAGCGTCCGTGTGAAACACAACAGCGGAACCAATGTTTAACAGCAAAGAAATGAAGGAAACAAAGCTTTGATTCAGGAGAATTGTGGTTGAATGATTATTTTGGATCCCTTTGAGTCGATTAATCGGTTGCAGCTCTGATTGAAGTATTGATTGATTTGTCCCAGAGCCAATCATGGATACTGTTCATGAACTCATTCTCTTGTTTCCACAGTACTGTGGTCATATATGCAGTATTCTTCAGTTCATTCTTTTGTGCATTTTTCTATCACAGTACTGTGGCAACTGATGGAAGAAACCACCAATTAGTGAAAATATATAGTATAGAATAGGAATTATTGTTGTAAATACTCTATATGTTATTTTATGGTGTTCTTTGCTCTGTGCAGTCAGTGAGGCTGGAGAAGGTGGGCGGAGCTACATGTTAGATTCAGTAGTGTGTCATGTGACTTCTCAGTTCTGTGGCAGTTCAGTGTATTCAGTGCTGTGGTTCGAATCCTGCACTCTGAACGTTGTCCCAGTGGCTGATTTACATCAGTGTTGGATGTTACCTACCATAATGTGCCCCCGACATTTAGTAAATATCGGTAAAGTTTGCACAAATGTCCAATGGAAAAGCATCTGATGAAGTAGAACCATGATCTGAATCATAGTCTTCTTCAAATACAGACCAGTTTCCTCTGGTTCTGGAAGTTAGACACGTAACGAAACACGTCCACATTTTCCTTTACATTCAGCTGCAGTGTTTCCATTTATTACCTAGACTGTGGTGAGCTTTTTTTGCCCCTGGTGGAATTTTTATCAAGACTCTGGTCAAAAACATGTTACTCTCTAGCAGAACTCTAAAGCAGTGATTGTCAACTAGTGGGTCATGACTCACTAAAATTATAAAATTATATCTGTATGAATTTATTTATACAAACTGGAGATAGAAGATATGACATAACTTACTTCACAAAGTCCATAATTAAAGGATCAAATGAAGGTACCAAATCACAGTAAAAGGCTGTGGTGACGTTCTGTTTGGATCTCAGAGCAGAAGAAGAATGAAACACAAGCACATGTTATTAAAAAGGAACCAGAGAAACAGTGGATTAATTATGATAAAATGGAATGTCTGTTAGTTTCTTCCAACTCTTTTCTACAGATGAAGACAATCACTTTAAATAAGCTCAATCATTTCAGTTGTTGGAGTTATGGAGGTTATGTAATAATGATGGCAGTGACTTCCAAAAGAGCAGCTGTGGTGATGAAACAGTCAGAGGAAGTGTGTTCGTTCCACATGTCCAGTGTGTGACCATGTTTATGTTTATGTGTGTTGTGTGTGTTTTCTGCACATTTCCTGTGTGTTTCATTCTTACTCTGGCCCGTTTTCAGAACCACAGCTCTGAGCTCTGTCCACAATCAGGGGGTTTGTGCAGGTCTTTAAAGTTTTAAACTATGGAATTTTGATGCGTTGTTTTCCAGATCTGGAAAAGTCTGGAATTTTGTGTGAAAGACTTGATGAAGTATGGAAAAAGTTTCTCTCATAGTTAAATTTTAGAGTATGTACAAAGGCCATAACCTTGTAAGATCAGAAATACATGAGGAAACATATAAAAAATAAAAGTGATATAATTTCACAAACTGGTCAGTTCTGGAATGATTCTAGTGAAACTGGTTTGTGTGATTTCCACTTTTGTGATTTTCATATGATTTGAAATAGTTTGTGTCAGTAAAACATGATTTGCCGTGAATCATACATTCATTCATTCATTCATACATTTTCTGTAAATTGGCTAGAGCATCTGGTTCCAAATGGCTCTAAATGTAAAGTGTCATGAGATAACTTTTGTTATGATTTGGTGCTATATAAATAAAATTTGATTGATTTTGACTGACATTCATACATTTATTAAAATGAACTTTTCTACTACACACAATAAGTACAACCTCAACCAAAAAAGTAGGAACGCAACTATAAAAGTACATGAAGTCAAGGTTTGGGGGGGTTAGTTTTGAAAAAGTCCATCCATCCATTTCTACCGCTTAGTTTTCAAAAAGTCTGGAATTTTTATTTGGATACAGAGTGAACCCCCTGACAGTGTAGAACCTCCAACTGACAGACATGATCAGAGAACAGCTGAAGACCAGATATTTGTCTCAGGAGTCAGTTGAAATTAACCCAGAACTCAGTATTTTACCTTTTTATTTATTTATTTATTTAACCTTTATTTAACCAGGAAGTCCCTTGAGATGAAATCTCTTTTTCGAGGGAGACCTGACCAAGAGGCACATCAGTACAATACAAATGAAGTAACAGAGTATAAAACTACATACAATTAAGACAACATAAAATGACTAGAAACATAAAAGCTAAAAACCATTTCCTCCAGTTTAGATGACGTCAGACAGACCTGCCCATCAGAGGAACCCTTTGAACCAGCTCGAGTACTTTTTTCCACTTTGAAAATTAATGAAGGAATCTGTGGATTTTAACCTAACAC
Organism: Sphaeramia orbicularis; assembly: GCF_902148855.1. Classification (NCBI taxonomy): domain Eukaryota; kingdom Metazoa; phylum Chordata; class Actinopteri; order Kurtiformes; family Apogonidae; genus Sphaeramia; species Sphaeramia orbicularis. The sequence goes on along the minus strand of NC_043959.1, from coordinate 17,994,976 downwards.
TGAAACTTTAGTAATGTAGAGTTTTGTGTTCTGGATGAATGTGTTTTTACTGATTTAGGACACTGCTGTTCTCTGTATGTTCTGCTGCTGTTCTCTGTATGTTCTGCTGTTCTCTGTATGTTCTGCTGTTCTCTGTATGTCCTGCTGTTCTCTGTATGTCCTGCTGTTGCTCTGCTGCAGAATGTACTTCTTTACATGGTAAAAGGACACAGCGTGTCCAGAACAAACACATACCAGCAGCTCCTTTCTCCGTCCGCTCACTGAGCTGCAGTCACTTGGAGCTCATTAAACATTAACCATCTGTTCACTGAGGAGCAGAAGTCAAAGTCACAACTGCAGCGTTCACACACACCAACAGAAATTTACACCTTTATAATTTATGACTAATACTATCATACAGTATGTTAATGACTAATACTATCATACAGCCAGAGTACAGACATGTAGGTTCAGTACAGAGTGGTTAGAAAGTGTCAAAATGAACCAGTCCAATGTTTGATTCAGAATTATCCATCAAACCAGTTAAATGCCCTCTTGTGACTTTGTTGTTTACATTTTTCAGTATTTTGTGATATTTTTTTGCACAGTCCTTTTTTGGATTAATTGTTTTGCTCCTAAATGAATGTTCATTGTTCCTGTGACAGTGACAAAGTTCTATTCTATTCTATTCTATTCTATTCTATTCTATTCTATTCTATTCTATTCTATTCTATTCTATTCTATTCTATTCTGTTCCACACATTTTTAGTTTACTGTCATTTATCAAGTTGAAGACATCACCTACAGAACGTTCAACCTGTAAATATGACTACATTTGTGTAATTAGAGAATTTTTCCAACTGCCAATGCGATGAAGTCAAAATTATGATCAAAAACGGATCCGTATAGATAGAATTCAACAATCCTAGAAAAGCTGCAGTTTACAGGTGCAGTGTGTGTCTGATGTTTTTGGTTAAGAGAAACTGAATATGTAGAAGCGCTGCGTAAAACATGCAAAACTAGAAGCACTTGGAGAGCGCAGACCTCCGCCAAGGCAGATCAGTGGGCCCTCGTGGCCCCCCCACCCCCAATCACCACCAAAATTTAATCATTTCTTCCTTGTGCCAGTATCAACATTTCCTGAAATTTTCATCCAAATCCGTCCATAACTTTTTGAGATATCTTGCACACAGACAAACAGACAGACAGACAAGCCAACAAAACATAACCTCCTTTGTGGAGGTAATTAAAGTTGCCACATTTATCAAAATTCAGTTGAAGGTTTTATATTTTTTGACCTAGTTCAAGTTTATGAGGAAAAAAGATAAGATATGACTTTATTTATCCCACCGTGGGGAAGTTTCACAGTTAAACAGCAACAAACAGCAAGCAAGTGCAGAGAAAAACACAGAAAAACCCCCCCACAAATGAGTGAAAAATGAAATATAAAGAGGAAAAATAAGTAATTTGGTATTTATATAAATATAGTATTAGAATGAAAGTTAAATATTTACATTGTGGTTGCACATAATAATAGATGTAAATAGTAAAATTTTCCTTAATAATCACTGACTTTCACCAAAGCTTGCAGCTCTGATTAAGTTGAAAAATCTGTGTGTCATGTCTGTCAGGTTCACCACTTTGAGGGAAAATAATACCTTAAAAAATGTAAACATGACCTCTGATAATGCCTACATTTTTCTAGATTCTATTTTTTGGCTAATTTCTGATATTAAGTTCAACAGTTGTTGATTAATCACTTAGACTTTTATGTCAGTGATTCATCTGTGGTTTGGACTTGCATGTAAATTTCTACATTTGTCCATTTTGTAATTGTCAGATACTCCTTATTTTTGAACATTTCCTGTTTTTAAACTATAATAATTACATCTGCCTTTAAAAAGCCTCTGTTGGTCGACCTAGAGTTTGGTGATGTAGACAAAAATATTGGATCTTTTTTCTTTTTTCTGCGTGTGAAACATATTCACAGTTTCTATATCACAAGAACTAAACAGGTTGCATCATGAATTTTTGTCAAAATAACAAAGCTCTTCACAGGAATGATCTTTATTTTGGGATTCAGGATGTTTTCATGAGCAAAACCTCAATTAATCTAATTATTATGATATATTTCTCAGTCCTAACTTAACCTTTACTTCATTCTGTTTTCCTTATTTAATCTATGTGATACTGAAACTCCATCTTGCTACAAAAATAAGAATTAGACGCTGAAAATGACCCATCTCTTTTTTTTATGGGGCATTTTCTTTTGCAGGGTTTCATTCACTGTAATCTCACTGGTGTTTTGCAGAGGCAGTGTTGAAGTATGGGTTTGTTTAAAGAAATGCAGACCTTTCCTCCTCCTAATCCAGAATGATAGCGCTGGTGCCAGACGGATCTGCAGTGCACAGACAGATCTGTCATATGAGTTTACAGGAACATCCACATAATGTCAGCTGATGTGTTGGCTCGGCTGCTTCATCAGTGTCGCTCTTGTTTATATTTAGTATTTTCAGTTTGTCAGAAGGTGATAATGCAGACTGATCTCACTAAATGGTGTTGTATGTCACACCAGTTCTTATGGCATTTGGCGAGCTATACGAATGCATTTTCAACCTTTCACGTTTTATTCAACGCCATTTAATTGTGTCAATTTACGTCAAGATCTTTGGTTCACGTGACCTGAACTATAACCTAAGGGTTCATTTATGCTCGACGTTAAAGACGCAGACGAACACGGACACAGTGTTCTGTCTGTCCTCTGCGTACATTACGTGCATAATTCTGTCCGTTTTCCGGGAGCTTGAGGATCCATACCCAGAGAATACAGAGCAGTACCAGAGGGAACCACAGGGGGCAGTGTTGAGATTTGAACAGAGTAATTTCCATACACTGAAAGAGTCAAAATCTTCCCAAGTGTATTTTTCTCATTTCTTTTCCAAATATCCCATCACACTTAAAATAAGACAGAATCACCTAAAGAGTTATGAGATATAAGAACTGATTTTTAGACAATAGATCTGGAAAATCTTATTTCAGGAAATCTTACAAGATGATTTTCACTAGTTCCTTTGGCAGATTTTGTTTGCTTCATTCAAGATTTTTTTTCTTTATCCAAGATTTTTTTTTTTTGCTTAAGTCAAGATATTTTTTATGCTTAATTCAAAATTTTTTTTTGCTTAATTCAAGGAAAAAAAATCTGCCAATGGAACAAGTGAAAATCATCTTGTAAGATTTCTTGAAATAACATTTTCCAGATCTATTGTCTATAAATCAGTTCCTATATTTCACTGAAAAGTTACTGTTTAGGTGATTCTGTCTAATTTTAAGTGTGATGAGATATTTGGACTAGAAATGAGAAAAATACACTTGGTAAGATTTAGATTTTTGCAGTTTATAAGAGCGACTTTGTGAGTTAGTGAAAAACTACCAACATATTTATGACCACTACCCTTCTGAATGTCATCATTAGTATCACATGAGTAAAACCTCCTCTGTCGACGCCATGTTTGTTATTACAGACTTTCTTCTTATAAAAAAACTTTACTCTTCTTCGTGGTATTTATCAGCTATGCTAATTAAGAGCAGTGCCCTCTGGTGGACTGATTGAGAAACGCTCATTCAAACGTACAGGACGCATTGGAAGTATGAAGGCAGTGACACATGATGACAACATTAGAAACAGACGAACCTATTAATGTACGTAAAGCGAATATAAAAGAGCCTTAACTCTAACTCTCAGCGCATCGATTCACGTTGGACAGGGGGCTAGTAACGGCCTGAACATACATGTGGAAAGCTTCTAATGTGCACAGATAACACGACAATTAAAAGTGTCGTGTATATTGATGCGAGTCATGATATCACGCTGGATAATGCAGTAAATCTGAAGAATGCAGCAGCACGAGGTTTGGCCTCATCTGTGAAAATTTGATTTACTGGTTCAGGGTTTAGAAGATGATGGCTCTGTGGGAAAAGCTGGAGGTGACGATGATATTGTTAATTAAATACATTCTATTAATCGTACAGGACACTGGTGTAGTTTTGGAAAATGAAGTAACTGAGGTGTGGTTTTTCCACCAAAAAGGCCGTCTCTGTGTAAAATATTGTGGAATGTGGAAAATATTGCAACACCATAATGGTATCATGGGTTTTTGTGTGTGGTTATTAGTGGAAATGCGCAGATTATTGCTGCATGTTTAAGGTGCTGTTACTAATCTTTTGGTTTACTGTGTAATGTGGGGACTTTCCCTTTACATTCTTTACCCATAACCTCTTTCTGCTCAGTGTGTGTGCAGCTAAACTGTTGGTTAATATGTTTTCTGCCTGATTGAAATCAGTCTGATAAGAGATTTGAACTGAACTCTTTACACAGCTGCAGAACAGATAAAAGGATTCGATTAGATGTGGATTTCTGTGCCTTTTAGCGTTAAAATAAATTGCATGTCATACTTGTAACTGTAGAAATAGAATGTAATTTTCAAAAATAATTCTTTCATTAGTGAATAATCACCATAAAGCAAGGATCATTTTCTTTTTTTTTTTTTTTTTTTTTTTTTGAACGTGGAAACACCGTCATCTTCTACAACATTGATTCACCAGTAGCAGCAGTGACATCAAGGCTGGAGCTGACAGAATGTGAGGAGATATTATTTACAGTCACGCATTAATCCCATATTTAACTTCCACTACACGTCTGAAGACACCTGAGATTAGCTCAAACCTGGTCGTCACAGTCCATTCAGATTACAGTTTGCTGAAATGATTATGGACGAGGCCAGAAACATCTAATACTGCAGCTTTAACACTGGTTGGTAATCGCAGCTGTCAATCATGCATTTATCCCTCCTACCTGTTTAATAACATCTGTGAAAGGCCAAAACCTTCGATCATTGAGTGGATTTTCCACAGAGAAGAGGCTAAAAGTCTTATTTCCTCCAAGACCATGGACCAAAGGCACCAAAAACGATCACCTACTATCAGTTATTTGCTGTAGTGCAGGGCTGTCAGTCATTTTAGTTCCAGTTCCACATTCAATGTTTACGTCTACAAAGTTTCATTAACCCTTAAGACCCAAACATCCACCTTTAACCAAAACCATCTACTGATCTAAACTGTTTAATACCTGTTGATCCACTAATCCTATCAATACATGTCAATAATTGGTGTAAAATACAGTTCTTCATCTTTTCATGGTCATCAGATATGACCCATTTGGACGTTCAGAGGCTCCGTAGTTACCGTGGAAACACTGTCATCTTCTACAACATTGATTCACCAGTAAAACCCATAGAGTTGGATCAGTGACAGTGGATGGACACACTGGGTTTATGTTAGTTATTGATATCTTTGTTGAAAAGTCACTTTTACCTCAGTTTTCTCTGTTTTTATTATAATAACCTTCAACTTTCATCTGAGCTGTTATGAATATCTACATGATCAGTGAATTAAATGTAGGAAAATACTTGATTTTCACTGAAAAAAACACAAAATACAGAGGATGATATTATAATAAATGGAGATAAAGCACTTTAGAAAAGTTAAATAGAAAGAAAAATTCATTTGGGAACTGCCGCAGAAGCATCACTGTGTCTTTATGGGTTAATATGGGCGTGGGGAATGTCCAGACTCCATGGGACACATTTTTCTTTAATTAAACCACAGGCTTTTGTGGTGATGTGAATTTACAAGCTGCCATGGATACTACAGTTAGATGAATGTGGAGCAATAATGGAAATATATGCATCAGCACCATGAAACACAGGCGTCAAACTAGGGCTGCACGATACTGGAAAAAACTGACATTGCGATTTTTTTTTCTTTTACCCTGCGATATATATTGTGATATGAAAAAATACTCAGGAGGATATAACAGCTTAGTTGTGTTTCCTTTCGTTTTGGCAACAGGTGGAAGGAACTGTCAACACAGAACACATGCCGAAATAATTCCAGATAACTGATGTTGCTTTTTTTTTTTTTTTTTGTGGGGCACCAAGTCTTCGTTTTTCTGTGATTTTTTTTTTCTTGTTTGTTGCTCATAATATTGTTAAAATTGCACTTTTTTTTCTTAAGAAATTTCAGTTTTTTCAGGTTATTCACATCTTTTTTCTTTAGTTTGTAAATGAAAATATTTTCATGATTTAACGTTGGTTTTTTGCACATTTGTCATTATTTATAGGTTGTTTTCTTAGTATTTTACTGGTCTGGCCCACTTCAGATCAGATTGAAAGAAAGAAAATGAGTTTGACACCCCTGCCATAAAAGACGTGATGGGAATGATGCCACTGGTTCCATGTATTAAGAGATGAGAGGAAAGAAATGCAGAAGAGGCTCATGAAGATGTAGTGGAAATGAATCAGAATCAGAATCTCTTTATTGCCATTGTACAAGTACAATGAAATAGAGGTAGAGCTCTCTGGTTTAGTGCAAAAATTAGAAAGCATCAACAAATAACAGTAAAAAGGCACACTTATTTACATTAGAAAAAAAAAGTATTGCAACTAGGAATATTTGTAAAAAAAATAGAATTAAGTTGTGCAAATAACATGATGTTCTTAAAGTAGTCCAACTCGTCAGACATGACTCCAACACCCAGGTTTGAACCCTGCAGGATGTGAAAGAGGGCGTGGCATCAGGTCTGACATCAGTGACTTCATGATGACGGTGACGGCAGCTTTGATCCAGAACTCTGAACAAAACTGCATAGAAAAAAGGAAAAAGTGTGGAAGTCGAGGCGGTGTCGGCAGCATGTGGAGCTGGGAGTGTCCTCTGTGTGTGTGTGTGTGTGTGTGTGTGTGTGTGTGTGTGTGTGTGTGTGAGAGAGAACCTCAGCTGTTACGTAACATCTGTGTGTGATTAAAACCAGACCTCGGCTGCAGACCGTCACCCCGTCCCACATGAAACCAGTAGGTGGAGCTGTTGACCCAGATCACCCATGATGCCGCGGGGCGTCTGCTTGGATGCCTCTGCTGTCTGTGGGACGATCACAGCAGTCAGACTTCATTTCCTGCTCCGTAATGCTCCAATAAAACAACAAATACAGCCACAGGACTTTCACATACTGACATCAAGAGGCAAGATTAAAGGCACAAGGCCTGAGGGTTTATCAAGGCTTTAATATTAGGTGGTCTGGACTTTTTTCAGTCTAGGAGGGGGTTTTCTGTTTGTTTTTTTTGTCCCTATGCTCAAGTAAAACCATCTTATCTTTCACATCTTTCCTGAAACTCAACGGTTTTCCCAAGGTTTTCAGAAAACTTAGCAGCTGCTCAGGATCCATCTTCCATACACTGCAAAAATCTAAATCTTACCAAGTGTATTTTTCTCATTTCTAGTCCAAATATCTCATCACACTTAAAATAAGACGTAATCACCTAAAGAGTAACTTTTCAGTGAGATATAAGAACTGATTTTTAGACAATAGATCTGGAAATTCTGATTTTAAGAAATCTTAGCAAGACAATTTTCACTTGTTCCATTGGCAGATTTTTTTGCTTGAATTAAGAAAAAAATGTCAAATTAAGCAAAAAAAATCTTGAATTAAGCCAAAAATCTTGAATTAAGCCAAAAAATCTTGAATGAAGCAAAAAAAGACTAAAAAATTATATATATATATATATATATATATATATATATATATATATATATATATATATATATATATATATGGATTTGAGTAAAAAAATCTTGAATTAAGCAAAAAAATCTGCCAATGGAACAAATGAAAATTATCTTGAGATTTCTCAAAATCAGATTTTCCAGATCTATTGTCTAAAAATCAGTTGTTATATCTCACTGAAAAGTTCCTCTTTAGGTGATTACGTCTTATTTTAAGTGTGATGAGATATTGGACTAGAAATGAGAAACATACACTTGGTAAGATTTAGATATTTGCAGTGTAACTTTGACGAAGACTTTTTAATTTCAATAAAAAAATGTATAACAACTTTGTTATATATGTGAATAATGGATACAATGAATAGATGAATGAATAGAAAAGTGCTAAAAATATATATAAATCTAACTTATTATTATTATTATTATTATTATTATTATTATTATTATTGTGGATCATTACTCCAGCCATATCTGTGCTTTAAAACTTGAAAAAGGTAGAACAGACTTAAAATAAACACTATATAAAAAATTGCAACTATTACATTTGAGAGAAGTCACTTAAGTGTATTCTTTCCACACTGACTCTATATTTAATTTACTTGATGTGCAGCTGAAAATCGCTCAGTTCAGTCTTGTTTTCAGCAGCTGATTAATCCCATCATGCACTGGGTTTAGTCAACGGTTACTGCACAATGTTTTTTTTTTTTTTTCACATGGTTTATTTTCTTTCACATTGTTTTTGTCATTCCTTTTCAAGCTGCAGAATAAGACATAACCATAAGAATTCACACTTCAGTGGAAATGGTTGATTGTTGGTGTTTTGGATCCTTTCTGACCCCAGATGTTCGGCTTTTGGGTTTTTGCTGCATTTGCTGTTGGCGTCTATTTTTTTCACAGACAGACAATGTAATTTTTTCAGGTATTCATTAGTCAAGTCAAGCCAAGAAGAAACAGTTTGCAGAGACATTCAGAATATTTTGGCATGAGAACAGTTAGATGTTAATGGATGTGTCACATAAAAATGTCAGAATGCTCCTGTTAGACTCACGGATAGTGGAGCTCTAAACATATTCATGCATATAAACAGGTTCATGGGTGTAAACGTGTTCAGAATGTGCTGTGATGGAGCAGCTGTAGTTTAGGTTCAGCCGTCCACTGTTTACATACCACCATGCATGCTGAAGTCATGACATCACTTCCTGTCTAGCCGCTGTTCCACAAGCTTCTGTCCTTCAGTTCAGTCTCTGGTCAAACTGTGTCACTGTCCTTCCTGGAAAAAAAAAAAGGCGGAAATTTTAACCTTGAAATAACAAATTAAATACTGCAACTCCCATGAAGCTTTCTCACAGATGATGGAACTCATGGGTAAATGTTCCTGCTCTGTAGCTGCGTTCCCATCCTAGACTGAACATAAGAACTGGACGGATCTACCATGATGTTTCCCTTTGGTTTTTCATCTGCTGCTGTTTAAGCAGGTTGTGTTTTGGCTTTTTGGAGCAGGAAATGACTGTATTTGGACAAAAGGCTAGAGCTAAGGCAGCATGAAGGCTGGTGGATGAGTCAGTGTTCATCCTAATTGTTCAGTAAAATGATAAACTTCAGCAAAACATTTGTGTAAAATAGTTGAATGGTTTTGTTACTGTAACTTCAGTACAATTACAGTCGACTGAGTCAGCTGTTTACAGAAACTCCACATGACAACATGTAAAAGCCTGTTATTCACCTGGAAAAGTTATTAATACAGCCAGGGTGTGATTTGTCGGGGGGGATCAACCCCCCCCCCCCCGTGGTTTTTACATCCCTACTTCTGCTGAATGCATTTCATCCTTGGGGGAGAAAACCAACCAATGTAAATAACAGACAGGTAGGAACTGAGTTTTCTTACATCTATGTCCTACATTAGTGGCACTAACTTCAGTCTCAGAATGTGCGAACGTCTCCATACACATAAATACATGTGTCCCCTACCTATCTCTGTTTGTATATACTGAACAACAAAAGAAACGCAAGTATGTTTCGGTATTGGTTTATATGGGAGTTTTATTATAAATATTGGTTTCATATGCAATATTTATATCCAGCTGTGAAATTTACAGTGGGTCTCTCTTGCTGTCCTTGTAGCACTGAGTTGACGGTCACGGAGATGGGCCAAGCGAATATGGCGATCCTGATTACAGGTGGTCACACGTGGTCTTCCGGATCTTGGTCTGTCCCGAGTGGTCCCTGTGTCACGGAATCGTGTCCTCAGCCTACTGATGGTGGACTCGTGCATTCGCAGACGTCTGGCAACGTTGCGAGCCGTTAAGCCAGCATCAAGCATACCAATGGCGCATTCTCTCAGATTATCGTTAAGGCGAGGCATCGTGGTAATGCAGTAACTTTTGAATCTTACCATTTCTTTTTATAGCCCCCGGATAAACAAAGGGAATTGCCACTCCCATTTGTTGCTCCCACTACCATATCACTCAAAACATACCGCACCTCCGATACTTTGTACACGTGCTCAACACCACTCGTGGTCGTGTTTGCCTGCAAACACATGCTCCAATGCTTACAACTCACTTATTTTAATGTGTATCTCAGTTTACCACTCAACAGGACAGCTGAACTCTTGCCTAAATTAACAACCAAAAGTTGCGTTTCTTTTGTTGTTCAGTATATATCAGAAGACATGCCTACAGACCTGAATTCAGAGTTGCATACAGATCCATAGACCGGAGGCGGGGGTGGTCCATTCTGTACCAGTACCATGCAGCCACTTATAAGAAGGGGGATCAATAAATCGTAAGATGGGGAAAATGAATAAAACGGGGGAATAATACGTAAGAGCAAGTGGAGGGAGTTCTCCCCAAGTACCACGACGTACCTCTCTTTCTCTTTCGCTCGCTCACACAACTGTACAGGATGTACACCTGCAGGCGCCATTGTAACATGTTCAACTGCATCTTTAGGTTTTATGTTCTGTTTTGCATGATTACCTAACTCAGACAGAAATGGACAAGAGTATGTGGACATGTTGAATTCAGATGTTTCTTTTCTAACAGGTCTAGCATGTGTTGTTTTTAGATTTTAAATGTATTTTATCTCTTTATTGCTGCTATTGCTCTTTATGGCTGGACCCTTCAGCTGTCCTGTCCAGTGCATTGTATAGTGGAATGTGTGTCTAATGTCCTGTCCTGCTAACTGAACTGTCCCTAGGGGATAATAAAAGTTATCTGAATCTGAATTATTATTGATGTTGTAGCTACAGTGTGTCCCAATATTTTTGTCCATATAGTTTATAAACATCAATATTTCCTTAAAGTTTAATGGGAGAGAAAGTCAATGGTTAGTTGTGGTAGAAAATTATTTAGTCAGAACACGAAAATTATTTAAAAAATTTAGAGGAAGAACATTTAAATCAATAGTCATGGATAAAAAAACACAGGTTGGACAACGACAACTATGGTGAAGTCGGTGGTGGTTATTTGGAGTTGTTTTTGTGTTGTCCTGTTTTGTAAAACAGGGGAAGAAAGTATCTTTTTTTTTTTTTTATATCAGTGTTGGTGATGCATGTGAGGCAAACAGGGTTGGACTCCATATCCAGTGTTTCATCAGTGGTATGGCACTTAGACGGACTTGTCTATTGGCTTCTCTTTGGCCCTCGGTTCAGTTTCTGTCTGATCTCACCCTGTCCTCTAAACTCTTACCAAATGTGAGCACTAACCTCTACAGAAAGTCTAAAAATTACAGGACAAATCCACTAATCCCTTTTCCCACCGCTGCAACGGCCTCAGACTGTCTATCTGCTGACGTTTCACCTACAGCAGTGTGGTGGTTGGGGGAATGGTGTTCATTAAAAGCCACTGAAAAACCTAAATATACATGAACAAGGGAAAAACGAAAACCTAAATATGACATGAACAAGGGAAAAACAAAAAACCTAAATATGACATGAACAAGGGAAAAACAAAAAACCTAAATATGACATGAACAAGGGAAAAAACTAAAGAGGGGAAAGTGGTGGAGCTCAGCTCAGACTCTGAATAAGGGCTGTAGTGTTATTTTTATTTTCTAGAACAAAACCTGGACTTTTTGGTTTCACTTCAATTGTTAATCAGTGCAACAGTTTTTTCTTTGTTTTTTTTTTTTTTTTTAAGTAATAGATGTACATGGAAACTTATTAACCCTTTAACAACTGCAGTCTCTCCGGTGCTGCACTTTGCACTTTACACTTTACAACATTCACACAATTGTAAGTCCTGAACTGTTTGTGCTATCCACGAAATTCAAACGGCATCAGAAAGCTGAGATCTGTCACTTTCAAAAACTATATAACACTTTACAGCAGCAATTTGGGAGTCTATTACAAGTAAAGGAAATTTTGTGAGACTTCCACAGAGGCTGGAAAACACCTGGAAATAACAAAAAATATGAAGGTGTGATATGGATATGAATGTACAATGCAAAAAGCATGTTTGAGCACATTTAAAAGAGTTGAAAGTTTATTTTTGCAAAATCAGAAAGTTTGATCATGGACATTTACAGTTACTTCCGATAGTAAATATGTTAAATATTTCAAGTCTGTTTTTTTTTTTTTTCTTTTTCAGTAAAACACACTGTTTTAAGCATTTATTATTTATAATAATGATAATTAATGGACAGATATTGAAAGTTAAGTTGTTACTGAAAACAAAGGTGCAAAAGGGAGGAGGAGGAGGAGGAGGAGGAGGAGGAGGAGGAGGAGGAGGAGGAGGAGGAGGAGGAGGAGGAGGAGGAGGAGGAGGACCTCTTTCCTGTTTTCCCTGTTGAGTTCTTTCCTTCTCTGTCAGCTTTTTCTCTTCCCTCGCTCTCATTTCTGCCTCTTTCCTTTTTTTCCCTCTTCATTGGACTGATGTCATGTCACAGTCATGTTGCATGGCCTGTAAACTTGTGTGTGTGTGTGAGAGTTTCCACACAGCTGGTCACTCTGTAATTTCCTCCTAAAATAGCTCAGATGTTGAGCTGAAAATGGGTGTGTGCAATGCATTTTGGGATTTTGTAAACCACCAAAACCTAACAACTCCAAACATCTCCACTCCCACCCCGCCCTCTGTTTTTTCTAGTCTCTTATCTCTGTGTGTGTGTGTTAAGTGAAATCTCAGTCTTTATCTGAAATGGTTGAGCATTTATTATATTTTACTGAAGGTGTTTTGTAGCTACTATACCTTGAATAGAACCAACAGTATTTGAAATGAAATGTTACTGTACTTAATCTGTGATACTTTCACCTTTTTGTTCAACCACTTCCCTCAAAATTGCTTCCTATAATGTGCAATAATAATGCAATATTTATCAAAATATAAATGAACTATTTTTATATAGACTTGGTTCATAGATATACATACTACTTGTAAAATTTATATTAAATTTTCTTTTATTTTTAGTTTTTGTAATTTTGTATTCGCTCTATTCTTCTCTTCTGTAGTACTGGTGTTTTATTAATCTTGTTGAACTGACTGACGTAGCACAATGATAACAAGAAAAGCACTCGGAGAGCGCAGACCTCCGCCAAGAGAGATCTGCACCCCCCCCCGTGATCACCATCAAAATGTAATCATTTCTTCCATGTGCCAGTATCAATATTTCCTGAAAATTACATGAGAATGCATCCATAACTTTTTGAGTTATCTTGCTAACAAACAAACACACATGCACACATACACGCAAAGCAATCACAGTACCGCCTGGTGGAGGTAATAATTCTATTCTATTCTATTCTATTCTATTCTATTCTATTCTATTCTATTCTATTCTATTCTATTGTTAAAGCTGGACGTTTGCCTGTGTCCTCTGCTCTCCCAGGAGAAATTGTAGCTTAAATCCTGTATTAAAAGCTCCTTAAATGAAGACAGTTGCACGTTTCCACTAATCTGCTGTAATCAGAGGGTCTGAGCCTCTTATCGTCCCTCCTACACCTGATACTCCCCCCATCACAACAAACACACACTGATGCAGCCGACAGGAGGTGACCCTCTGGTGACCAACAGGTTTAATTTAACTAGAGTTTATTGAGTTTTATTGTATTAATAGGTGACTTGGATTTAAAACAGTCTGATTTGATAGCTGACCTACATCAGAAGGACTTTAATTCACCACAGCCCATGTTTACTTTCTCTGGAAGCTATATTTTATATTGTTTTATTGTTGTATTATTGTTTTACTGGCACGTTTCAAAGTAGATCAGGCAAACAAGAGGGTTTATTTAAGGGTGCGTCTATGATTTAGCTGTGACTGTTGTACAGCAAAACAAAAGTGGACAGAAAAAGCATTCTGTTATACTTTTTTCATTCTTTTATTATTGTTATTATTATTATTATTATTATATATCTTTATTTAGGTGGGACAGTGCACATTAATGAACACATTTATACATTCAGTTTCAATATAAACATATAAATATGCCGTAGTTAGTGTCAGTGCTAAGTTTCATCCGCAGTCCCCACTTAATAAATAAATAACCATGATCTGTGCAATACAAAGCAATACAGTAGAATAACTGAAGTACAGAACAAGACAACGTAATACATTACAAAACAGTACAGTTTAATACACTACAATATAGTACAAAACCACATTTGTGCCTACATGTCAAGGACTACAATAAACATTACTACTTAAAAGACAATACAGTACAATACATTACATTACAGTACAGTGCAAAACGACATTTGCATCTCATACAGATTCTATATTAGACAGTGTTTATAACTAAACATATATGAAAACCTTTCTATAAATTGAGTAAAAGGTGTGAATTGTTTTGTGCAATCTTCAATATTCATATGACAGGGTGTTTACACAGGTCTTGAAAGTCTTAAAAACATATGGGATTTTGAAAAGTCTGGAATTTTGTGTGAAAGTCTTAATAAAGTCTGGAAAAAAGTTTCTCTCATAGTTGAACTTTAGAGTATGGTCAAAGGCACATAAAATAAATGTGGAAAGCAAATAAAAAAAACGTGATATGATTTCTCCAGCTGGTTGGTACTGGAATGATTCTAGTGAAACTTGATTGTGTGATATTCATGCACTTTTGTAGTTTTCATACATTTTGAAGATGTTTCTTTCAGTAAAACAGAATTTACTGCGAATTATGCATTAATTCATTCATAAATGTATTAAATGTTTTCTACTACACACAACAAATACAATGTCAATCAAAAAAGTAGGCACACAAGTATAAAAGTACAGAAAGTCAAGGTCTTGGGGAAAAAAAAACGCAGTTTTGAAAAAGTCTGTAATTTTTATTTGGATTAAGTGTAAGTAACCTGTATCAGCTTTAGCGTGTCGTCATATTTGTGAATAATATGCGTTATAGCTCTGAATCAAGAGCAACGGCAGTTATTTGAGACCTTTTCAGACAAACACTGAGCAGCACAGTTTGAATTTCAAGAGACCGAAAATGTGTGGAAAACATGCCAGAAAAATGCACATCCTGCAGTTCTGTCCTCTGTCTAAACCAAAAAATGTGTGTGCAGATGGATTACCTGACACAGTTTCATGCTTCAAATGGAAGATGAAACCATATCACTGTTTCAGACGCTGTCATGTAGCTCCAGTAATGATGGAGGAGCTAACAGAGTCATGGTGTAGAGAACATGTTGACCTGTGATTGGCACAATTTTTTCAAAACCTTGAATCTTGGGGTGGATTTGTAGAGTCCAGGGGAGGTGCAGAAGTCATATTTCCTCTCAGACCACTGGAATTACAGTATCCTGAAATGGAATTATGGAATTTTTCCCAAGTTGCACAAAACAAACTTCATAAATCTATTGCCCACAGAATATACTGTATACTTGAGCTGTAATTATACTTTACATTGTCATGTCTGGATTTGTTTAAGAACTAAGTTGCATTGCTGGGATTATTGCTTTTTCCTTGTAGACAATGGACATAGTTTTCTGGTTCGGCTTTTGGTCTTTTCTTAGTCTGCTGGTTAGATATAGTTTTGTCTTGCTCAGTCCTCTAAATTTAAAAGTCTTTTAATGTCTTCCAGTTTTGTATTCATTCTCAGTCTGTCCTTTTTAGCCTTTAGCTGTTTAAAAACTGGACTGACCTCAGTCTCGACCCCATCAAACAACTCAGCAATGAAGCTGAACACGAACAAATGCATTTTATCACCATCAGAGATGGACCTCAGTGATGGTCTGAGAATGAATGACAGTAAATATATGTACCAAGATCAAGTGAAATATATGTACCAAGATCTAGTGTTGTAGTTAAGACCGGCTAGACCCAGACCAAGACACTGCCAAGGCTGGAGGGTATCAAGACCAAGACCATGACACACTAAGGCGAGACCAAGTCCAAGACTATGACTGAAAACAGACTAGAGTTAGAATCAACCTGACATATATCAATTGTAGAGCAAAAGGCATTGGTGTAAAGTGTCATGACTAGTTCAGTCAAAATCATGTGATCTTTTCTATTCCATTGTCCTTATGTCTTTCATTTTAAATCACCCAGATTTGTTATAGTTACACGTTAGGCCTATATTTCATGAATGTAACACTCCCTCTAGGCCTGATGGAACATATTATTCTCACCTGTCCTCTTCTATGACCAGTTTATCAGAAATCGTCAAGGGAAAGAGATGGGATCCACGAGGAAGATGTTCATATTAAGCCTGAAACAGTGGAACTTGTTTTTAAAATGGGTGCATCTGACTGGTTGAATTTGAAGAGAGCTCGAAATAAATAATGATACTATTGATACTCATACCCATATATGATACCCAACTGGTCAAGGCAGATGTCCATCCTCCAGGAGTCTGGGTCTGCTCCAGGTTTCTGCTGTTAAAAGGAAGTTTTTCCTTCCACTGTCACCATTCGCCAAGTGTTTGCTCCTGGAGGATTCTGTTGGGTTTCTGTAAATTGGCTTGAGTCTGGTTCATTCCAGCTCTATATTTAAAGTGTCATGAGATAACTTTTGTTATTATTTGGCGCTATATAAATAGATTTTGATTGATTGATTTCATTGACTATTCTGTGATGATGCGGTTTTTTTTTGTACAAATCCCATCGAGACTGCTATGTCCGAGACCAAATGAGTTGAGTCTGTGACAAGACCAAGACCACAAAAAAGGTCTCAAGAACGACATCACTGCCAGGATCAAAGGTTATTTGATAGACTGAAACCAAATGAAGGGATGCTATTATAGCCATATGACCAAATTACCAAATATGGCTCTTCATAGCTTTGGCCACATATTTCTGGGAGTTTACTCCTATTTTCTACAACATCCATGGTTCTTTTGAGATTTCTCAAGAACCTCTACAGCATTCTAAAGTCTGGCTAATGCCCATGAAGAACCCCTAAAACCTCTTCAAGAACATTGCAGTCTTCTTTGTGGTCTATGAAAGCATCTTAAGGATCCCTGCATCCTCAAAGACCCTGCTGGGATCATCTCAAAAGTCCACAAAAAGACAAAGCTGTTACTTGCATTTGAAGGTTCTATTGAACTCTACAACCATGACATTTTCCACAAAGCTGCTGAAAACCCCTTCAGGTGACTCTAAAACTCATCTTCAGAAACCCCTTAAGAAACCTTTTTATGGACTCCTTGAACCTCCTGAAGGGAGTTCAGAATCTAAGTGGTCTTTTTTGGGCTGTAACACAGTAAGACTGTTACACTTGGTAATGATCTTGGTCTCTGGGTAGAAAAGAATCCAGTGTTTCCTGCTGTGGCTCCGCCCCTTCATTAGGTCCCTGAAAGGACTTGGTGGACTGGAAACATCCTCTTTTGTTTCTGCAGAACATGCTACAAAAAACTTCCTCGTAGTGTTTACAGTGCGATGCGGTGCTATATACGATGGGGTCCTGAACTTACTTTGGCCAATTGAATCCATGTGTCACAGTCCAGGAGCTGTGATTCACACTGTCAGTTCCCAGGCTCCACGGTTCTGTTGGCGATTTCCACAACACTGAGCAACAAGGTCACATCTAACCAGCACAACTACTGACCAGCTCCTTTACGTGGTGGATTCTCTGTAATTTACAGGGATTCAACAATGGATTTGTAGACTTCACAAACAATACCGGTGGCGAGTGGAGCCGCAGCACGTAGCCACTGGAGATAAAGCATCAATAGATCAATATGTCACTGCTACAAGAACTGAACTGTGGTTGGAGCTGTGGTTATGTCATACAGTAACTAAAAGAATGCAAACACTCTAAAATAAAACCACACGCCTTGGTTATCTGTGGAATTAACTCCTGTAAACACGGTGATGAAAGTATGGGTTGGATTCAGGACTGGGTGGAGCACCATAGCCCTTAAACCTCAAACACTGATACAAGATGACCTTTAACTTAAGTTGATAAATTTGTAGTAGATTTTATTCGAATGTATTATTTGTATTAGATTGTATTTGAGTAGTTGAAGCATAGAAAAATATATAAATGCAAGTTGGGATATATGGTCTTTTCTTTTTTTTACTTTTCCACTTCTAAGCTTCAAAGGTTCTTTATTGTCACTTGACTAGATGCACAGATCATACAGAGAATTGAGATACTGATTCTATCTCACTAGTATAAGAGTAAACTAAAAAAGCACTCTGAGAGTGCAGACCTCCACCAAGCCAGATCACCCCCTCCCCCGATCACCACCAAGATTTAATCATTTGTTCCTTGTGCCAGTATCAACATTTCCTGAAAATTTCATCAAAATCCATCGATAACTTTTTGAGTTATCTTGCAAACAAACAAACAAACCCTGATGAAAACATAACCTCCACCGTTCCCTGACAGAGGTAATAAGCGATGTAAAGAATAAACTATAGCAGAATATAAAGTGTACATGTCAATCTATTTACAGTAGCAGCAGTAGTTCAATACAGTAATGGTTATTTTTAATTATATTTTAATATTTTATCTTTTTTTAACCAGGAAGTCCCATTGAGATTAGAAACCTCTTCTGCAAGGGAGACCTGAGAAGGTGCATAATGGAACCAAATAGCAGCAGATATGACAATAGTGCCATTTTTATGATGACATGCTCTTAATAGGGAGTAGATCTCAGATTGGTCACTGCATTTATGACAGCTGCTTTCCTCCAAAAATGATCCTGGAAATGGAAATTGGCTGAATTATCTTGCACTTGTAAGTGTATTACAGTAGATAGATAGTAGATCAGTAGATGGTTTTGGTTGTCAGTGTCTGTTTGGGGCTTTATGGGTTAAGACGAGCATTATCAGCTGACTGGAACAGGAGTTTGACACTACATAGATGTTCATAACTGTTGTACTTTTTGCCTCCGCAGTCATCTTTACCATTAGCTACTGGTGTTAATATCACCTTTAAAACTTCTGTAAATGTGGACTCTGAAAGATTAAAAAAAACTGTTAATGTTTTTGGCAGCGAGTAAAAAGACTGTCATTAGAAAATGGTTGAAGTCTGAAGCACCAACAGCTGAAGAATGGATGGATATCATATGGGATATTTACATTCTGGAGAAGCTGACATTTTGTTTTAATGGTCAAAGGGAAGCTTTTTTGACTATTTGGTCAAAATGGACAAACTAAGTAAAACCTGTAATTGTGGTGAATTGAATATATCAGTTATGTGAAAACATTTATATGATACACATTTCTGTTTCGGTTATTGTAAGCATACACACCTGAGTGCGTTTTATCTTGTTGATGAATAAGCAGAGCGAGCCCTCTCCTCCCACCCACTTGTTATATTTGTTCTATGTTCTACTAAAAGACTTGGATTAGCAACTCAATCTTTCGTTCACATTTGAGGTGTGGGCATTGAATTGTACCCAGAAAGGAAGTTTTGTATGATTTGCTTCCCCGAATAAACAAAGAGCAGAGAAAACTTCTCTAAATGAGTTGGTTTATTTTTAAAACCCCTGAGTCTAATCTTATCAGCTGGGGGTTTGATACCAAATTAGACATATATTAGTCTCATTTAAGGCTAATGATACTCATTTTGTCTTCTGTTAAAGTAGTTATACTTTTTTTTCTTATTTTGTTCAGACAAGGTATAGTTTTTGGATGTTACCTGCTTGACAGTTTCGACTGTGACTCCAGTCTTCCTCAGAAGCGTCATTCAACGTGCTGCTGACATGTCATTTATTACCATGTCAGCTCGATGGGCTCTGATTGGTCCGTCAAGCTGATCAGCCTCCCCTGCCCTGGGTGGTCTCTGGAGGAGGGAATCCCAGGTGTGTGACAGGGTGTACGCCCCCTCATCCCGGTTGATGGTGCCACTCGCCCGCTTCCTGATCTCTATTGCCTCCTTGATCCAATGTTTGAGTTTGTCTCAGATATTATAATGGTGCCCTTATCCCAGTCCATGATGTGGTTGTGTCTTCTGCAGTGATCTGTGATGGCTGATTTTAGGTTCTCCTGTTCTGCTTTGTTTTGTTTTTTTTTTTGAGTCCGTGTGAATCGCCCCACTGTCGTCTTTTCGCATTCTTTTTGATGTTCCTTTTCCTTGTGTTGAATGATCGTCCTGTTTCCCTGATGTAGGTTTTGTCACATGATTTGCACGGTACTTCGTAAATGACATTGCATTTTTTTCCCCCAATATTTTTATTGGTATTTAAGTTTTATAATGAAAGCTAAACAAAGTAAATAATAATATAATGAACATGAATCAGAACAACACAAACACTCATACACACACCCATGCACACCACGTAGACCACGTAGATTTTTGTCCGGTGCTATTTCGTCTTCTGGGTGTATGAGTAATTGACGGAGTTTTGTGTGTGGTTTTATAACAGTGTTGATGTGATGTTTTTTCAAGACCTGTTGTATTGGTTCTGTTATCCCCTGGATGTATGGTATGGTTATGAAGTCTTTTTGTTTGGCGTTGGTGTCATTTGTTTTCGTAGACAAAGCTCATATGATGACACATTTACATAAATGCATCATGAAGAATCGTGGCCTGTTACATCAGCAGTGACCGGCTGAGTTTTATCCTGATTCCACAACAGATGGTCCCAGGACGGACCGGTGGGGAGGGGGAGGGAGGGAGGGAGGACCGGGCGAGAGAGGTACACACTGTACAGGGGACTCTCTCTCTCTCTGTCATTCACTCGGTGTGATGGAGGTGAAGACCCGACCTGCCACGGCTTTAATCTTCTTGAGTGTCATAGAGGATAATGAAGCGTTGAGTGGTGTGGACACTTTCGCCGTCAGACCGTCCCCACGTCCAGTCGGGACGTGAACTCTGTCGACAAACTAACGAAGCAAATGCAGAAGAGTGACCAAAACGTCGAGAGTAACGGTCCGAGTTGAAGAACATGGAGGAAGGACGGGGACTGTGTTGATTTGTATTTTTTTCTTTTTGGCCTGAAGAACAAACCTGGAAAAGTTGGGAACATTTACCACTTTTATTGGATTTCAGCAGCTAGGATCGGATACTTCCATTTTTGTCTTTGCAGTCTTTTGCTTTTGTGTCATTGGGTTTACCACGACTGGATCACAGTTTTTGGAGCATTAATAATTCATTTATTTTTTCCGTTTCCATAACCTCTCAAGGAAATCTAAATGTGTGGACTATTTTTGAGTAGGTGACTAGTAGTTTTAGTTGAACTGACTGAAATACTAGAATTCTTTAAAGATGTAACAGGTTTTTTTTTTCACTTTCACCACACAACAGCAGTGAAAACATAAAATTAGCTATAAGTGCCGCAACAGTCATGACTTCATAGGGTTAAACTTCAACAGAAGTGTTTGTGCAAGTGCATTGAGTTGCATTTATTTGAATCAGGCTTATATTAGAGGCAGCTGTTTCATTTCTAATTCCTTTGATTTCATAAGTATTTGGTAAGATTAAACTGCAAATTATTTGATTCTTGCCAAGATAAAAAAAAAAAAAAAAACCTAACAACTTAGGCCTAGATTTAGAAGTGTTAGATAATTTATCTTGTTCTAAGAGGTAATTTCTTATTTTAAATGTTCTCACATCTGTAGACCTGCTTATTTATAGATTTTACAATCTTAATTCAAGAAATCTCAAGTAAAATTCTCTTGCTGTATGGACACATATTTCACTTGTTTTGAGAATCTTTATCCTCAGATTTAGTGTTTTTATCTTTTTAAAAAACACCCCTTTTTTGCAGTGTATATTTAGCAAGAGGTAATATTTTAATTCATCTTGTTCATGTTGCTGAATTATATTGTAAATATGAACACAACCCTTCTTGTGACCTTTGCAGTAGAAATAGAGATGGAGATAATTCTTAAGAGGCTTTTATTTAGAATCGTGTATTGACTCGCTGCGTCCCGTTATAGACTGTTTATAAGAAGTGGTTTGAGCCCCTTCACTGATTCACACTGCTTTATTGAAGCAAGGAGTTTGTGTTTTTGTCATCATTCTTGGCTTTTTGGAGCCATAAGTGATTTTATTAATGTAATATTTTAATTTTCATATTCAGCATCTAGTGGCCGTCAGTGGTATTACACTTTAAAACACTTGAACTTATCCAAACGTACTTCTAGCCTCTTATTGCACTTTTTGGTTAAATCGACTGAAATGTTAGGAGTCTTTCAAGATTTGACAGATTTTCTTTCACTTTCATCTCACAACAATTGTAAAAAAAACAGAATTAGCTATAATTGCTGTAACAGTCGTGACTCCATTGGGTTAAACTTAAACAAAGATGTTTGCACACAGCAATTTAAGTGCAGAGTGTCTTAAGTTACACTGAGAAACTGAAGCCGCCGCCTCCAAGCTCTGGTTACCTGCCTGCTGTCAAAATTGTAGACGTGACACAAACTGCAGCAGTTGCTGCGGGACAAGGTCCAGAGGGATTTTATCAGTTCTGTGGAAATGTTGATGTCGTCTGTTATTGGGCGGGATTAAGGACAGAGGTGAACCAGGTGAGTTATAAAAACAAGGGAGTGAAGGAGCAAGAAAAGACTGTACGACTGAATCCAACAGGAATAATGTAGAGGTGAAGAACTGAGGTGGACGTTCTGGATGAAAGCTGAAGTTTTGACTCTTTGCAGATGATGATGTCACTTAAGTAACAACTGACTTTTAGAAAGAATAATGTGAACTGAACAAACTAAGAGGACAAAGATTCCAACTCTCACCTGGATCACACCGGCATCGATTTCACTTGTTCGGATTTGGATACGATGACACCAACAATCACTTCAGTGGACGTTTTGGCCAAGTGAACTGGACCTGTCCAACGGGGTCATGTACGTCCTGTGTACCCTGGCAGTCCTGACCCTCCACAGCCTCTTCAAGAACAGGAACAACAAGGCTGTGGAGGCTGGCAGGACCTCAGAGGCCGCAAGGAAGGAAGGTCCACCTGAAGATGGAGACCACACCGCAGTCCAGGCCACACCGAAGACTCTGGGACAAGGACACATTTCGGTAAAGGGTGGGGGTCACGGCCGCCCGGTGAGCTTCAGATCAGATGGGAAGCGGAGGCGAGGGGGTGGCACGCGTAATGTACCTGACAGCCGCAAACGAGTACAGGTGAGAATATACAGGGTCTTGAAAGTCTTAAAAAGTATGGAATTTTGCGGTTTTCCAGACCTTGAAAAGTCTAGATTTTTGTGTGAAAGTCTTAAAGTATGGAAAGAAGTTTCTCTCATAGTTGAATTTCAGAGTGTGTTCAAAGGCACATAATCTGTACAATAACAAATACACAAGGAACACATTTAAAAAATAAATAAATAAGAGGAAATCATCTGAAAAAACTTGATATGATGTCACTAACTGGTCAGTACTGGAATGATTCTAGTCAAACTGGTTTGTGTGATATTCACGCACTTTTGGGATTTTCATTTGTTTTGAAAATGTTTCTATCAGCAAAACAGAATTTACTTCGAATCATTCATTCATTGATTCATTCATACACTTATTAAAATGAACTTTTCTGTTACATACAACAGGTACAATCTCAACCAAAAAAGTATGAATGGAAGTATAAAAGCACATAAAGTCAAGGTCTTGGGGAAAAAAATTGCAGTTTTGAAAAAGTCTTACATTTTTATTTTTATAAATTGCAAACACCCTGATTATAGACATTTGTGACGTTGTGAGGTTTGTCTTTTCCGTTGCTTTTCCTGTTCTGGCAGTAGCTTCAACCTGATGGTCCAGGTTTTTAATTTCTGTTCTTTTTAGTTTAATTTTCTGAATGAGTGCTGTTGTTAAAACACTCTAAGAACGACTCTAATATGTTGGCTGTCAGGCTCTGCAGCAGTGACATGGTTGTGTTTTGTTTGTTAGTAATGTGCAGACTGTTACAGCTGAGACTCATAAATGTTAACTCTGCTTTTTCTTGACGCCTGCTCACAAAAGCAGGAAGTAAAGTCGATTTTTCCAGTATTTATGCTACTTTGATCACAGGAGGAAGAAACTACTTCAAACTACAATAAAAATAGAATGTGGAGTCTTTTTAGAGATTAAAAAATAGGATGGAACCAGACAGACATGCATTTTCTCCTCCTGAATGAATGCTGTTGTGAAAATACTCTGCAGCAGTCACCTTGTTTTGTGGTTGTGTTTTGTTTGTTGGTAATTTGCAGACTGTTAAAGCTGAAACTCATGAATGTTAACTCTGCTTTGTAAAACAGCAGTGATCTTTTGAATATAGTGAGACTAAACTGCTTTGGTCCCATATTTCCTCAAATGGTTGCCAAGGCATTTATTTATTTATTTGCATTGAATTGTATTTATGTGAATCAGGGTTTTATTAGAGGCACCTATTTATTGCCAATTCCCTTTATTTCATAAGTCTATTTGGTCATATTTTAGCTTGAGGTCTTGTTTGAATTCATCCCGTTCATGGTGCTGAATTATGTTATAAACGTGAACTCAACATTTCTTGTAACATTTCACTGAAAACATAGGTGGAAATAATTTTCGGGAGGCTTTGAAAAGCACTTCGGGCACCATGAAATTGTGGAAAAGCTTTATACAAGTACTGACCATTTACCATTTCATTGAGAAATGTGGTTTTAGCCCCTTCACTGGATGTCACACTGCTTTTATTGAAGAAAGGAGTTTGTGTTTTTGCCTTTATTCTTGGTTTTTGTGGAGCCACAAGTGGTTGTATTAATGACGTAGTATTTTAAGAGAGGAGTTCATTATATGCCGATGGGAGCCTGACCTTTTCATATCCACCATCTAGTGGCAGTCAGTGGTATTACACTTGAGTACACTTGAACTTAAAGGAGCGATATTTATCTAAACCCATGTTTATTAAGGCTAATGACGTTCATTTTGTCTTCTGTTAATGTAATTATACATTTCTTTTTTTTTCTTTTGTTCAGACAAGGTATAGTTTTTAGATGTTACCTGCTTGACAGTTTTGACTTGTCTGAACAAAAGAAAAACAGAAAAGTATAACCACTTTTCTTAGTCTGTGGTTCATTTCTTTGTGTATTTGGACCCTAATAGTTCATACAGTTTGAATTTGAACCCTCCAGCTGCTGCAAAACTATCTTTATATTCATTTGGACAAAAAACCAGTGGATTTCTACAACCTGTTTTAATTCCTGCTTAATTTGTTACGTTTTATAACTAGTTCCGTCTCCACATTTGCACATATAAGGTCCAGACTTCAGACGAACATTTCTCCATAATTGTTTGTCAGCAGCAGAGGTTGTAGTCCAGACTGAAAATATGTCCAAATTTGGAGCCCATTGCCTAAAATGTTCAGTTGTTGGTTGAACAGGACAGAGCAGCACAGCCAACAACCTGGAGGGGGCGGGGCCTGAAGTGGCTCATGTGCATTTAAAGGGCCAGCGCTCCAAACCACCTTTCTGGTGTCATTACTCAGAAATAGTGTTGAAGATGGACCTGTGGAGTTGAATGAATGAAGAATTCAGACCCAAGCAGAGCATTTACAGTTTATAGAGGCCACAGGGAAATGTGGGAAAATGAAGAATTTATTTATTTATTTATTTATTAGGGACAGTGCATATTAATGAACATCTACAACAACTGCAGCTGTAA
Source organism: Sphaeramia orbicularis (assembly GCF_902148855.1). NCBI lineage: Eukaryota > Metazoa > Chordata > Actinopteri > Kurtiformes > Apogonidae > Sphaeramia > Sphaeramia orbicularis. Next base: position 17,969,431 of record NC_043959.1, on the reverse strand, counting down.
ATATGCCAGATTGTAGCAGCAGTGCTAATTTCCATCTGTGCTTAGAAAAGACAAATATCGCTCCTTCAAGCAAAAACTCATTGCTCCATAGTTCCCTTATTGCACTGTGTAAATTTTGTGGCTTTGAACGCTAGTATAAAATAGTGATTAATAAATGTGTTTACAATTTAGTGACTGAAATCTGACAATAGCTCCTGTCTAACTGTCATGGATATTATATGAAGGACATTATTATGTGTTAAGCTAACCTTATTTTTCCCATCTGTTTTATTTGTTTTTGTCTCCAAGCCATTTTTGAGATCTGATTTTTAATTTGATATCAGCTTTTTGGTTTAGTGGAGGAAATCTAGTACACATCACATTGATTTTTAGAAAAATTGTATTGGTAGCAAACACCATTCATGTAGTTTTATTTAGCAGATTTCCTTTACCACCATTAACACTGACACAGGCTGGTGTGTTTTATTAGTGTGTGTGTGTGTGTGTGTCCACTGCTTAATGTTGTGTGTTTCACTTTAATGTGATGTTCTGGCTCTCAGTGGCTCTTTGATGTATGACAGGACATTACTCATCATCATCAGATTATATATGAAGCATGTAGATCTGGTCACATGATATGAAATCCTCTGGCCTTCATTCTCTGCACCGTGTCCATGGAAGAGTCTGTCAGATCAGCTGTTACATAACTGAGGAGGATGATGATGATGATAATGATGATCCTTTGGATGCTGCTCTGACCAGGGATCACCAGCCCTTATCCTTTGGCTTTTAATCATATTTTTATAAGACCCGCCTCTTTAGCTCCAGGAACAGGTTTATTCTCTGTATACGAGACACAAGTCGCTTTTCCATTGACCCTCAAATTGCGCGAATATAACTTGCGCATAAAAATTCACCTAATGGAAAAATGAGTTGTTTTTTGATTAAAAGTTTTTGCGCTGGCAAGAGGTGGTTTATCGGGCATTGCGCAATTGGTATATCACGCAAAACTGCAATGGAAAGATGTCTTTCCGCAACTAGAGTCACCTGAATAAAAAAACACGGATGTTGACGGACGTTACAACAAGACAAGAAGAAGAGTTTTAAAAGAAACATGGTGCGGTATGTGTGGACACGCCAGGAAACCCAATCATTTTTTAATTTAGTACGGAATAGAGGGATAATATATAATAATAATGAATATATCTGTAAATCAACACCATATTTATGTTCATTGCCATGTTTATGGAATGACTTCTCTTGTCATTTCGCAATAATAAATCATCTCATTTGTGATTTAATGGAAAAACTAACATTACGCACCTCTGTTTTTTCGACATTTAGTAAATATTGGTAAAGTTTTGCGTAGATGTCCAGTGGGAAAGCGACTACACTGTTGGGTTTTGTCGATTAGTCTTTGAAAGATAAAAATTTTTTGCTAAATATTTGGTCTTGGGAAGGCAGTATCGGTCCCTCCCCATGTCTTTCAGTATATTGGAATTATTCCATATATATATATATACTGTGTTTTTACACTTATTTCTGTATATGATGCACATATTCTTGAGTGTTTTTATTTATTTTTTATCTAGCTGAGAGCTACCTGTAAGCAAAATTTCATTATGTGCACATGAGGACAATAATTCTTGAATCTCATGTCATCAGTTGCATTTATTTATATATTTGTATAACCTCTAAATTAAAGAGGAGCAAAGAATAGATAATGAAAGGCAGGTTAATATTAAGATCCATTCTTTACTCAGATGTTATTAAGAGTCATTAGAAATAATTTTTTTGCATCTACATAAACTTCAGGAATGTTCTATGAAATATATATGTTGTGTTGACTAGAACTAGTTTCTGTTACTAGATAACTTTAGATTTTTTTTTTTTTTTTTGCTCAAACATGTTGTCAGACCCCACAGTCCTCAGTAAGTATTTGATTTCTGTATGAATCGTCTTTGATGAATATTTGGTGCTAAACATTTGCATTGTTGCACTTTTGAGTTGAGTATTTCCACCATTTTTCAGACTAAAACTGTGCTTTTTTTCAAAATGGTTTCAACAAACCACAAGTTTTGTCCTATGTTTTCTTCTTTTTTTCTTTTAAAGATTTGTTTTTATTAACAGAAGCTTTTACAGGATGTTTAGGGTGTTTAGCAAACATATACAGGTTGATACAGTGAGATAAGGTGCATTTTACAGACGGAACATTCATACATGTATAAACTTACAGATACACCACACAGGGATGATATTTGAACATCAGAAAAGAAAAAGAAGAAATAAACAAATTTTAATAAAAATGTAAGTCAAAACAAAAATATTACATAAACTCTTTTTTCTGCTTTTTTTTGTTGTCAGTTTCAGTACAGTGCAATACCAAACCAAACAGCAGCAGATATGACAGTAGTGTAATGTTTAGGATAAAGTGCAGAAAACAGTCAGCAGCTAAAGTGAGAAAATCACAGTTTATTCAGAGTCATAACTGAATCACCCACAACTGCAATAAGATCTAGACTCAGAATAGTTAAAGGGTAACTAAACCAGGTCAAATCTGGACCAGACTAATCAGTCAGTGTAGTCCAGGCGTACATTAGTCTAAATTGTGTTTATGAACCCTTATGTTAAACAGATTTGTTGCATTAGTCGGTTCCTCCAGCCTCTCAGTTCATTCAGGTTCCTCTTGGGAAGTTCAAATTTCTCCAGGATTGTTTTTTTTTTCTGCTTGTTCAGCTTTTCCTGTTGTGACTGGTCTTTATTTTCTTGACGCCTGCTCATAAACACAGGAAGTAGAGCAGATTTTTCCAGTATTTACGCTGCTTTGATCACAGGAGGAAAAAGCCACTTTAAACTACAACAATAAAAATAGATCGTGGAGTCTTTCTAGAGATTTAAAAAAAAAAAAAAAAAAATAGGATGTAACCAGACACAGACATGCAGGCAGGGCTGTTGAATATTTCAGGTGGGGGGAGGAGAACGGCGTAGTGTCTCATGCTTCATTTAAGGCTGAAATATTTATCCAAGAGGGGAGGAGGAGGAGGATGGGGGTGGGCGGGGCTAAACGAGGTGTGATGCTGCCTGTGTGAGTGTGCTGTTGCTAGGGGAACAGAGTGGGAGGCAGCAGTGTGTGTGTGTGTGTGTGTGTGTAAATGTGTGTCTGTGTGTGTATGTGTGCGGTGCTGAGGGGGTCGGCGGCAGTGTCGACACTCGTCCCGCTGCTGCGTGTCTGTCGCTGTGTGATGGTGTGAGGGCGAGGAGCTGCAGCAAAGATGCAGGGATGATGGAGACGGAGAGGCCGCAGGGAGGGAGGTAAGAACGGACACAGACGGACAGACAAACGGACGGACACAAAGAGGGGAAAGATGGAGGATGGAGGGAAAGCAGACAGAGGTTTGGCTGTAACCTGAGGCACAGGCTTATGTTTCCTCTCATATGTGTGTGTGTGTGTGTGTGTTCAGAGGACGGCGGTGCAGCTCTGTTTGTTCATTCCCATAATCCTCCTTCATCTCATGCTGCTTCGGCTCCTTCGTATGCGTATTTATATTCTACCTCCTGTCGCTTTGAGCACATGTGCAAATCTAGCGGCGGATGCTCAGTTGTTTTTCATTCTTGAATCAGTTGGACTCATGTCTCTTTACAACTAGTCCCGTTCCTTCCCTTTTTTTTTTTTTTTTTTTTTTTTACAGCAGGTGGAGGAGGAGCTACATTCAGGTAATTGTAGCTGCACCAGGTGTCATTAGCGCCCCAGTAACCCAGTAGCAGTGTGGCCCCCGTGAATGAAAGTGTCCTGCCATTGCTCCAAACTGAAATTTCTCAACAGTTGTCGGACGGACTGATGGGAAATTTTGTGCAGATGTTTGGTTTTGCAGCGATAGACTGAGCTTTCATCTACCGCTACTCAGGTCAGACCGCAATTTATCCTTTTGGTTTAAACCCTGCAGAGTTGACGGTATTATAGTCGGCCGCCTCTTGCTAAACTATGGCGGTAACCATGGTAACAACAGAAGGTCAAGGGCTGCATAGTAATAGAAAATGCTGACACTGCATTGAGTTTTTTTTTTCCTTTGGTGATGCGATAGTGCCTACATTTTCAACAGGGGACTTTGAAAAACTATATGTTAATGCTGCGCAAACTGCTTTTTTTTTTTTTAGAGGAATTAGGGTTGTTTTATCCCGTTGTTGACTCGCAATTAAGGCACTGTAGACAGTATTTGTTCATCATCACCTCTTCTGTGGGTGAATTAATTCCATGTAGATGATGTTGCTTTTCTTTTTGAAACTAAATCTATTTTTTCTGTATTTTTTTATTTTTTTTTCGCCTGTTTATTGCACATTTGTACTTTGTTGTTGATGACTAGACAGGGCGGGGCCGATGTAAGTAGTTTATCTGGTCAACACTGATTATGACTAGAGGTTCACAGTCCTGCAGGTTCCTCAGTAGTATATACAAAAATCCATAATGTAAAATCAGAGTGAATCAGGTTCTATCAGAACTGTTGTAGATTGATCATGGAGAATAAGAACGATAAGAGTTTTCCTTCTGTATTTAGAAGAACAGAGCAATAGCATGATGTGTTTAGCCTTACTTGACATGTGTCCTGCAAGATTGAATTGGGTTCTTCTATGAAACTCAGTTTATTTTGGTACCTGGCACTTTTCCAGCTTTTTAGACCCAATAATTAAAGGTAAATGTAGACATAGTTCCCCCCAGGATGGACCTAATGATGACCTCAGATAAATGCAAAAAAAAAAAATTCTACTCTTACTCTGAGCCTTGCCATAATTAATGAATTTTTGATCAATTATTGGGTCTAAAAATAGGACCCAAATATGGAAATTAAATCTCCCTAGGTGTCAGTGCATTAGATGTGAAAATATGTTTGTAAATGGTCTTATATAGACTATGAATAAAGACACTGTGTTAAATGTGTCCATCCTAGTGGTTTTTTTAATCCACATGTGGGTTTTTCATCAGTCTCAGTCTCAGTCTCATTCCAGGTTTGGTGTGGAACCCATCGTGTCCACTAGTGTTACATGCAGAACCGGAACATGTAAACACATAAATTGTCAATGGTTTTGCAACAGCAGTCATTTTTGTGAAACACTCTGCCTTGAATAATTAGTTCAATTCCTAAACTGTACCTGTGAGGGAATAAAGAGATATTAAAAAAAAAAAGTAGTGCATAATTTTCATGTCCTTTTGACCGTGTTACATGCAGATTTTTGTAGTAAATATAAAATAATATAAAAATATGTTTTATCTGAAAAATAGTTTCTCTTTTATCTCAGTAGGTATTTATTTTGAAAATACACCCAAAGTGCTTCCAAACCTGCTTCATAACATTCGTCTACATCTGGTTTGAATTTTTAGCCCCATGTCCTGTTTTTGGACCAGTTTCATAGAAGCACCCAATAAATGAATTCTACAAAACAAAATCCTTTACATTGTGGTTTTTTTTTTTGTCTAAAATTATTTTTTTATTTATCTTTTTTGAACAATGTAACAGTACATACAAAGGAATATTAATCCTTTACATTGATTTACCTGGAGATTATCTGTCAATCCATAAAAATTTCTCCACATTTTCAGTAAAAGAATTCAGTAAACATTGGTCTGGTGCACTGTACATGCTTCATAAACTCAGAAAAATGGTGCATTTGGTCTTGGATTTTCAGTCTGAGGGATAATTGAAGCTTGTGCCTTTGATTCGTACCTGCTGCTCCTTCATGGCAGTGATGGGATGTTTTTTTAATATCTGCACTGAAATAGCATTTGGCTGTTTTCTATTTGAGTTTACTGTCACATATGTGAGTGTGCAGTGTTCTCTGATACATGATCTGATGTTTTTGTGTTGGCAGTGGTTGTAGTAAATATGGAGAAAAATATAGTGTGTGTGTGTGTGTGTGTGTGTGTGTGTGCGCGTGTGTGTGTGTGTGTGTGCAGTCTGGTAGCAGACAGGGTTTGACTCTGAGCACATGGAGGCTGAAAGAAAAGATGATTTGACCCAGTTAACCGAGGAGGAGGAGGAGGAGGAGGAGGGGGCGATTAAAACCCCTTCAGGACGTAAACAGAGCAGAGTGTGTGTACGACGGCTTGGATGTGAAATGTTGTTTTCCGTCGTAGATGCTGCAGTGATCAGAGTGCTGACCTCACCGCCTCATGCTTCGTCATCGTCCCTGTGAGCGCTGACTCAGCACAAAATAAAATCCACAGTTACACGTTGACGTCATCGGATACAGTGTAGTTTTTAACGCGGAGAAAGTACGGCTGTAACATTAGCACCTACGGAGAGAGCACGATGGGTTTGTAGCCTGTTGCTATGGTAACAGGGTTCGGTGGGTTTACAGTGTGTATGTGAGGGAACTATAGAACACAGTGGTAATGGTGGTGTCTGGTGTGTGTTTGTTAAAATCCTAGAAACAAAGTAAAGTTCCAGTTTCGATGGTGGACATAGTGTGAAAGCTGCAGAAGCCGAATTTCAGAGGGAAAAGAACCAAAACCTGAAAATGCACACCTTCATCCTGCAGTTCTCTGCTCTCAGTCCAAATCAAATGACTAAATATAAGCATGGATGACCTGACATAGTTTCATGTAGGGATGCACCGATACCGATACGAGTATCGGCATCGGCTCCGATACTCAGTGTGTGTACTCGTATTCATACTCGTAAAAGACATCTGATACAACTGCACCGATACCACGTACGGCCGTGTGACATTCCCAGTTCAGTGCAGCAGGTACACGGCGGTGGAATAATGTGTGTGGAGTGTGAAGTGTGGAGATTTTTCAAAATAAATGACGGTGATAAAAGTAACGCTGACTGACAGTAACGTTACAGACACAGACAGATACGGACGCAGCGTTCTGTCCATCCTCTGCGTACATTCCATCCGTTTACCAGGTGCTCGCGGGTGTGTAAACAGAATGAGAATACCAGCAGGAGTATAGAGCGGTGCAGACCGCCACCAACAGAAGTGAAAACGAAACTTATCGCTCATTTCTCTTTTCTCTACCTGCTTTTAAACCTTACGAGTGAAAACGCTGCAATATTAGTATCACATTAGTGTTGCCTCTGTCGTCTACATGTTTGTTATTACTGACTTTCTTCTTCTTCTTCTCAAAAAACTTTCCCATCTTCGTGGTATTTGTCCAGTATGATTAATTCAGAGCGGCGCCCCCTGGTGGATTAATTGAGAAACGCTCATTCCAACACGTCAAATGTCAGTAGCAGCACTTTGTTCCAGTCAGACTAATGACAACGACAATAAAGCACATTTACAAAAGGAACTAAGAACTGGAATGGGATTATTAAGTCCTCGTATCGGTACTTGGTATCGGCAAGTACTCAAATGTAAGTGCTCGTACTCGGTCTGGAAAAAAGTGTTATCGGTGCTTCCCTAGTTTAATGAATATATGACAAAGTGAGACGGGGTTCCGTCAAATGGTCATGCCCATGTTTGGTTTATTTTCATTTCAAATATCAACATTTAAAACCAAAAACAGCAAAGGAAAAAAACCTATACGAACAGGAGCGGGATGAAGTGTAAGTTATACACCCCCGCCCCCTTACCCTATCTTTTTCTACTGGCCACAAAGTCCCATGTAAGCACCACAAAATAACTCCAAAAATATTACACACATCAAAATAAACTCTGTCCAAGCGTAACAGGTGAAATCTGCGTTGTGTAGTAAATGGCACAGACAAACTCCTAGTTTTTATTCTGACAACAGACAAAAAGTGAAATCACTCAACTGTCCAGCAAACCTGGTAATGCTGCCACTAAAAAATACAGAAACATACGTGTTGGCATACACATTAACATGCTTCACAAGCTGGTACCAGTCTATTTACTGGACAGATACAATAAACACAAAATTGTGTTCTCACACAAAGGTCTATTGGAGTCTAGGTACATATTCACTCAAATAAGAATAAACATGCAAATAAAATAATCAACTGTCAAAATATTGTTGAGCCTCAAAAACTCATGACCTACCACTGGTACAGGGAAGAGCAGAAGGCGTCATTCCCACAACTGTACGACTTTCTGAAAGGGGCAGAACACTGTTTTATCACACAACTCAGTGGCAAGTGGAAGCACCAGTCCTGTTACACAAGCCTCCAGACAAATACTTGTAAATATTGTAATGTTAAACAGTTTTCCTTAAAAAAGTGGATTTAAAACAGTCAGTTTCTCCTATTGGTCAGTTGTGTTACTGATCCTTTGTGATCGGAGCTAAAAATTCCAGTCATTTTCTCTACAGACCACAGTGCTAAAGTGATGACAGGACACTTACAACTGCAAAAAAGCTTGTTTATCACTGTGACATGGAGGTGTTCCATGTGTTAAAGCCTCTCTGAATGACCACTGGGGGGTTTAAAATGGCGCCAATTTAATGTCAAATCTGATGACGAACAGGAAGGACAGTAGATGAAATATCTACATGTGCTGCAGCCAACATGGACTGGAACAAAACCTGGAGGCCAGAATTTATTTATTTTTTGCCACATATGAGCAGTTCTCATTCAAGAGACTGAGCGTCATCCAGTTCTAATAATACTTCAGTGTGTGTGGTTCAGACGAACAGAAGCAAACACACACGTCAGCCTTTGGATGGTGATAAATAGAACAGAGATGGGCATAAATACGTCAAAGAACACGATTTTTAAAAATGTAAATGTATTAAAATTAAAGACATTATACTTATGTTAAAATGAACCGAATTATAATGTTTTAAGTTAATCAGTATTTTGAATAAAAGTATAAAATACTTTGTGAACAAGCTGACATTGACCATTTACATCCATTAGATATTTCAGAAACAGAAATACTTCATTGATCCCAGGTTTATACACAGAACAAAGGGCAGAATATTAGTCATATATACAGTAATATGATGCAATACACAGAGAATGACTACAAATGTATACATTAAGTGTTAATAAAGTGCAGAGACAGTGTGGGAAACTGTTTGAAAACTATGGTTTTTAAATATAGAGTTATAGAGTATTTAGTGTAAAGATCCACATGGTCCATTTACTAAAATATACAGTTCATTTCCAAAGACATTTTGGAAATTGGAAACAAAAAAAACAAACAAAACAGAAATGCATCTGTTACAAGAGACAATATTCTAAAATTGGATATTAGAAAAAAGGCCCATTTTACTGTAGTGGAGAGAAATGAAGAGTAACTTTTTTACATGTTTATCTTAATCTTTGTCTGTGTGTGAGTGTGTCTGAAGAACGCCGAGTGACTTCCCTTTTTTTGGATAAAACCTTGTGTTCTCCTTAATTTTTAATTTTTTTTTTTTTTTACTTTTTGCTATTATGAAACGGAATTTTATGTTTATGTTTATGCATTTGGCAGACGCATTTTTCCAAAGTGACTTACAGGGGAAATTTTAGATGTTTATAGCATAATACAATGTACATCATACCCCAGCAATAAAGTGCTGTGCTGGAAAATTTTGGAAATGACCCTTAAAAGTGCTTAAGTTTGACCTTGAAAAATGTGTACAGGGTGGGGAAGCAAAATTTACAATGAACATTTAGTTGTTTTTTCTCTGCAGGCACTACGTCAATTGCTTTGAAACCAAACATATATTGATGTCATAATCATACCTAACACTATTATCCATACCTTTTCAGAAACTTTTGCCCATATGAGTAATCAGGAAAGCAAACGTCAAAGAGTGTGTGATTTACTGAATGCACTCGTCACACCAAAGGAGATTTCAAAAATAGTTGGAGTGTCCATAAAGACTGTTTATAATGGAAAGAAGAGAATGACTATGAGCAAAACTATTACGAGAAAGTCTGGAAATGGAGGAAGCAACAAAAAACGTACCAAAGCTTTTATTAAAGCTCTCAAATCCAAAATCCTAAAGGATCCAACCAAATCCATCCAGATACCAGGTGTTGCCATGGCTTAAAGCAAACTACCCAGATGGAAATTATGTATGGACACAGGATGGTGCTCCAGCCCACACAGCTAGAAAAATACAAGATTTCTGCAAATCCAACTTTAACAGTTTTTGGGAATCATGTTTATGGCCGCCTTCTAGCCCAGATCTAAACCCTCTGGATTATGCTATTTGGGGCGTTTTAGAACATGCCACCAATAGGACATCACACAGCAATGTCGACTTTCTTAAAGATACTAGTAAAGAAGAATGGGAGAAGTTGTCACCCGAATATTTGAGGAACACTTGCGCAAGTTTCAGGAAGCGTGTGAAGGCAGTTATTGAGAAAGAAGGAGGACACATAGAATAAAAACATTTTCTATTATGTCAATTTTCTTGTGGCAAATAAATTCTCATGACTTTCAATAAACTAATTGGTCATACACTGTCTTTCAATCCCTGCCTCAAAATATTGTAAATTTTGCTTCCCCACCCTGTACAAACCACCTTACTAAGACTATGTACTGTATATGAAATATTAACCCTTTCATGCATAGTGGTCACTCCAGTGGACAGTTCTTCTCCAGCTGTTCTCTCGTATATTCATAGGTTTTATTGTTTTAGTTCCATATGAGCCAACACAGTGGACACTTATGCAACATCCCATAATACACTGCAATTCATACCATTACTGTAACTTTGCTGTTCTTGATAAACCCGATCTGCAGTAACATGTTGAAATGTAAATCAGTTGTTATTTGTTAGACAAAAAGAGTTGTTTTTTGCATATTATATGAGGTAATAACTAGCATTGGAGTATGGTAAAATGTGAGAAAACATCAAATTAGCAGCCTTAAAAATGTTTTTATTTCATTGTTTTCATTTTACTTTCTGATATTGGGTTTTAAATACATTTTTCTTTACTTAAAAAATTAAATGCATGGACATTTTTGTAACTCCATGAAAAAAAAAAAAAAAAACTCGATCGCAATTTTTTTTTATGCCTAAGGAGGTATAAAAACACTCCAGAAAAAAAAAATCTTGACTAAGGTTCTCATAATTCATGCATGAAAGGGTTTAATAAACACTACACTTACAACACTGCTATTACTACTAGTCGTACATGAGGACCAGGGGAATTTACGCACAAAATTAAGTGTTTTCTAATTTATTCTAAATACTGCATTACATTTTTTCATGTCAGTTACCTGTTTTTTGGTTTATATTGTTCAGTCGGATCTCAGACCAGTTTGTGTCCTGATAGTCTTTTGCGACTCCAGTGATTCCAGTGTATATTTTGCGTTGTCATCGGTATTCAGGGGAGTTCAGGTGATGTTAGTGAGCTGTTAGCGTGGAGGTGTTTGGAGCGGACAGATCTGAGCTCAGCCTGTCAGAGCGTGAAGGTGTCAGACGACAGCAGATGGTTCGGTGCTTGTTTTACAGCCAGGAAACAGACGGCGGCTGGTTGGAAATTCTGGATGGAAAAAAAACCAAAACAGGGTTCCGCATGTTGGTCAGCAGCTTTTTATTCACTGCTGGAAGAAAAAAAAGAACATAAAAGTTTTAAAGCTGCAAAATCAGCTGCAGTGGGTTTTACTATATCACACATTAACCTTTTAATATAGTGTAATCAAACACTTCTGGTCTTTTTAGTGTAGTCAAAGTGCAGCTTTGCCTCTTTATGTGCTTTATTTCTTTGCCAATTTCCGCTTTAAACGATCAGAGTAACAACATTCTTCTTTATGGGGACATTGAAGTGGCAGCATCCAGGTTGTTTACTTCACTAACAGTACAAATACCAGATTAAGAAAGTATTCCACTACAAGTACAAGTTTGTATTCCAACTTATGTTCTATAACAGTTTACTGTAAACCCCGCTCCATATCACAACATGTGCAACCACAGTGTAAATATCTAAATAATATTACATTTTTAATTAGAATTCTTTGTTTATATAAATATTTATACGAATATCAAATGTCTTATTTTTCTCTTAATTTCTCACTCGTTTGTATTTCTACTTGTCTTTCTTTGCACTTGCTTGTTGAATGTTGCTGCTGTTAACTGTAAAATTTCCCCACAGTTGGATAAAGTCATATCTTATCTGTATAGAAGTATCAGCAAAATACAGAATATCAAAAATGTTAAGTATAAAAAGTAGGTGTTTTTCTTTTTCAGTGTCAAAACAGATAAACCAAATTAAAGAATGGATTGATTTTCGTTTTCTTGCTAATGCCTATAGGTCACAAAGTTTCTCAAGAACGGTGGGTTTGTACAAAATCTGGACATCAAAGACGAACTGGAAGATTTGTACAAACCCATCGTTTGTAAGAATCTTTGTGACTGAGGTATTGGCGCTCTGTCCTTGAAAATGACAACATCCGGTCTGAGAAAATGAAGAAAACAGGTGTTTTTGGTCTGTTTTTCAGGTTCTGTCAGGTAGTAACTTGTTATTAGAAAGCGAAAACAAAAATCAATCTGTTTTTTTTATTTGATTTATCTGTTTTGACACTGAAAAAGAAAAACGCCTTGAAATTCAATTTTAATTCTTCTATTTTAAAGCGAAAATCAAATTAACCACTAGTTTTTCTTTTGTTTCTGAAAAGAAAATCTAATTACCAACAGATCCACTGACCCTCCAGGGGTCCACTATGTTGGTTATCAAGGAGAAGAAATCCAACCAAATCTGTCCTAGTTATCGACAAAACACCAAGGAGATCCAGTAGCAGCTTCAGTAGCCGCTTTTCCATCAGACATCTGCGCAGAACTTTACTGATATTTACTAAATTTCGAAAAAACAGAAGTACGTAATGTGGGTTTTTCCATTAAATCACAAATGCAATGATTTATTATTGCGAAATGACACGAGAAGTCATTCCATAAACATGGCGACAAACATAAATATGGTGTTTATTTACAGATATATTCAGTATTAGTATATATTACCCCTCTATCTCCTACTAAATTAAAAAATGATTGAGTTTCCTGGTGTGTCCACACATACGACACATGTTTCTTCTTCTTTTGTTGTAACGTACGTCAACATCTGTTTTTTTAATTCACATGAGTCTAGTTGTGAAAAAAGATCTTTCCATTGCAGTTTTGTGTGATATACCATTTGCGCTACGCCCAAAAAAACCACCTCTTGCCAGCGTAAAAACTTTTAATCGAAAAATGATACTTTTGGCAAAATTGTCGTTTTTCCATTAGGTACATTTTTATGCGCAAGTTATATTTGCGCAATTTGAAGGTCAATGGAAAAGCGACTAGTGTTCATAAAATCATTATATTTCAGGGATATAATCAGGTTTTTCTAACTCAGCAGGTTACATAATGTATTACTGGACAATGATGAAAATGTGCTGATTTCCTGTCATGGATTTTCAGTGTTTGTTTGTACATGTTGTTGAAAAGCACAGAACTCGCAATTAGTTTTTTTTTTTTTTTTTTGAACGTCCTGCACCACATATTATCCATGGTGGTTTAACATAAATGGAATCAAATCATAGGAAATCATGTATTTTAGTGGCTGTATAATAAAAATATCAGCTTAGATATAAATAGTCTTCGTACTAGTATCCTGAAGCATTTCTCTTTTCGCTGTAGTTTGATTATTTTCATTTCAAAGCGCTGTGTCAGTCTGTTTTAAATGGAAAATGATGTTGTTACAAGTTTGACAAATGTGCGTGTGTGTGTGAGGGTCATGTGACCGTGTTCAGAGTGTGTGAGGTTAACCTGACTCTGCAACACGGATAAACGTGTCGGCAGCTGTCGACATTAATACACTGAGCGTGGCCATGTTTGACTGATGTTATGGGATGTATTCTGTTACCACGGTTACCGGTGGAGGCTTATGGGGACAAAGAGTTGATTTAAAGGGAGGTTTAGTTTAACACATGTGATGATTATGATGGTAAGTCTGGAGGAAATCTGTGTCCGAAGTACAACCACTGTGTGTGTGTGTGTGTGTGTGTGTGTGTTGTACTACCATCCTTATAGCTCTAATCCAGTGTTTCACAACGTTGTGTGTGTATCAGGAGCTGAGTTATAATACCTTCTTATCCAGGAGGTTTTAAATATGAAGAAATGCAGATCTGACGAATGATTGTTTGTGAAACCAGTCGAATCAAAGTCCAACACACACAGCTTCTATATACAGACGTACAGCAGGAAGAAGCTTTACACTCGTTTCTGTTTAAAGGGTCATTTTCCCCAAACACCAGAACGGTTTTAGCCACAGTAGCTCCTGTCAGTTTGTCCTGGTCTGGACTGAATGATAAAATATGCCTTAAAGAATACAGTTTAGTCTGTTAAAATGTCCAGACTCTGACCAGCAGGGGGAAGTCTGGTACCAGAACCACCAAAAACCACCAACCAATCAGAACCATGTATTCACAGACGGTATGACCCACTGAATCTGAGACCTCAACTGAGTCTGATATCAGAAGAATAATGGTGTATTCTAAACATTTCCAACTGTAGTAAAATAAAAAGTCTTATTTTTCACTGTGTTATCCAGGTTAAACAACAGTAAGAATGCAGAAATCGTAAAGAGGAGTTGATAATATTCTTTATTTTGTTGTTCTGTTTTTTTTTTTTCCTCCTTTTGTGGTTCCTTATATCTAAGTACATGTTTATGTAAATGTATAATTTAAAATTTAGAAAAAAGAATGCAGAAAGTGTAGTTCTAAGTGTAGTTAATTCGCAGCCACTTTAGATCTGTGAGGGTGCAGCACAGTATGAATAGAATAGAATAGAATAGAATAGAATAGAATAGAATAGAATAGAATAGGCTTTATTGTCATTACACAGGGAACAAAATTGCAGATGGTCTCTGCCAGCAATGATGAACTTACAACTAATAACACAATAAAATACAGACATATTAAAAAATATATAGTGTGAAATAGAAATATGTGAAAATTGGAGTTATAGTGTATAACAAAGTAAAATTTTAAGAAATATATATAAAAATAACATAAAAAATGGCCTAGGGTAAACAAAAACCAAACAAAACCCTCTCATGGACAAACCGGTACTGGTTTATTCTCAGTAGTATTTATACCGTTTACCTCCATGTAAAGCCATTATAAGTATGTACAACAATGAATAAGGTGCATAATGTTTTTTTCTGCAAGAATAGGACTGGATTTAATCATTTCGCAGACTAAGTATCAACATTTTTAAAGCTCATGTTTCTCAAATGGGGGGATTTGATTCTTCTCTTACTCAGGGAAGTTATGTTTTTGTTTTTTTTTTAATTTTTGGGGGATTTAGATAACTAATAGAATTTTTCAGACCAAGATGTTTTATTTTATTTAACCTTTGTTTAACCAGGAAGTCCCTTGAGATGAAATCTCTTTTTCAAGGGGGACCTTACTAAGAGGCACGTCAGTACAATACAAATGAACTAACAGAGGATAAAACTATATACAGTTAACACAACATAAAATGGCTAACAACATAAAAGCTAAAAAACAGTTTAAGAATAGCAGTTACACACTTCTGTTAGACAGTTTGACAGAAGAGATTTGAATTCACCCAAGGTAATGAAATGCTGAAGCTGAAGTGAGTTTTGCAAATTGTTCCATGACTAAGGTCCATCATAGGAAAAAGCTGTTTTACCAAGTTCTGAGTGGATTCTGGGGACTCTGAGGAGGAGCCGGTGTGATGAGCAGGAGTTGTATCCGCTGGTGGATGGAGACAGGAGGCAACAGAGATATGGGGGTAGTTTGTCCAATACAGCCTTGTAGATAAATACAAGCCAATGCCACTGCCTCCTGAGCCTTAGTGAAGGCCATGAGACCAGAGCATACAGTCCACAAGCAGTCCAAGCTGGACTGACTGTACATATCCTGACCAAGGAAAATCAAATTCTCCCTTTGTGCAGTAACCTACACCTGGCTTTTCTGCCTCCATCCAGAATAATATACATTATATAGACTAAATGTCCTCTAAAATTAACCTGTATTAGAAACATAGTATAGAAAACTATTACATGATCAAAAACAAATTAATGTTGGCATAAATATGTCTCAGTTCTGGGGTCGCCAGAAATTTGTGATATTAAAATGAGGTTACGAACCAAAAAAGGTTGGGAACCACTGCTCTAAACTATTTTGACACGATTAATTGCTAATAACTTCAGCGTAGTTTTTGTGCTTGACAAATTCATCCCACGGGCTGAATTGGACCCTTTGGCGGGCGTTTTTGGCCCATATGTTTGACACCCTGACTGAAGGAAGTCAACAGTGAGTGGAGTTTTGTTGATCTCATGAAAGTGGTGCTTCTTAAGTGAAGCACTCACTCACTCATTCACTCATTCGTTGTCTGTCGTTCATTAACCGTTCGGTGTCCGTCAGTCTTGTTCAGTGTGTCTCCGCCGAACAGTCGAGGGTTAACGAGGCCATCTGCTCTGAGGATTAACAGATTACAGTCACTGTCTTCAACAGGACGCTTTCTAAGAGCTGGTCTGAGGTCAGATGTTGATAATCCTGGTTGTGTCGGAGCAGAGGGGCTGTTAGGTGGGTTAACTGACTCCAGGTCAGTCAGTGAAGGTGGGGCGGCGGATCACCTGAGGGTCAGGTGCTTCTGGTCTGTGCGATGGAGGCAGTGAGCGTTCAGGAGGCGACGGCGCTCAGATGTGACAGTCCACGGGCAGGATGCTGGGCTGGGTGGGCAGTCTGATCAACAAGAGCTGGATCGACAGAGACCGCTTTGTCCCTCCGTCTGAGTGGAGACGTCCCCCCAGACATGGACTGGTAGGAGGCTGGGAGCTGATTGGTGGGTTAGACTGTGTCACCAGGGCAGGAACACCCCAGTCCTACCTGATATTAAAGCGTACCTGGAGCGAATATTCACAGCTGGCTTTTTTTTTTTTTTTTTTTTTAAATCACAGAATTCTAGCAAATAGAACAGAATAGATGTTTATGAGTTGCTTTTCCATTGGACTTCTGCGCAAAACTTTACCGATATTTGCTAAATGTCAAAAAACAAGTGTGTAATGTCGGTTTTTCCATTAAATCACAAATGCGATGATTTGTTTATTTATTATCATGAGATGACATGAGAAGTCATTCCATAAACATGGTGACTAATGTAAATATGGTGTTGATTTACAGATATATTCATTATTATTATTATATATTACCCTTCTATCTTGTACTAAATTAAAAAATGATTGGGTTTCCTTGTGTGTCCACATACTGACACGTTTCTTCTTCTTCACTTGTTCTAACGTACATCAACATCTGTTTTTTAATTCACCTGACTCTAGTTGTGAAAAAAGGTCTTTCCATTGCAGTTTTGCATGATATACCATTTGCGCTACGCCCGAAAAACCACCTCTTGCCAGCGCAAAAACTTTTAATCGAAAAATGAGACTTTTGACGAAATTGTCGTTTCTCCATCAGGTAAATTTTTATGCGCAAGTTATATTTGCGCAATTTGAGGGTCAATGGAAAAGTGACTATTGTCACTGTCACAGGAACAATGAAAATCAGTTTAGCAGCTCAGTTCAATTTAGCAGCAAAGCACTTTGTGTAAAATGGACTGTATAAGAACAATAAAATAAAATACAAATATCACATGTTAAGAAAAATGAACTGTGCAAGGGCTTCAGAATAAAATATGAAGACACATGTGCTACTAAAGTAATGCTAGAACTCCTGAAATGAACAAAATATACAGAAGATAACTCTATACTACAGATTAGTGATATGTACAACAAATGGGATATATACAGGTAGTAGTAAAGTGCATGTGTTGTCTAATCCAATCCAACTTTATTTATAAAGCACTTTAAAACAACCACAGTGTACCAAAGGGCTGTATAGAAGAAGAAAAGCACAATACAAATTAATAAACGCATTAAAAAACATTAAAATAAAATAAAATAAATAAATTAAAGAAGTTAAAATATAAAAGCAGAAACAAAATGTCAACATTGCACATGTTGTAGAATAGAATAGAATAGAATAGAATAGAATAGAATAGAATGCCCTTTGTTGTCATTATACTAAATTCCTTTTTCAGTGCTAACAGGTAACTATACGGTTGCGGAACAAATTCTTAGCCCACCCCTTGTTTTCTTCAGTTTCTTGTTCATTTTAATGCCTGGTCCAACTAAAGGTACATTTGTTCGGACAAATATGATACCAACAAAAATAGCTCATAGTAGTTTAATTTCAGAGCTGATATCTATCCATTTAACATGTTTTCTTGATAATAACCAAAATCACTTCAGTTCTTCCATCAATATCTGTGTCATTGTACTGATATAAACAGTGCTTTTAGACATTCCATGTTTTCTTTTCTGTCTGTTTTAGTCATATGATCCACACAGGAGTTAGGACTGGATTGCATAATCATTGTTTCTGATGACTTTTGATGGTCTAATAATTTTTTCCCAGTACTGGATAGTGGGTCAACAGGGGTTAAACAGTTTAAATCAGTAGATGGTTTTGGTAGATGGTGCATGTTTGGGTCTTTATGGGCAAACGAGCAGATGTATTTACTGTTCTGTCAGTGCCTCGATCCTCTATAACACTATGGAAAGCTTTGGTTTAAATTTTCTTTTCCTTTTTTACAACGGAGTGTGCTTATATTCAATTTCCATTCTTGTTAAAAATTTTAAATTGACATTAAAAGCAACATAATGCGCTGCTCCATCTGTCCGTCCTGAAAACATCCCTTTGTCTGAGTGGTTCACAGTATTATCTATAAAGCTGAAGACACTGAAACCAAAGGAAAACTGCAGACTTACACCTTAAAATTCATCTTATTTCTGCAGCTCTCTGCCCTCAATTCATATTAAACAAACCCTACACATAGATACAGAGGATTTGACGCTGTTTGATGGTGGAAAACTGAAGCCTCTTTTCCAAACTATAGTGTTGAGTCATGGAGTTGAGCAGTAGAACCACATCTGACAGGAACTATAGTGATCCTGTCATGCGTAGGTTCTCTACAGCCTCAGTCCATGGGAGTGGGTGGAATTGTTGTTTTCTCACTGACTACTTGAATTACAATATGCTGAAAGATAAGGGTGGAATTTTTGTACGATGACGCCAAAAAACGGAAGCACTGCAGCTTTAACATGTCAATAGAAAAAGCCACAAATGACAGTTATCCTTTAGGTACTCGGTCTATTTCAGCTGCTGGAGGGTGAAATCTGGACTTGTAGAGGAGGATATGAGATCGGTTAGGAAGTGCCGTTACAGGGAAAAGTTTCTGGACACCGTATGCATTTGTAAAAAACATAGCATAAATGTCCAAGTCATAAACTATATGGACAAAAGTCTGTGGACACGTTGAATTCAGGTGTTACTTTTCTAATAGGGGTCTGGGATCCAAAACAATAATGACTAATGTCAGAATATAGTTTTGTATTATGGGATAAATATCATTGCATTGGTTAGTTTAATTTAAATTATCTTTGTTTCCAAAATGCCTCAGACATGATTTTGACTTAATTTCTCTCAGCATTGATGTTGTTCTGTTTTTTTCTCCATGACTCTGATTTTAAATGTTCTTCCTCTAAATTTCTAAAATATTTTTCCTGCTCTGACTGTAAATAATAATTTTCTTCTACATCTAACCATCTACTTTCATCACATCTCACTGAGGAAGAAAAACCTACCATTAAACTTTAAGGAAATATTGATGTTTCTAAACTATATGGACATAAATATGTGGACACATCATGTCTCCAGCTGTAAGATGTCCTGTTTATGAGGATCAGACACAGAAACATCAGTATTAATAATCAGTAGGATATTTATCCCAATATGAAACTATATTCTGACATTAGTCATTATTGTTTTGTATCCCAGACCCCTGTTAGAAAAGAAACACCTGAATTCAACATGTCCCAATACTTTTGTCTATATAACGTATGACAATATGATGCATTAAGAATCACTTTTCAGTCATTTAATCCATATGTTCTGTTCCATTGAAGTCAAAACTGGATGTTTCAGCAAGATAATCAAACACATCCAGAGCATGACATGACAAGAATTTAGCTGTATTATTTTTTTCTTGATAACGATAAACAAAAAAATTATAACTTTGTTCGCCTCATAGCATAATCGCCCAAGTCATACACTATATTGACAAAATTAGTGGGACACATTGAATTCAGGTGTTTCTTAGTCATATTTTTTTCAGGACATGGTCAATGATAGAAAATGAAGCAGCAGTGAGTAAAGTTACAGATATCACAATTAATTAATATGACTTAGACAGTGATGGTATGAGGCTAATGCTTTGCATTTGTTTGTGTCTGATGCAGCACACTTTTTGAAATGCAAAAAAAGAAATAAAATTAAAATCTTAAAAACATATATATGTATATATAGACATAGACATTTTTTTTATTTTGTAAGGACCTTTCTGCAAATATTTCATGATGTATTTAGAATAGAATAGACTTTATTTGCCATTTGCACAGATGCATCGCAGTATAGGTACATTGGAATTCTTGTGCATTTCCCTGAGTCACAGAATCCAAAAAAGATATGAACAAAAACAGAAACAAAACATAAGCGCAGCTAAAACATAAAACAGTTATTGCACAGACAGACACAAATACACACTTGTAAAAGAGAGTACTGTATCAGAAAAAAACATAAATAAAAGTACTGGGAGGTAAAAACAAGTTATTGCACATTTGATTAAAGTACTGGGAGGTAGAACAGGTTATTTTAGGTTATTTCATTTCAGATTAAGGTCGTCCAAAAACTATTTTCCACTTTTGTATTTTCTCCTTTTGTACTTCCTCCTATAGACACTGATTGCTTTTCCATATGATCTTTATGTTAAATTGTGCAGTGTTTTACTGCTGACACAGGTAACAGAGCAGAGGGAATGGAATCAAGTGCATCGTTACAGTCACTGCACAGAGTATGAGCAGGTGATTTGTAAGCATGTAACTGAATTCTGTGTGTGTCTTTGTGTGTGTTTCTGCAGCCGGTCCAGCGGTCCAGCGCTCTGCTCAGCCCGGCGGTCATGTTCGGCACAAGAAAAACCTGGGACCTCGGCCACGCCCCCTGCCTGCAGGAGCTCTGGAAGAAAGACATCTCATTGGACGGTGAGTGAGACGTCTGTCGCAGAGGAGGAGCAATAAAAAAAAAACCAGCATGGCTGCATTTTTGGCATGACTGTGTGTGTGTGTGTGTGTGTGTGTGTGTGTGTGTGTGTGTGTGTGTGTGTGTACAGAGGGGGGGGGGGGTGAGTCATACCTGTTAGTAATGAATGGAGCGCAGAGGGGAAGCAGAGGAAACCTGAGTGGCTGATAGTTCACACTGTCAGAGGGACAAACAGGTGAGATGACTGTCACGGTGTCTGTGTTTATTTATTTAGCGATTTATTTATTTATTTGTTTGTTTGCTTCCTCGCTCGTTTTCTCTGGGCATTTCTCAGCCGATCGTTTTTCAGCCTCCGTCCCAGGAGAGGACGGATCAGGGTTACCAACACTGGAGCTATTGTAAGACGGACAAGAGGAGGGACGGACTTTCTCTGCCTCTTTACACTGTACATGAATATTTCATGTAGGTTCAGTGTTTTCTACAAAAATGATTAGATTCTTGTTGTGAAACAGAATTAAGGAAAAAAAAACTTAAGTGGAAAAGGGGACTATGGTAATTTTTTTAAAAATCAAGTTTGTACATTAGTGGACGTTGGAGTAAGACTGTTCTCTGCATGAAAAACTTTCAAGTTTTGTTGTAATGTGTTTATGAAAGACCTGAAAATATTAGTCTTTATATCGATTAATAACACATTGATTAGTTTAATAGAAATTCTCAAAACACACAGATTTCAGCATAGATGAAAACTTGCACAGATATTTAGTCCTGTGTAAAGTGCAGTAAATTAATGGTACAACTGTTGAGTATTTGACATATCGATGAGTCCTCACGTCATTTTTTTTCCTTTTCTAAAATATTTTCAACCTTTTTAAAAATAAAAGTAGCAAAATAGGGGAAAAATGTCCATCAGATCTTTCTTTTGCAGCTCTAAACTGTATGTTCTTATAAGATGTAAACAAATCATTTAACAATGTTTGTTTCCATTGTACAACCACTAAAATGTGCTGTTGTGTAAATACTGTTACTTAACAGCATTAAAGGCCAGGTTGTACATGATGAAACACTCACTGTAATCAGACGATCAGCACGAGGAAACACAATGAAGCTGCACAAATACTTCTCATTGAGTTCCTGTTGATCCTTAAAGTGAACAGTCTTGACTCAACGCTGGACAAACTGCTTTAAAGCCATGATTCACAAAAATATTTAAGGGTTATGTCTCACAGTGAAGGTGTGAGACCAGGTCAAGTGCAAAAACTGCAACCTGTTAACCCATAAAGACCCAGTGCTGCTTTTGCGTCAGTTCCCAAAATAATTTTTCCATCTATTTAATTGTTCTTAACTGATTTATCGCCATTCATTATAAAATTATCTTCAGAATTTAGCATTTTTTCTTTGTAAATCAGGTATTTTCCTGTATTGAATTCACTGATCATGTAGATGTTCATAAAAGCTCAGATTAAAGTTGAGGGTTATTTTGACGAAAACAGAGGAAACCGAAGAAAACGTGTCTTTTTCAGTCCAATCTGTCATTAACTGAACATAAACCCAGTGTGTCCATCCACTGTCATTGATCCAACTCCATGGGTTTTACTGGTGAATCAGTGTTGTAGAAGATGACAGTGTTTCCATGGTAACTACGGAGCCTCTGAATGTCCAAGTGGGTCACATCTGATGACCATGAAGAGATGAAGAACTGTATTTTACACCAATTATTTCCATGTATTGATAGGATTAATGGATCAGCAGGTATTAAACAGTTTAGATCAGTAGATGGTTTTGGTTTCCAGTAGCTCTTTGGGTCTTTATGGGTTAAACTGTTCATTTGCAGTCCATCATCAAACTGCTGTCTCTGTTGACAGAAGTGCTGTGTCTCCACTTGTCTCTGTGCATTTGTCATAAATCTGATGACTATGTTTTGCTGCCAGTGGTTCTTTGTTTTTTTCGCCTGTGTAATATTTGTTGTCATTAACTCGGAGATGTCAGAAGAAGTCACATCTACTGTCACGACCGTCAAAATGGCTTCAAATGGGAGAATAGAAGATGTAAATCTGTTATACACAATATGGACAAAAGTATTGTAAAATGAAACCAATGTGGGCGTACCTTAAGGTTGTAATACCTCAGATGGCCACTGGGGTTGGTTTGAAAAAGATGTGGGTCCCATTTGCTGTGTTTCCACCACGTGGCATCGACTCGACTCAGGTACCAGGTACTCCTGGAGACCGTTTCCATAACAGGATACTACCGACTTTAGAGTACCTGGTTGTTATAGTGATGCTGTGTGTAACTTTTGCAACGTCATCTTCAACGTGATGCAGCTGATGGTAAAAACAAAGAGGAAGAGAAGAACAACAACAACGCGACACATGCACACAATGGAGGATGTCAGTGGGATGATATTTTGTTATCATGGATAAACTTATCGGTATATTTACTGTCAACTTCTGAATCTGGTTTTTTTTAAATAGTGGGTCGCACAGTGATGATGTAATTAAGCAGAGACAACTCTCTGACCAATCAGAGGTCTTCAGTGTTTACACGTCACATTTTAGTATCTCTTCACCCGTTTTGGAACCTCAGCCGAGCAAGTACTAAAAAATAGTACCAGGTACCAGATTCCAGGTTCTTTCACATAATGGAAATGCGAAAAGTTCGAGTCAAGCTGGTGCCATGTAGTGGAAACACGACAATCGACTTAAATTGAACTTCTGTCTGAAAATACTCAGCTGATGCTCTTTATTCCAGGACTCATTCCAGGGCTGTTTAATTTGGAACCTCTGAGTGACCTGGTGCTCCACTGTTAATTTTTACCTGAGTTTAATCAGATTTCAGGTCAAATAGAAGCTTTAATGTCTGCGGTGCTGGTCTTTGATTGACAGGTCTGTCAGTGCCTTCCGCATCGGACTCTTGAACAGAGGCCTTTCCAGTCACACTACAAGACTGTCACTAAATGAGGAAGGAGCAAGAACTGGGACCATTTAGAAAAGGAATTAACAATGTGTTAGACATGTTTGTGTTCTATTATGTTTTTGTTTGTTCAAAAATAATAATATTTGAACACTGAGACCTGATGGATCAAATATGATACAAAATTGAAACTCATACATGGAAATTGATATTTGTTCCAGTTTTAAAGAACTGGAGTTTTCTGTCAATGATTTAATGGTTCAGGCTTTACAGGGTTAGAAAATGTATGTCAGCTTCAAGTGCACATGTTACCGAGCAGTAATTTGACATTTTTTGCCTAAAAAATTAATCTCCCCAAATTTAGTTATACATAATGTTAAAGTGCTTAAAAATTCCTACTCAAATATGTCTAATACATGCATATAAGTTACTCTGATTACATGACAGAGACTGTTGAACACCAGATGTATCCATGTCTAACCCTAACACTTCTGTCTTTTTCTCCTGCATGTGTCAGATACAGAAAAAGTAAACGCACAGCGGTTGATCCTGCATGTGTGTATAATCCTGTTTAGTGGTTGATTTTGTGTTGCGGAGACGCTTAAGTCTGTTTAATGCTCAGATTTGTCCCACAGAGCTCAGATTGTTCTCAGGTTGATAAGATTTGAGGTCCTGTATCCTCAGAGAACTTGTGAACGCACACACACACACACATACAGGTTAATGTGTCAGCGGCTGTTATCACCTGTTATCTGGTGGGACTGGTTTCCATGGTATTCACTGGAGCAGCGCTGGTTTCAAGGGAAACACTCACAGTTTATTCAGGGAAAGAATCCAGTTCAGGTTTTTCCTGGTTTGTAGAACAAACTGGAATCCCAGATTACAGACCATGGATACTTACTAATCTGTTTATTGGAGAAATGTTAAGTCTGTATGTGGAAAGACACAACTGAGCTGCAACCAACCACTTTTAATGATTAATTAATCTGTTTTAACAATTAATCAGTTTTTTATTTGAATTAATTATTTAATTGAAATCTGCTCTAATGTATATGCACTATTTCCACATTAAAATAATCTAAAAACAAGGAAATACATTGAATTATCTCAAATATTTGCAGCAGTTTCGAAATTTCTAAATCTTTATTTTACTAACTGTAAAGGATTGTTTCATTTGTTTTGACTGTCAGTGTACTCATATCATTACCTAACATTACACTGGGCTGTTTCAGCTGAATAAAGTTCTACTGTGTGTGTATTTGTGGATAAAAGATCATTTCTAAAATAAAGCTGCGGTGACATTTTAGTGGGACGTATTTCCATGGGTTATTTCAGAAATGCATCCATTTATATTACAGTCATTGTTGAAAGGTAAAATAATATCAGCCATAATGATTTGAAAATTGTAACTATGTTGGACATGTTTACTCTTTTTGTCCCTATAGAATAGAATAGAATAGAATAGCCTTTATTGTCACTGTCATCAACAATTTTAATAAAACACCAGTACTACAGAAAATAAGAATAGAGCAAATATAAAATTATAAAAACTAAAAATAAGATAAGACAATAGAAAATACATTTTACAGTTTTACAAAGTAATGTAAGAATACAGCTAAATAGAATGAAAAATAAAAATGGACAAAATATGAATAGATGCAAATTTAAGGTATTAATAGTATGTGAAAGTATGTATATCTATGAACAATATTAACAGGATGTATATCTGTGAACAAAGTCTATATAAAAATGGTGCATTTATATTTTGATAAATATTGAATAAATATTGTATTGCTATTGCAGAACAGAGGATTATTGCATGACTTCTTGCACATAATTCATATTTGTAGGATTATTGCACATATATGATCAGAATTATGTTTTATATTTGATTAGTATTGCAGGAACGTCTTTAAAAGTCGCTTATTCTGTTTTTGGCATAATTGTAAATGTTTTACTACTAGAATAAAATAGAATAGAATAGCCTTTATTGTCTTTGTGCTACTCCAGTCAGTTTAACAATATTAACAAAACACCAGTACTGCAGAATTAAGAATAGTGTGAATATAAAATTACAAAAACTAGAAAATAAGATAAGACAATAGAAAATACATTTTACAAAGTAACATAAGAATAGAGCTAAGTTGAATAAAAGATAAAAATGGACAAAATATGAATAGATGCAAATTTACAGTATTAACAGTATATGACAGTATGTATGTGGACAATATTAACAGGATGTAATACCCATGAATAACAGTATGTATACCTATGTAAACCAAGTCTATATAAAAATAGTGCATTTATATTTTGATAAATATTGCATTGTTATTGCAGACCAGAATATTATTCCATAATTTCACCTTTCGTTTGTCCACAGCGAGCTCAGTGGACTTCCTGATGAGTGATGGTGAAGACGAAGGCTCTTTTCTGGCTTTACCGACCGCTGCCTTCTCACAGCGCCCGTCTCTGACCGCCGAGCTCACTGAAAAGACCACGCCCACCCAGCAGCTGCTGATCCAGGTAACGGAGGCTGTTCACACCTGAACACACACACACACACACACACACAGCAGACTAAGTTTGTGACAGAGTGCTGATTCACCGTCTGACATCAGCACAAACGTCCGCTGACTGACGACCTTTGCACCTCGGGGACACTTCCTGTCAACCTGCTCATCACATCTTTGACCTCCCTGTTGATGCAGTGCGACGTTTCAGTGACTCTGCATGTTTCAGATCACACACTCCGGCGCCTCCTTTCACAGCCTCTGCACTCACGACTAATTTGATGTTCACGAACAGCTTTCCACATTTCAACACCCATTTAACAGTCCTGGTTTATCCTCCTCCTTTTTCTGTATATCTGTCTGTTCGCTCTCATCATACTTCCTTTTCCTGTCGTTTTCGTTTTCCATGCTGTTCTGTATCTGCAGAAGGTCACCTGGTCCTGCTTCTGGACTCAAGCCAGTGTAAAAAAAAAAAAAAAAAAACCCTCATCTTCCATTTTAGTTTCTGTAGTTACCCTTTGTCCCTGTTTGTTCTGAGTCTGTTTCCTAGTTTTCTGCAGATTATTAGGACATAGAGCTGTAGACGTGTTTGGAGAGAAATGAGTAGTGTTGTATTCCAGACCGTCTAGACCGAGACCAAGGGTATCAAGACCAAGACCGTAGTCCAGTGTTTTTCAACCTTGGGGTCGGGACCCCACGTGGGGTCACCTGGAATTCAAATGGGGTCACCTGAAGTTTCTAGTAATTGACAGAAATAAAATAAAAACTTACAAATAAAAAATATATGGTGAGTTGAGAGAGAGAATCACAATACATAAAAGACATGACAAACTCTGAAGCTGAAACTGAAGCACTGTGGTACTGTTTATCTTTCAGATGTTCATTGTGGTCAGTTTCAGATGCTGCAGCTCTTTCATAATTCATAGTTTGAGTTCTTGTTTGTTCAGTATTTATTTTCAGCCTTTGGACTGACTGTACAAAATTCTCACTTTGTGCAGTAATCTCAACCTGGCTTTTCTGTCTCCGTCCACAATCATGTACATTATATAGCCTTAATGTCTTTTAAAATTAACATTTATTTACAACATAGTATAGCAAACTATTACATGATCAAAAACAAATAAATTTTAGCAAAAAAAAAAAAAAAGTCTCCGTTTTGAATGTCTGGGGTCGCCAGAAATTTGTGATGTTAAAATGGGGTCACGAGCCAAAAAAGGTTGGGAACCACTGCCATAGTCGCTTTTCCATTGGACATGAGCACAAAACTTTACCGATATTTACTAAATGTCGAAAAATCAGAAGTACGTAATGTCGGTTTTTCCATTAAATCACAAATGCGATGATTTGGTTATTTATTATCGTGAGATGATGTGAGAAGTCATTCCATAAACATGACGACGAACATAAATATGGTGTTGATTTACAGATATATTCATTATTATTATATATTACCCCTCTATCTCGTACTAAATTAAAATTTTATTCAGTTTCCTGGTGTGTCCAGACATACCGTGCCATTTTTCTTTTAAAACTCTTCTTAGTTTGTTGTAATGTCTGTCAACTTCCGTTTTTTTAATTCACCTGACTCTAGTTGCAGAAAAAGGTCTTTCCATTGCAGTTTTGCGTGATATACTATTAGCGCTAGGCCCAAAAAAACCACCTCTTGCCAGTGCAAAAACTTTTAATTGAAAAATGAGAGTTTTGGCGACGTTGTTTTTCCATTAAGTAAATTTTTATGAGCAAGTTATATTCACGCAATTTGGGGGTCAATGGAAAAGTAACTCATGACACACTAAGGTGAGACCAAGACCAAAAACAGACTAGAGTTAGAATCAACATGACATGATTACTCGTATCAATTGTAGAGCAAAAGGCATTGGTGTGAAGTGTCATGACTAATTCAGTCAAAGTCATGTGATCTTTTCTATGATACTGTCCTTATGTCTTTCATTTTAAATCACCCAGATTTGTCATAGTCACACATTAGGCCTACAGGGGTTGGACAAAATAATGGAAACACCTAACATTGTGGCTTCATAGAAGGTGTTTCCATTATTTTGTCCAACCCCTGTATATTTCATGAATGTAACACTCCCTCTCAGCCTGATGGAACATAATATTCTCAGCTTTCCTCTCCTATGACCAGTTTATTAGTTGTTTGACAATCCGCATACAGCAGAATGTTTGTTTTTCTGGGATGTGTTGCAGATATACTCTTTGTGCTCTGTGGAGCCAAAGTTAATCTCTATTGGCTTCACTGACATTTTCTTTGTTGTAATTTGTATGATGTGTGTGGACTGTGGAGGACTGGTGTTGTCCGCTAAGAAAATTTATACAATGGAACATGTTTTTAAAATGGATATACCCAACTGGTTGCATTTGAAGTAGACACATAATAAATAATGTTGCTATTCTGCGATGATGTGGTTTTTGTATAAATCCCATTGAGACCGCAATGTCTGAGACAAAGACTAGACCAAGACCAAATGAGTCAAGACCAAGACAAGACTGAGACCACAAAAAACCTCTCCATCACTAGAAATGAGCCCTGTAGTTTTAAAGCTCCGTTGCCTTAGAACCTGCTGTGTAGACTGACTTCTGATTTGTGCTCGCTGACGGTCAGGGCTCATTCATGTTCTGTTCGTGTTCATTCAGACTCTACAGGACAAAGTGTGCGAGTTTCAGGCTCGTCTGCGTTCGGAGGAAGTGACCCGTCATCTGCTGTTGCAGCAGCTGCAGCGGCAGAACGTCCAGGACAAGACGTGCAGCGGCGTCGAGGCGCTGCAGGAGGAGCTGCTGTCGCCCCCTCGCAACGGTGAGGCAGGAGATGATGAAGGTGGTGGTGATGAGTATGATCTAGACCAGGGGTGTCAAACTCATTTTAGTCCAGGGGCCACATACAGCCTAACATGATATAAAGTGGGCCAGACCAGTAAAATAATATAAATAACAGGATAAGAACTTTTGAGTGAAAAAAGTAAAATTCTTTAATGAAAATGTTTAATCCACGAACTGTACTTGAACATAACATGAACAAATATGAATAACCTGAAAATTCAAAGTGCATTGTTAACGATATTATGCCTTAGTTCATCATTTATACATGTGCATCACAACATACAGATCACAGTTTATCTACAAATACACTAAACATTTAATGACAGGGAGAATATTTTTAAAATTCCACATACTTCTCTTAAGACATTTCAGGTTGTTCACATTTTTTCTAAAAGGCTAGTCTGTAAATGCAAACATTTTTGTGAAATGTAACTTTTTTTTACCTTAAAACCAAGAGAAAATTAGCAGTTTTCATTATTTATAGGTTATTATGATAGTATTTTACTGGTCTGATCCACTTTAGATTGAATTGACTTAAAATGATTCTAACATCTTTGATCGTTAATATCTTCAGTGTAATTTTTGCATTTTACAAATTCATCCCATGGGCCAGATTGAAACTTTTGGCGTGCCGGATTTGGCCCCTGGGCCGCATGTTTGACACCTGTGATCTAGATTATAAAAGGAAAGTGGACTCTGTGTGTGTGTCTGGGGCGTCACACTAAATCTGGAAAGAGCTGACTGCTCTTTGAATTAGAAATATAAGGTATGATAAAAAATGTAAGGAAAGTAAAATAAGAAAAAAACAAATTGTATTCAGATAAATTCTGTATACATGAAGTATCAGCTTATACGAGGGCCGTTCAATAAGTTCATGGCCTCACCCAGAACAGAACAACTCAGACTGATAATTTATATTTTATTTTTCAACATAATCTCCATTTACAGCAATGCACTTGGTCCATCGATGTTCAAGCATCACTATCCCATCACGAAAGAATGTAACATCCTGTATTATAACAACCAGTATTTCTGGGTGAGGCCATGAACTTATTGAACGGCCCTCGTATACAGTTATTGTGCATTTTTTCTACAACTGTGGTTAAGGGAGTTAACGGTTAAGTAAAAGGAGTTAACTGTTAAAGTGACAGTTAAAGGAACTGCTGTACTTTCCTACAGGCTTACTCAAAAAGGCACCAGACTAACTTAACTTAACTTAACTTAACTTAACTTAACTTAACTCACCTCACTTTGGAAGCTCATCCTAACACACACAGCTGTAGCATTAGCATTAGCATTAGCACATTAGGAGCAGTCAGCTTGAAGACCCTCGGGTACCAACTCCACATCTTCATCAGTAGTCATGGTCCAGATCACTGACAGAATTATCCTAGATTTGTCTATTTTTATTGTATTCGTGTTTTTCATGCAGACTGCTGCTGTGTTTGTTTGCAGGTGTGCGGCTGTTGCAGCCAGGTGAACCGTCTTTAGACCGTCTCAGCTGTCCAGAGGAAGAGCAGCTCGTTACTCGGCTGCGCACACAGGTATTCAAAAAATAAAATAAAAAGCTGCAGACACACACTGGGGACATGTTGACAGCTCAGTATAGTGTTGTTGGTTTGTCTGGAGTGTTTATACGGCAATAACATCCCACCAGTAAGAGCCTGGTCTCATCAGATGGACCGGGTTCATTTGTTTCTGTGTTCGGACTAAATCTGCTCTGTCTGGACGTTTGGTTGATAGTACCTTTTTGTAGGAGACCTTTAGGATATTTAAGTATTTTTGAGTTCATTAGTGGTAGAAAGGCTCCAAACAGATATTGCAACAAATGAGGGGAAAAAAAATCTACTTTGTGCATCAGTTAATTTTGCCTCCATGTAAATAGATTCCAGTTTGGTTGAAGGTGTTTTTGTCCATTTAAACCACTGACATCTATCAAACTGTTGACAGAAGGAATGGAACTGGGTGACTATTTTAAGATCATGCATCAGGCTGCTTTGAGGTGTGATGCTCAGGTACTGATCACTTTGACACTTTCACACATCGCTGATATGATGAATATGTTGTACACACCCTTAGTTTTATTGAGTTCCTGCTCAACTTTAATTACATCTTCTCAGCTGATGTGAAGTATGAAGTGAGGTGAAATGCACGTGTTGTACATGTGAGTCTAGTGTCGGTACAGTTCGTTGTTCGACAGTGATCGGATTGATTTTAGATGTTAATTAAAAATCATATTGGACTGATTTGGATTATACTCATACAGATTTTATAGTTCACTCATAGAAATACTCAAATCAATCAATCAATCAAATGTTATTTATATAGCACCAAATCGTAACAAAAGTTATCTCACGACACTTTGCATATCGAGCCGGTCGAAACCAGACACTCTCCCTTCTGCCGGCAGACACAGACTAACTTCGGTCGTGGTCTGTGGTTGAATGGACTTCGTGGTGAAGTAAATAAAACAACATGAACTCTTTTGAGAAGTAAATAAAACAATACTCTGAAATTCAAAATGTCAGCCTTAGTGTGTTATTGGAGGACACAGCAAGACTTTTTCCACTTTTGTGAAATTTTTGACAATTGTTTTATTATGTTGAAAATCAAGGTCAATGAAGTGACCATATTTGGTTCCTTGCTCATAAGTGGCCAAAAAAAAAAAAAATCCAAGAAGTATATATAAAAAAAATACAAGAAAAACATATGTAATTTGAAAGGAACATTATAACATCACTTTTGTCAATTCAACAATTTCTTTAAAGCCCTGTGAGGTGACTTTGTTGTGACATTGTTGATTGTGTTTAGAGCGAGAAACGGACTTTTGCTGCAAATTTGCAGAGATTGTTAGTTTTAGTATCACAGGATGAAAAACATAGGAGGAGGTTTAATTTTAAACAGCAAAGGGTTCGGACCAATGTGAAGCAAATGTGTATTTCTGTTGTGGGTGTCAGAATGTGGAATTCTTTGGCAATGGAAGAGAGGAGCTGTTTAAGAGGTTATATAAGGAGAGAATAGAGAGGTTATTAAAAGCATTTAATGAAATAATTGTACCTATGGATTTTTGGATTTGTTTTATTTTCACCGAGTATCATGTAAACTGTTTAATATAATAGCTGTAACGGCAACTTATCTGATGGAAGCAGATGTTTCAAGAAAGGGGCAGATATTAGAAGTGTTCTTCATCCTGCTAAAATGAAAAATAAACTGAAAAATATTGGGTTCTATAACCTCCTGAGACCCAGGAATGCATTTTTGTCCTTTGTAGGGGTTAAAAGTAAAAACAAAAACCACTGTCCCACTGCAAAGGACCTTCCATAAAATACAAAAATAAATTAAAAAATAATTTTTAAAAAATGTATCTGAAATAACTTTTGCATTATGTTGTTTCAAATCAAGATAATTATTTAAGGAAAAAAGCCAAAACTTTTACTTTCCTGGGTCTCAGGAGGATAAATAAAATTGAATTGAATTGAACATTAGACCCCCATGCGTGCTGATCCAGACCCCTGTCCACATCCACACGATCCCTGTGAACATCATTCCTTACATCAGTGACCTTGGAGACCGCATTGGACCTCAGAGGTGGACCTTACAGACCCTGTAGACCACATTGGACTTCAGATTGTTGACTCACTGTCCTCACTGGAACTGCTGCTGTCACCTTCTTGTAAAGTGTGTGGAAATGACCAAAAATAGTCACTTGCCCCATAAAGGTTGAATGTACATCTTTGGAACATCAAAAATCTCAGCTCATCCAGAGAACATTGTCTAGATTTATTTTTTTCCACCTCCTCAGGACATGCAGCACTTATTGCATATTACCCATAATGCATCTGTGTAGCGGCTAACCTAGCTTCAAGCTGCTCACTTCTGCTAGAAACCAGTGTTCACCTAGATTTAAGATCGGGGCTGATAACACTGGTGTCCATTCCACCATATCCTCAGTAAAGGAACTGGTTCAGCTTGTGTTCAGTGTTGACATTTGAATCACTGACATCCACAATGATCCTGTTTCATTAATTTAGAGTTTTTTTAATGCGGTGTAATGTGCTGTGTGTTTCCAGGTGGAGGAGCTGGAGGAGAAGCTGTTGGATCAGACTCAGGAGGTGGAGAGACTTCGCTCTGAACTGGTAAGACCCTGCTTAACGACATTCCTGAGGAACCCTGGGAAAAAACAGTCAGACACAAAACAGCGCACGCACACCGTCACACTGACGTTACGTTCAGGTTTCTGAAAGCAGGTCAGGCACAGGGATGAAGGAAAGAAAATCTGTACAAGACAAATAATTCAAGTAATACAAGACAGGTCATTGTTGTTGTTGTAGACCCATAAATAGAACGGGACTACCTTAGATGAAGAGGGTAAAGGTTTGAAGAGTTACCAAAGTTTTAAGATGATTGTTCATTTTTGGTCTCTTCCCACAGGGGGCGACAGACCTGGAGAAGCAGCTGGAGCTGCTTGTGGTTGAGAATGAGCGTCTGAAGCAGGAGCTGAAGTCCTGCAAGACCTCAGAGCTTCAGAGCCTCGATGCTGCCGCAGAGACCTGCAGCTGCAACCACTGCCCCCACAGCCAGGTACGTACACCCCCATAGTAACCCCACACAGAAAACATACATGTAGAACACCACTGATAGTTTAAAAAGCACTAAAAGTATACAATGATGTTTGTAAGAAGCAAAACACGATCTAATCTGTGAGAAAAACTGCATCCACACTCGTCCTTTTTTCATTCATTTAGAATTTACTTTAAACGCATTTACTCTGTTAACCTTTACCTGGAATTATGTTCGTTTTTAATTTCTTTATTCACAAAGGAGCAGGATGAAGCGCATTTTATGTACTCCGACCCCCTTACCTCATCTTTTTCTTCTGGCTATAAAGTCCCATGAAGCTCCACAGACTATATAAATATCACACATATCAAAATTAAACTCTGTCCAAGCCTTTATACACTATATATCATAACACATTCTTCATAATCATATAATACACATTATATACATTGTATATTGTAATGTCTCTGGGGTTAAAGAGACCAGGTTCTTTGTTTTTAGCTGCTATAGGTTTTTCAAGGTAGTGGGAGCAGAAAACTGTATATAATTTCATGCTGCATTGGTATATACATGATGTGCAGACGATAAAATGATTTCTGAGCTTTGTAGCCAAAGTGTAAGTGCAGCTTCGGGTAAAAACATCAGTAGTCACTTTTCCATTGGACATGTGCGCAAAACTTTACCGATATTTACTAAATGTCAAAAAAAACAGAAGTGCGTAATGTCGGTTTTTCCATTAAATCACAAATGCAATAATTTGTTTATTTATTATCATGAGATGACACGAGAAGTCATTCCATAAACATGTCGACCAACATAAATATTGTGTTGATTTACAGATATATTCATTATTATTATATATTACCCCTCTATCCTGTACTAAATTTAAAAAATTATTTGGTTTCCTGGTGTGTCCACACATACCATGTTTCTTTTAAAACTCTTCTTCTTCTCTTGTTGTAACGTCCGTCTACATCCTTTTTTTTTTTTTTTTTTTTTGTTCATGTGACTCTAGTTGCAGAAAAAGGTCTTTCCATTGCAGTTTTGCATGATATACCAATTGTGCTACGCCCAAAAAAGCACCTCTTGCCAGTGCAAAAACTTTTAATCGAGAAACAAGAGTTTTTGTGAAATTGTAATTTTTCCATTAGGTAAATTTTTATGCACAAGTTACATTCATGCAGTTTGAGGGTCAATGGAAAAGAGACTATTGGGAGATAAACATTAAGGTAGAGTCGTGCATCATCACCTTCACCTAACGTTGTGTCATCTGGGTTTGTTCGAGTCACAGTAAGTTCTGCCTCTTTCGTAGAATGCGGAGTCCCTGCAGAGGGAGGTGTCCCGCTGGGAGAATCAGGCCCGGCAGAGGGAGCGGCGGCTCGCGGAGCTGGAGCGAGAACTGCTGGAGAAAACCGCCAAGGTGGAGACGCTTCACCGGCAGCTGGACGAGTCCACGCGGTGCCTGGACGACAGCAGGCGGAAGCTGGATGCCGAGCACAAACTCAGCCTCCGACTGCACGAGTGTGAGGAGGAGCTCGCTCGCCAGGCCTCCACCCCCCCCAGGGTCAAGGTGAGGACAGGCCTATCAGGACAAGACTTTTATTAATGCTTTTTACAGGACTTTAACCCTGGAGTTTTTTTGGTTTTTATATTAAATTTTTACATCCAGATTTCAAAAAGCTGCATTTTGGAAGTGGTTAAAGATAAAATAATCCTGTAAATCAGAAAAATATTGGATATGACCTAAAGTTTATGATGGGAGTAAATGTACTCATCTAATTTGCATATTGTGACATCACAGGATGGCAGCCATATTGGATTGCAGAACTTTTAGTAAAATTGAACTTTGAACATATTTACATGGAAGGTTTCTTTGTGTTTTTGTTTTTTTCTCATCTTATCCTTAAAATAATTTAAAATAAACATTAATATGAAGTAAAATGCAATAAGTTTTAGAACCTTTTTGGCAAAGCAGCAGAGTAGCCAAATCTGTCCTTATCTATACAAACTAAAACTAAACAGCAAAACGTTACTTATTAAACCAACCTGGGACCAGGCCTTTAAACGGGATTTTCTTCTTCACTTTGAATAGAAACATGCCCTGAAATGGTGTTAGGATTGAAGGGGCACATGACCGCCATCTTTTGGTGGGAGATGGGAACAAGATTTAAAGTGTCTGCATATTTCTTCCACCACTTTTTATTCAGATATTTAGAAGAACACAAAGAGGCATTAGTAAGTTTAACAGCTTAGAGTTTATTTTTCTGTTGATGTTTATTGTTTTGTGCTGCTGAACATTTGAATTGGGAGATCAATAAAGTATATCTTATCTTATCTTATCTTATCTTATCTTATCTTATCTTCAGCTCTATGTGCATGTGCTTCGTATATGGTTTGAGTCATCATGAACCTGGTATTAAAACAGTGCATGCAGCAGTAAAATCATCTGAGTAGAGAGGTGGTTTCATCTCCAGTATGTTACTCAGACGGTGGAGGTGGAGTCGGCCGACTCTCAGAAGGCTGTGGCGGAGATGCAGTCGAAAAACGCCATCCTGCAGGAGCAGCTGACCGTTCAGAGGCAACTGCTGCGAGAACTGGAGACACAGCTGCACGAGTCGCAGCGAACCTGTGCACAGCTGAGGACACAGGTGAGACGGGGATTATCGCTGCTGTTTTTGGGGGGTTTTTTGTTTTGGTTTGGTGGAGTCCACACAAACACTTTAACCCAGTGTTTTTCAACCTTGGGGTCGGGACCCCACGTGGGGTCGCCAGGAATTCAAATGGGGTCACCTGAAATTTCTAGTAATTGATTAAAAAAAAAAAGAAAACTTGCTAATAAAAAACGTATGTTGAGTTGACAGAGCCAATCCCAATCCATAGCAGACAAACTGTGAGTCTGAAACTGAAGCACTGTGGTTCTGTTTATCTGTCAAATGTTCATTGTGGTCAGTTTCAGATGCTGCAGCTCTTTCATAATTCATAGTTTGAGTTCTTGTTTGTTCAGTATTAATTGTCAGCCTTGTAAATCCAAGCTGGACTGACTGTACATATCCTGACCAAGGAAAATAAAATTCTCCCTTTGTGCAGTAATCTACACCTGGCTTTTCTGCCTCCGTCCACAATAATATACATTATATAGACTAAATGTCCTCTAAAATTAACCTGTATTTGAAACATAGTATAGAAAACTATTACATGATTAAAAACAAATTAATTTTAGCAAGAAAAAAAAAAAAGACTCCATTTTGAGTGTCTGGGGTCTGGGATATTTTGGCATTAATCCATCTGATGTCATCCTGTCTATGCATGTGGTGATGTCATCATATCAATTGCCTCTATATATGTGCAAAGTTTGAAGTAAATTGAAACAAAATTGATGTTTTTATAGACATTTGAAATTTCACCCATTATAAGTAAATGGGGAAAAAAAAGATTTTAAAAATTCATAAAAAAAATTTAACTTTGACTTATGTTTCTCAAAATGTAATGAGATCTGTTCTTGGTCAGTGTCAATCTATAAACTTAATTTGGTGTGAATTCAACCAATAGTTTTGCTGCTAGAGTGTAAACAAACAAACAAACCGAACCAAAATCAATACCCTTTGCCTCCTCTTCGGGGGGGGGGGGGGGGGGGGGGGGTAATATCTTTTTAATATGTACAAAATTACACAGTATGAAGCAACAGTCCAGTTAAAATGATGGTACATGCAGCAGCAGCATGAGCTTTAAATAATGATGCTTTAAAGGAGGGTCCGTCACTCATCAGGGGTCAGAGGTCAGAGGGGTGTAGAGCCAGACTGGAAATCCCTCTGTTGGTGATACTGGCCTGTAGAAATAGAACGGATAGAACTGATTACTGCTCCTTTGCTTCCTCTGAGTCGTCTCTGTTGCAGTGATCGGTCACTGTGCACAGGTTTCCAGTCCTTCTGTGAATCCGTCACTGCCCCCCCCCCCAGCTCTGCCGTTAACCTTCTTTTCTCTGCATGCGTTCGGGTGCAGCTGCTCTCCGACCGCGGCCGTCTGTGCGGTCTGCTCACCAAGGCCGTCGGCAGGGGCAACGGCGAGGTCATTGGCAGGTTGTCCAAGGTTGGCAACGCCCCCGTTCCCTGTGATGTTTCTGATGATTTTTCCAGATCTGACATCGCAGCGAGAGTGAAGCTCGCACGGGGTCTCACAGGTTCTACAGTTACCACATAAACCACTTCCAGAGGGGTCCGAAAAGTAGAACAGCAGCGGATTTTTCCCCAAATCTGATTCATCCATGTCTTATCAGTTGTGCAAAAACAGTGTTAGTGGGGTTTTTTTTCAACAGAATTTAGATTTTATTACCTCTCTAACCTGAAAAGTAAAACTGTGGCTTTTTCACTAAATGTCTAAACATAAATTCACTGAAGAAGAACACAGAGATAATGAATCATGGAGTTGTAAAGTGGTTTTATTGGAAAGCTGCTTTGGAACCTGTCAGACCCCCCACCCCCCCACCCCCCATATGTGATATGAATCCTCCTGTACACCTCCTCACCCTTCAGTTTGAGCTCCTGATGTCAAAGGGCTCTAAGTAGTGTTAAAAAAATAAATAAAAATACACAAAATGAGGACGATAATAACTTTAAAAAGCATTTCATAAAAGCCAAACTGAGTAGATGAGCTTTCAGGTTTGTTTGTTTTAATAAAACTTATTATACGGTAATGCCATAAAGCCTCATAAAAGCATACTTAAAGTTAAGAACACATAGTACACTGTAACTGAAATCTGGATTAGTCTGACCTAATCCTGAAATGTCACATGTTTCTGATGCTGAAATGAAGACTTACATTGGAAAACAAAACAATAAAACTTCAAATATAACAAAGTTCACAAAGAATGAGGATTGAACTAATTTCATTTATTTTAATTTAATGTTGTCGAAGTCAGTATGTTCATTTTTGTTCCAATAAATTAGGACTAAATTGGCAAAGTGAAAATAATGCACAAAATAATTGGAACAAGTGGTTCCAGGTACAACAAACCCCGCCCCTTGTATGTATTGTAGGTTTTTTGGCATGGATCCAGCTGATGTCATCATGTCTGTGTGTGCTGATGTCATATCAGTTGCCTCTATATATGTGCCCAGTTTGAAGTAAATTGAAACAAAATTGATGTTTTTATAGACATTTGAAATTTCACCCATTGTAAGTAAATGGGAGAAGAAAAAAGATTTTAAAAATTCATAAAAAATGTAAACTTTGACCTACTTTTTCCAAAAGGTATTGACATCTACTCTGGGTCACTAGCAATCTATAAACCGAATTTTGTATGAATTTATCCAACGGTTTTGGTGCTACAGACATTTGAAATTTCACCAAATTTTAAGTAAATGGGGGAAAAAAAAGATTAAAAAATTCATAAAAAATTTGAACTTTGACCTACTTTTCCCAAAATGTAATGACATCCATTCTGGATCACTGGCAATCTACAAACCAAATCTGGTATGAATTTAACCTATATCTTTGCTGCTACAGACATTTGAAATTTCACCCATTATAAGTAAACGGGGAAAAAAAAGATATAAAAAAATTTACTAAAAAATTTAAACTTTGACCTATTTGACCTAGCAATCTATAAACCCAATTTGGTATGAATTCAACCAGTAGTTTTACTGCTAGAGTGTTAACAAACAAATAAACAAACCAAACCAAAACCAATACCCCTTGCCTCCCCTTCGGGGTGGTGGTCATAAAGTGAAATGAAGAAAAGATAACAAACAAATCAAACTGAACAAGAATGAGTAAAATACAGGAAAGGAACACAGTAAGCAACAAAATGGACTAAAGTAAACTTTATCTCCTCCTACTTTATTCTGAAATAACTTTGAAATGAGCAGAAATTCACACAAGGGCTCAAAATGCAGAGATTCCACCGTTTTGATGCATAACTGTGTGAAACTCTAGTCTTTACTCAGGTCTGAAGATAAAGAACTGTGAACTTTCTGGTTCAACAGTTGGTAAATGTGAAACAGGGCAGGTCAGCTGATGACATAATACAGACACGATTTTTAGTATAAGGCAGGGGTGTCAAACATAAGGCCCGTGGGCCAATCCTGGCCCCTCCCACAGGGTCCAATCCGGCCCATGGGAGGAATTTACAAAGTGCAAAAATTACACTGAATATATTAACAGTTAATGGTGTTGAACTGGTTTGAGTTCAGGTTCCACATTCAGACCAATATGGTCTAGAGTAAAATAACATAATAACCTGTAAATAATGACAGCAAATGTTCTTCTTGGTTTAATGTTAAAATAGTATTATATTATGCCCATAAATAATGACAACTTCAAAATTTTCTTTTTGTTTTAGTGCAAAAAATAACATTAAATTATGCAAATATTACAGTTACAAACTATCCCTTAACAATAAAACCTGAACAAATATGAACAACCTGAAATGTCTAAAGAAAATCAAGTGTAATTTTAACAATATTCTGCCTGTTACAAGATGTTTTATGCCTTTGTAGATCTGATTTGTAATGAACATGTAGAAATGATAAGTTAAGGCATAAATTTGTTAAAATTGCACTTATTTTTCTGAAGAAATTTCAGGTTTTCAGGTTATTCACATTTTTTTTGTTTGGATAGTTTGTAAATGTAAATATTTTCATAATTTAATGGTAATTTTTTGCTCTAAAACAAACAGAAAAATTGGAGTTGTCATTATTTATAGTTCATTTTGTTATTATTTTACTGGTCCGGCCCAGTTGGGATCAAATTGGACTGAATGTGGAACGTGAATTAAAATGAGTTTGACATCCCTGGTATAAGGGATCATGTGACCTAAAATAGAAGTAGAAGGTAACAGAAGGTAACGATATTGACTTTAGATTTAGAATGAAACTGTTTAATAATCCCAACGTACATTAAAGCATTTATAGATGCACCTTAATGATCTCCAAAATGTAAGTGTTTTTAGGTGCAGTGTGAATGTGGTTTCCCTGTTTTCAGGTTTCTCCTCCTGAACCTTTTCCACTGTTTGTGAACAGACTCTTCTGTTTTCGTGGTGTTTCCTTAGAACCAGCTGATGGAGTATGTATGTGTATGTGTGTATATATATAAATGTATGTGTATGTGCGTATGTGTGTATGTATATATGTAAATATATGTGTGTGTGTATGTATGTATGTATGTATATATATATATTTTTATTTTTTATTTATTTATTTTTTTTCATGTATATATGTGTATGTATGTATGTATATAAATATATATATATATATATATATATATATATTTATTTATTTTTATTTTTATTTTTATTTATTTATTTATTTATTTATTTATTTTTGTCCTATATTTTCTATTTTTTTGATTGTCATGATTAATTTAAAGATATTAAATTTGGAGGAGAGTGGAAAGAGATGGAAAAAACAAAAACTCAGCCATTGTGTACCAGCTGTATGTGGAATCTATTTTATAAATGTTCAATAAAAAGTTAATTATAAAAAAAAAAAAAAAAAAAAAGAACCAGCTGATGGAACACACTCACAGTTTGTGTTAGAACGTCCTGCATCCACACTGTCTATACATGTGCTGTTTATTTTCACCTGGATCTTTTCTGCCAATGGAAAATTGTCTTCACTGCTCACAGAAAGTTGAACTAATTTGACAACATATTTGACGGATTTTGACAGATTTGTAAATATACAATTAGAGGATGATTGTGTTTGGTGTCAGTCACAAATATGTGCAACAAAGTAAACAGAGTAATGATATTTTTTATTTGTGTTTAGTCTTTGAGCATTTATTAATCTCAGTTTAACATCAGTAATAGTAGTTTAATGTGACTTTTTCAGATATTACAAGAAATACCTGGATTTCTAGAAGCTGAAACAGTCTATGAAATAATACAGGATTAAAAATATGTACACACACACACACACACACACACACACACACACACACACACACACACACACATATATATATATATATATAATTTTTGTTCTATTTAATTCAAGTACATGTTCACATAGTTCATTGTAATTTTTTTGTAGTTTAAGAAATTAAAAGTTTTTTGTTAATTAGATTTTATTGTCCCTCTAGTTTTCCTTTTAACCTGGATTTTCATTACCATAAAAAGCCTGTAAACTGTGTTTGAAATGTTTTTATATCTCAAGCTAAACCTGCCAACATTATTTTCATCTCACCATTTTCAGTTATTCTTTTGGGAAATGTGTTAAATCTAAATATTCAATTCGTGTTTTTTATATTTTATACATTTAGTTGTCACATTAAATATTTTCCAACTGGGACAATAAATATTAAAGTAAGGAAAGAGTGATAAAATTACATTTACAAGTGAGACTCAACATTTTTACTTAACTATTTTCAAAATATAAAGGTATAATAAGTACAGATTTAGTGGTAGAACTGTAAGAGATCAAAGTGATTAAGTAGAGAAATAGATTTTTAAAGAAAAAACACTGAAGAAAACCCATTTGTATCTGAAGGATAACATTATTTTGATGTTTCTGTGTAGGTTTAGATATATATACATATACTTTTTTTTTTTTTTTTTACAGAAATTATTCATAATTTTTTGTTAATTAGAATGTATGTATTTTTATTTAACTTCTAATTTTCCTTTTAACCTGAATTTCTATTACCATAAAAAGCCTGTAAACTATGTTTGAAATGTTTTTGAAAGTTAAGTTTTTCTTCTCTGAGTTATTTTTACTCTTTTAAATTATGGCCGGTTGGAAAATAGCTTTTCTTTCTCACTCAGAGCATATTTTTCCTAATTTACACACATATTACAGTCTGCATTTCAGGTATGCAGAAGGAAAAACACGACCCCATACTGTCCCTGTGTAAAATGGTGCTAGTGTAATTGTGTTCACCTGCTTCACCTGTGGCTCCACAGATAAAAACCCTTTTCCCCCAAAAAACAATCCAAAGTGAAACAGAAGACAGTCCCTCCAGTGTGACCTTCAGACTTTCACCCTCTGCTGCAGATTCTGGTGTATGAAGGTGAGATGGAGCGGGCCCAGGGTCAGCTGGAGGCCGAGATGCAGAACCTGGAGGAGGAGAAGAACCGGGTGATCGAGGAGGCGTTTATCCGAGCGGAGAGCGAGATGAAAGCCGTCCACGAGAACCTGGCAGGTCAGTTTAGGAAATATTCAAAATGTGCCTTTACTTCTAATGGTCCATATTCTGATGGTTGTAATATGTAAATGCTTAGTTCCTATTGATCACTGATAAAGGTCATATATAGACTTTGATTTGGCTCCATGACCTTTGACCTTGAGTGTCCTTGAGGGTTAAACTCAAGGTCACCAATGTCAATAATCTTCTTCTCTGAAACTACTGGTTAGATCTAATTGTATATGTATCTTCCTTGGGACAATGTCTACAAAGTTTTTTCACAGTTTTGAGAAATTTAGATTTTTGAATTTTTGACGAATTTGTGAAATATTAAAAATGTGCCTTTCCTTATAATGGTCCATATTTTGATGGTTTGTAACAGTAGTTCTCAAACTTTTTACAGTGGAGTACCCCAAGAAATATACTTTTTTATCCAAGTACCCCCCAAATGTCCCTTCAGCATTTTTGATTGAAAAAAATTAAGCAAAATTAGCTCCTGTGCCAAAGGTGTCTGTTTATATTCTCAAAACTTTGTAAACAAACAACATACATTTAACTGTAATATATAAAAAACAACACATTTTTTAAAGTAAAGTTTGTGCAAAGTATAAGTGTCCTCTTTCACTGATAAGAAAAATAAATAAATTGGTCATTAATTAATAAATGAACCTTTCATTAACAAAAAAGAATTACTTATCTACTCAAACTTTTGAATAATATGAAATATACAATGACAATAAAACTATTATATGAATGTATTTATTGTGTTTTATATTTCAGCATTAATTCTCATTATTTTGTATTCAGTACATTCTGACTTATTTAATGTATTTTTCCCAAAAAATTTCAAGTACTCCTGCCAATACACGTACCCCACATTGGGAACTCCTGGTTTAGAACATGTCAGTGGTTCCAGATATCAGTCTAGTTCCTACTGATCACTGATAGAAGTCATATATGGACTGTGATTGGATGAGTTCAGTTCTCCTCCAGTGAAAGTCCCACCCACTTCTATTGTTAGATTGATGTGCATCCAGACCACAGGACGGGAACATAGAACAGAACCAGACAACCTCTGCCTGGATAGAACATGACACTGACATACAGGGACACTGGTCCTGTTTTTTGTGTGGTAGGGGTCCGGATGAACCTGCTGAGTCTGCAGCCGGCTCTGAGGACGCTCACCTGCGACTACAACTGTCTGAAGAGGCAGGTGCAGGAGTTCCCCTTCATGTTGGACAAAGCCATCACAGAGGCAAAGCAGGAGGTGAGTTCATACACAAGGAGGTGTGGTCTTTATCTGAGCCACCTGGATAACATGGTATTTAACTGTGTAGTAGTTTGATATCACCTCAGTCTGTATATTATGTCCATTATCCACCTTTATAATAATATAATAATATGTATATTATATCCATTATCCACCTGTATAATAATATAATAATCTGTATATTATGTCCATTATCCACTTGTATAATAATATAATAATCTGTATATTATATCCATTGTCCACCTGTATAATAATATAATAATCTGTATATTATATCCATTATCCACCTGTATAATAATATAATAATCTGTATATTATATCCATTATCCACCTGTATAATAATATAATAATCTGTATATTGTGTCCATTATCCACCTGTATAATAATATAATAATATAATAATATGTATATTATATCCATTATCCACCTGTATAATAATATAATAATATGTATATTATATCCATTATCCACCTGTATAATAATATAATAATCTGTATATTATATCCATTATCCACCTGTATAATAATATAAT
Organism: Sphaeramia orbicularis; assembly: GCF_902148855.1. Lineage (NCBI taxonomy): Eukaryota > Metazoa > Chordata > Actinopteri > Kurtiformes > Apogonidae > Sphaeramia > Sphaeramia orbicularis. The sequence goes on along the minus strand of NC_043959.1, from coordinate 17,924,715 downwards.
CTGTATATTATGCCCATTATCCACCTGTATAATAATATAATAATATGTATATTATATCCATTATCCACCTGTATAATAATATAATAATATGTATATTATATCCATTATCCACCTGTATAATAATATAATAATCTGTATATTATATCCATTATCCACCTGTATAATAATATAATCTGTATATTATGCCCATTATCCACCTGTATAATAATATAATAATCTGTATATTGTGTCCATTATCCGCCTGTATAATAATATAATAATCTGTATATTATATCCATTATCCACCTATATAATAATATAATAATCTGTATATTGTGTCCATTATCCACCTGTATAATAATATAATAATATAATAATATGTATATTATATCCATTATCCACCTGTATAATAATATAATAATCTGTATATTATATCCATTATCCACCTGTATAATAATATAATCTGTATATTATGCCCATTATCCACCTGTATAATAATATAATAATATGTATATTATATCCATTATCCACCTGTATAATAATATAATAATATGTATATTATATCCATTATCCACCTGTATAATAATATAATCTGTATATTATGCCCATTATCCACCTGTATAATAATATAATAATCTGTATATTATATCCATTATCCACCTATATAATAATATAATAATCTGTATATTATGTCCATTATCCACCTGTATAATAATATAATAATATGTATATTATATCCATTATCCACCTGTATAATAATATAATAATCTGTATATTATGTCCATTATCCACCTGTATAATAATATAATAATCTGTATATTATGTCCATTATCCACCTGTATAATAATATAATAATCTGTATATTATATCCATTATCCACCTGTATAATAATATAATAATCTGTATATTATATCCATTATCCACCTGTATAATAATATAATAATCTGTATATTATATCCATTATCCACCTGTATAATAATATAATAATCTGTATATTATATCCATTATCCACCTGTATAATAATATAATAATCTGTATATTGTGTCCATTATCCACCTGTATAATAATATAATAATCTGAATATTATATCCATTATCCACCTATATAATAATATAATAATCTGTATATTATGTCCATTATCCACCTGTATAATAATATAATAATCTGTATATTATATCCATTATCCACCTGTATAATAATATAATAATCTGTATATTGTGTCCATTATCCACCTGTATAATAATATAATAATCTGTATATTATATCCATTATCCACCTGTATAATAATATAATAATCTGTATATTGCGTCCATTATCCACCTGTATAATAATATAATAATCTGAATATTATGGCTGTACCACTCAAACATGTTCATTATTATGTTTATTAACATATTAATTGGACTTTACTGTATATTGTACTGTTTATTAGTCTGTATTTGTTATTTTTATGAACATACCATATATTTTTGCACTTCAGGTTAGATGTTAAACTACCTTGTACTTGTACTTGTGTAATAAAGTTGAATTTAATCTCCTCCTCTGAACTCAAAGGCTGACATTGTGCGTGTTTTTGCGGTTTCAGATCTGTCAGGTGATCAGTGAGGTGAGCAGCACCAACCAGGAGCTGCTGAGGAAATACAAGAGAGAAATGAACCTGAGGAAGAAATGTCACAACGAGCTGGTTCGACTCAAAGGTCTGGAGTTCAGGTCACACATATCTGCAGCCAAGCACAGTTAGGATTTATTTAAGATTTAGTCATCTCAGTTTAACATAAGTAGTAATAGTTTAGCGTGAGTTTTTCAGAAATACCTTGATTTATAGAAGCTGACACAGTCTATTAAAAAAAACCCACTTTGTGCAGTGACATTTTATTATTTTTGTTTTATTTCAGTTTAATACATGTTCACGTAGTTCATTGTAATTTGGATCTAGTTTTTTTTATGATATAAGAAATTATTCATAATTTTTG